>NC_086453.1:357451190-357759404 GCF_028390025.1 Pseudophryne corroboree | reverse complement strand
TAATTTTTTTTACAGGTCCCCCAAGGATTCTACATGGAGCAAAGGACCGAGCCTCGTGGGAACATAGGTAAGTATGTATGTATGTATGTTCTTGTTTTTCTCCATGTACCGGCTTGCGGGGAGGCTTGCTGCGACTTGTAGTACTGCTACTAAAAACAATATTCAAATTTTTTACACATGGCTATCAGCCCCCCATTCGCCACCCTTGGATGGGGGGACAGCCTCGGGCTTCACCCCTGGCCCTTGGGTGGCTGGAGGGGGGACCCCTTGATTTAAGGGGTTCCCACTCCTCCAGGGTACCCCGGCCAGTGGTGACTATTTGGGTATGTAATGCCAGGGCCGCAGGGACCAGTATAAAAGTGTCCCCCAGCTGTGGCATTATGTTCCTGGCTAGTGGAGCCCGGTGCTGGTTTCAAAAATACGGTGGACCTCTACGCTTTTTATCCCCCATATTTTTGGAACCAGGACCAGGCACAGAGCCCGGTGCTGGTTGATGAAATATTGGGGATCCCCTGTCATTTTTTTTCATATATTTTGTCAACCAGGACCGGCTCAAAGAGCCCGAGGCTGGTTATGCTTAGGAGGGGGGACCCCACGCAATTTTTTTTCTGTTTTTACACTAAACAGACCCTTTTCCATAGATAACCATGCACAGATCTCACTGATCCGTGCATGGTTATCCAAACTCGACTGGAAAAAGCAGGTCTATTTTTTTGCTGCTTTTTCTAACGAATCGAAAAAAAATACGACCGCACTTAAGCACTCAGAGACTAACACCCAAATACGAATGAATAGTGAATGCCCGTATTGTATGAAATAACAGCCGCGTTTGACCGATGGTCTATTCATTTGTATTTCTGAACTTTGCCAATCAAACCATTACAAATAGACCAGACACTGCTGAGTTTTCTGCTTAGTGAATTCCCGGATTGGGACTTAGAAAAAAAAAACACAAATCGGCAAAACTCGGAATTTTAGTAAATACTGGCCCTTGAATAAATGAGTGATTAGGGAGGTTTATAAGGACTGTGTAGCAGGCATCCCCCCCACCATGACATAGACCCTGTTGAATATCATCTCATTGTGAGCAGTGGGGGATCTTGCCATGGGCAAGCAGAACTTTTGCTCGGGGCACCGCTGTCCGGAGGGCGCCGGTGCCATCCGGAGGGCGCCGCACCATGGCAAGATCTGCTACTGTGCCCCCCGCAGTGCCCCTCACTTTGAAGGGAACCAGATGCGAAGTGTCTAGTTTCCCTTCATGGGGGTATATTTACTAACATTCGTATTTTTCTGAAAGTGGTAAAAGTTAAAACACGAAAGACATCGACAGTGTAAACTTGCAACTTTTTGAATTGATTACGACTAATTTACTAAGCTGTCGTATTCTTATTTTTAGTGTTGTCCGATGTTGATGTCATTCGTGTTTTTCTGGTGTACAATGCGGCCGATTTGGTTGTTTTGCGGCCATGTTTTCATTTTTTTTTTACGACTGCGTCACATGTCTGTTACGGCAGTGTTTTTGGTTTTGCGGCCGCGTTTTTTTCCTAAGTTTCGTTTTTGTCACTCGTCCGTGATTGGTTGTATTCGTGATGGAGGAGTGTCTGTGCACATTACTATAAAAACGCCCCAAACACACCGCACCTCGTGGGTTTAGCTAGTGGAGAGGAGAGAGGAAGGTGTATTTGGAGTTGGTGAGTTTGGTGGAGTTTTTGGTGGATTTTGAGAGGAGTTTTGCGATTTTTGAGTGCTGTACTGTGTGTGTAAGTAGTCTTGTTATACTTGTTGTGGTGTTTTTTCAAAGTTTGTCAATGTTTTTGTTTGTCCTTGTTTTTTTTTCAAGTCTATTGTCATTGTTTGTGAGTGAGTGTGAGTGTGTGTGTGTGTGTGTGTGTGTGTGTGTGTGTGTGTGTGTGTGTGTGTGTGTGTTGGCTGTGTGGTGTGTAGTGGTAGTGGAGGAGTGTGTTTTCTGTTTTGTTTTTTCTGTGTTTTGTGTAGTTTGTCCAGATTATGTCTGAATCAGAGGTCAGTGTGGTGGAGGAGGTTAGTGAGAGGGAGGAGGTTAGTGAGGTGGAGGAGGTGAGTGAGAGGGAGGAGGTGAGTGAGGTGGAGGGCGTTAGTGAGAGGGAGGAGGTTAGTGAGGAGGAGGAGGAGGTGCCTGTTGCTGCGTTTTCCAGTGATAGTGAAGGTGCTGTGGCTCCGCAGCCACGCACCACTACCAAGACTGGGTGCAATGTAAGGTTCAGCTATGCTGAAAACATGGCGTTGGTGCGGGAGCTGATGAGGCATTATCGCCAATTGTTTGGGCAGGATGCTGCCAAGGTGTCCTCCCGCAGGAAGTCTGTCCTGTGGGGGAAAGTTATCCTGGCAGTTAATAGTGAGTGTGTGGTGAGGCGGACTGAGGACACGTGTCGCAAAAGGTTTTACGACATCAAGCGCCGTGTCAAGGCCAAGATGGCCAAGGAGGCAAAATCAGGCCGCCAAACCGGGGGTGGCCCCCCTTTCCGGGCAACGTATCGTGATTGGGAGGAGCCTGTGCGGGCACTGATTCCTGCAGAAGTGGTGTCTGCAACTCATGTCCGGGATTCGGACCGTCCAACGCAGGATGGTGAGTTTTTTATTTAGAATTTAATTTTATACATTCAAAACTGATCATGCTGCAAAATTTAAATGTGTTTTTAAGTATGCATACATTGGACCTAATTCTGAGTTGATCGCAGCATCAAATTTGTTAGCAGTTGGGCAAAACCATGTGCACTCCAGGGGAGACAGATGTAACATGTGCAGAGAGAGGTAGATTTGGGTGGGGTGTATTCAAACTGAAATCTAAATTGCAGTGTAAAAATAAAGTAGACAGTATTTACCCTGCACAGAAACGAAATAACCCACCCAAATATAACTTTCTCTGCAGATGTTACTTCCGCCTCCCCCTGCAGTGCACATAGTTTTGCCCATTTGCTAACAAACTTGCTGCTGCGATCAACTCAGAATTACCCCCATTGTGTTGGTCATGTCGTGCAGGCCTGTGCACCCTTAAGCTGTAATTGTGTTTTTAAACTACATTTCCCATCATGCCTTGGCTGAGTTTTTAGATTAGTGAATGTTAAATCAGGTGCAGTGCATGCTGGTATGTGTAGTTCCAATACTTAATATGAGATATTGCTTGTCCATAGCTGTTGTATCTAATTGCAGTTTTTTTGGATTTGTTCGTATGTTTTGAATTCTTTTGCATATCTAATATTTTTTTTATGTTTGGGTCAAGTTGAAATTAACCAATCTCTGCAATATATTGCACACAATTCATCAATGTTTCTGGATTATTTAGTGCAACACCATGTTCATTTTTAAAGACACACCAAATTATGTAATCCAGAATAATTTAAGCAGAAATTAGTTTACTTAACATTACGTACAAGATGGTTACAGTACACTAAGGTTTTGCAGTTAACAATGTGTTTTCCAAGTATGGTCATAATGTTTTTATCACTTTTTCAACAGTACGCCAGACCAGCGCAACAGACAGGCCACTGCCAACTGATGTGGATGCTGGGATTGCAGGTAACAATTCACTGTAGTCACATATTCTGCAAACACATAGAAGTACAAAATATTAATGTTTATATATTCACATAGGTTCTTCTTCTGCAATCCGCCCTCTAAGGCACCCATCACAGGGCTCTGTAAACTTACCCAGGAGGCCAAGTAAGACGCGCCGTGTGGATTTGGAATCTGCGGCTCCATCTTCCCCACCCAGGCGGCGCATCTCCGCAGTCTTGTCCCAGCCACCACAGGCACTATTGGCTAGTCCCCAAAGTGATGAGCCCCGATCACCTCAGTTATCTGGTGAGTAAAAACTTACACTAAACACATTCAAACATTTTGACACAGTACATTTACTATGATGTGAGTTGTAGTTGAGATGACATGTTTGCCATAACAACCAATCAGATTTCACGTTTTAACTTCTTGAAGGTTCAAATGCAAAAATTATCAAAGTCTTATTGGTTGCTATGGCCAACATCAAATTTAAAAATGAGCACCCATCTTACTAAACTTAGTCCACACACGTGCACAGAAAAAGAAGAGCTGCTTACTCACCGAACTAAATCCACCACCACCCCCTCCACACCATTATAGTGTTCACACACCTCCCCTGTCCTGGATGTAGACTGCTTACTTGATCCGCTCCTCTGGACCATCCAGGTGAGTAGTCTATATCCTGGACAGGGGAGGTGAGAGAACACTATAATGCTGTGGAGGGGAGGTAGTTAAGTGTGGAACCCGCCAGTTCTCTGTGCACGCCTGTGATGGGACATATGTGTTTGTAAACAAAAGATTACTCGTTTAGAAAAACACAACTCAAATCTAAAAATGTCCGGAGTATTATTAAGTTTGAAATGTTTAGGACTACCAAATATATTAAATGTAAACTAAACAGTGCATGTTGTCCACCCCATACAGAACCAACCTTCATGGCTGACGTTGACCAGCAGGAACCAGACCAACAGGCCACCTATACACTGCACCTTACACCCGTTGTGCCAACCCAGCCGCAGGATATCCCCCAACCCTCCATTAGTCCACAACTGCTCCAAGCTCCACCCCAGCAACAAATGTCCACTGACTTTTGGTCCAGTTGGGCAACCCAACAGAGCCAAAACACTGCAGAAATAAAACGATACGTGAAATACCACTGGACCAGCGCCTCACTTCTCATGGACCGATATATCTCAACCTCCGTATTACTCCTGTTATGGAGAAACTTTCAGGGGCATTTTCAGAGATTGTACCATGAAAAAGAAATGGTATGTAGACATAGTGTGATACTGTATAAAAGTTGGCAATTTAATACATGACACACATTACATAACCAAACATAACATTTAAAAAACAATTAAGAACAAAACAAGCCACACTGTGGTGGTGCAGACATTCACTGTTATAACTGGCCTCCTAGGCAAAGGTGTTAAGAATGGCTAATTACCGGCTGTAAGTGAGAACTGGCTCACACCAGTTCTAAAGGCATGAAAAATCAAAGGAAGTCACCAAGCTGCAGCATAGGGATTCCCTGGTCTCAGCACTCCTTTACTCGCCAGAACAGTTCTTTTAGGCCATTGGTGTCCACACAGGAGGTCAGTCAAAAGAGCACCCACGCGTTACGACCCTCCTCGGGTCTTTCTCAAGGTCAGCTCAAATGTGTATGTCTGAAAAGGTCTCCGGTTTATAACCCTACTCACTTCCTCCCATTGGTCCCAGCGCAGCTGATCTCTATACATTTGAATCCTAATTGTCCATGATCCTGTGCGCTAGGATCCTCCCTAACTACTGGGTAGCTTCCATAGCAACCCCACTTGTGGCTCGTCGCTGGCGGCTCCCACTGACACTTCCGCCCAATCGCGGACACGTGACGGATGCGTCATCACGCTTTACGCGATACTCCCCTCTGACTTTCCCGATCACGTGACTCGTCTTTCTCGTCATTTAGTGGTCGCTGGTATATCGAGGGTCCTCCTCTCTGGTATCCATGGTAACGCGGGCATTCATTAACCACGGATCCTCCTCTCCTGGTTTCCACGGTTACATAAACAATCGTTCAAATTATCCATCGAAGTTCTTATTCTGAGCTAAGGCGCACCGGGCAAGCACCTTATTTGGGATTTGTTGTTGGGTCCCCAATTAACATATAGCTTCTGACGTAGATGCATGAGTAAAAATTCTTATCCCGTAGATTAATCTCTTATTGGACCATGCATCTACGTCAGAAGCTATATGTTAATTGGGGACCCAACAACAAATCCCAAATAAGGTGCTTGCCCGGTGCGCCTTAGCTCAGAATAAGAACTTCGATGGATAATTTGAACGATTGTTTATGTAACCGTGGAAACCAGGAGAGGAGGATCCGTGGTTAATGAATGCCCGCGTTACCATGGATACCAGAGAGGAGGACCCTCGATATACCAGCGACCACTAAATGACGAGAAAGACGAGTCACGTGATCGGGAAAGTCAGAGGGGAGTATCGCGTAAAGCGTGACGACGCATCCGTCACGTGTCCGCGATTGGGCGGAAGTGTCAGTGGGAGCCGCCAGCGATGAGCCACAAGTGGGGTTGCTATGGAAGCTACCCAGTAGTTAGGGAGGATCCTAGCGCACAGGATCATGGACAATTAGGATTCAAATGTATAGAGATCAGCTGCGCTGGGACCAATGGGAGGAAGTGAGTAGGGTTATAAACCGGAGACCTTTTCAGACATACACATTTGAGCTGACCTTGAGAAAGACCCGAGGAGGGTCGTAACGCGTGGGTGCTCTTTTGACTGACCTCCTGTGTGGACACCAATGGCCTAAAAGAACTGTTCTGGCGAGTAAAGGAGTGCTGAGACCAGGGAATCCCTATGCTGCAGCTTGGTGACTTCCTTTGATTTTTCATGCCTTTAGAACTGGTGTGAGCCAGTTCTCACTTACAGCCGGTAATTAGCCATTCTTAACACCTTTGCCTAGGAGGCCAGCTATAACAGTGAATGTCTGCACCACCACAGTGTGGCTTGTTTTGTTCTTAATTGTTTTTTAAATGTTATGTTTGGTTATGTAATGTGTGTCATGTATTAAATTGCCAACTTTTATACAGTATCACACTATGTCTACATACCATTTCTTTTTCATGGTACAATCTCTGAAAATGCCCCTGAAAGTTTCTCCATAACAGGAGTAATACGGAGGTTGAGATATATCGGTCCATGAGAAGTGAGGCGCTGGTCCAGTGGTATTTCACGTATCGTTTTATTTCTGCATTTTGTACTAGGAGGTGGGAAAAGCCTCTCTTGTGACATACCACACTATTAGCTGCCTCTGCGCACTGCTTGGGTTCTTCATACTACCAATTGTAGAGCCAAAACACTGCCTGCCTGAACACCCACACCCAACACCTTGCCAGTCTGCCCCATCATCTGCCGCGCATTAGTCGGAACTCGGGCAGACTGATTGTCCAGGTAGGCAGAATTGCGACTTCTATGGAGCAAATCCGGACCTACAACACTCAAATGCTGGCAAATTTGACGCGCATCATTGATGAGCAACAGTGCCAGCAGCAAGCACTCATCCAACTGATCCAACACAATCAGGTGGTGAATGAGTCATTGTCGAGGATTGTGGCCAGCCACACTGCAAGTAATAACCAGCTGAATGCCAGCATCCACAATTTAAGCCAAAGTATCACTTTGATGGCAGCACAACAAGTGAGCTCCAGCTCAGGAACCACGACCCCTAGCCAAACCCCAGTAACCTCCCCTGTTCGACGATCCTCCTGAGCACATGCCAGCGAGCCAGCACAAAGCATGGCAACCAGCACACACAAGAAAAAAAAAAAAGTCCAAAATATCATTTGTGTAACACAATAAAAATTTGAATATTGAAATCACACAACTTCCGGTGTCCGTGTCAAACATTGTAGAACACGCTATGTTTGTATGATTTACTGGGGTAATGAATGACAATGTATTTTGAACAATCACTAAATAAAATGTACATACCACTATAAAGAACAAACACTAAGTAACAAAACACACATTCACACTTACAAAAATGTATTGCAAAGTGTTTAGTCAAGGTTAATTACATCCAAAAAAAACTTACCGGTAAAATACCGCAGAATCACTTCTTGCCTTACCTGCCTCCCTAAATCTGTACTTACACGGTCACCATATGTTTCTAACTCCTCTGCTTGCTGACTGTTTTCTTCATCATCATGTGGCAGATGTTGATTCAAACACAGATTATGGAGAAAACAGCAGCAGAACACAATCCTAGTCACCTTTGAGGAACTATACAACAAAAGCCCAGCAGATTTATCCAGACACCGAAACCTAGATTTCAGCACCCCAAAACATCTTTCTATCACATTCCGCGTAGCCTTATGTGCATGATTGTAACTGTGTTCAGCAGGAGAATCAGGTTGGGACAATGGAGTAAGTAGCCAAGAGTAGCAGCCATAACCACCATCACCTGAAAAAAAGATATAGGCAACATTAGTACATGTGTCTGATGATTAATTACCCTAAACAAAAATGAGGTTTGCAGTTAATACACATACACACAACACAGTTGGAACATACCCAGCAGCCAGCCATCAGGCATTTGTCCGTCCTCAAATTTATCGAAGAGAGATGACTGACTGAGGATGATGGAGTCATGGCAGCCGCCAGGGTAACCTGCAACCACAATCATAATTTTAAGATTTGCATCACAAACCACCTGGACATTAGTGGATTGGGCCATATGTCGATTGGTAAAGATATATTGACGGCCCCTAGGTGGTCTCAGCTCAACGTGTGTGCAATCTATGTCCCCCAGCACATTGGGCATGTGAGCAAGCTCATAGAAAGCTACCCTGACTGCATGCCACTGCGACTCCTGGGTAGGGAAGCAGATAGAGGCATTTATATGTGGATCCAAGACATCCAAAACCTGAGTGGACATTAATAAATCTAAGGTGAGTGTCATGATATGTATTCAATACAATACTGTGTTATAAGACCTTACAGAAGCAACACTTAGACATAGACGTGTATGTATATTTCTACTCACCTGATTCAAATATTTAGAAAAGGTGGGCTGGGAGATACCAATAACGTCGCCTGTCACAGCCTGGAAGCTCCCAGTAGCCATAAAGTGTAACACAGCCAGGAGTTTGAGACAGAGCGAGAGCGTGCTGTCTCAGGATCTAGTCCCAGTTTGACAAGGTCATACAGTCGGAAAATGTTGTTTCTATTTAGGCGAAACATCTGTATGACCCCATCATCAGACAATGGGGTAAATTTACTAACATTCGTAATTTTCGGGAAAAGGTCAAAGTTCAATCACGAATGACATCGAAAGTGTAAAACTGCAACTTTTTGAATTGATTACGACTAATTTACTAAGCTGCCGTATTCGGGTTTTTCTTTTGTTCCGATGTCGATTTCATTCGTTTTTATTTTTTTTTATTTTTACGGCAGTGATTAGCAAAACACTGCCGACTTTTTTACAATTAATCTCGGCCGGATCTGTGTGATCCGTGCTGGGGTTCATTTTTTTTTTTTTAAATTAAACACTGTAAAATCTTTAAAAAAAATTGCGTGGGGTCCCCCCTCCTAAGCATAACCAGCCTCGGGCTCTTTGAGCCGATCCTGGTTGCAAAAATATGGGGAAAAAAATTACAGGGGTTCCCCCATATTTAAGCAACCAGCATCGGGCTCTGCGCCTGGTCCTGGTCCCAAAAATACGGGGGACAAAAAGAGTAGGGGTCCCCCGTACTTTTAAAACCAGCACCGGGCTCCACTAGCTGGACAGATAATGCCACAGCCGGGGGTCACTTTTATATAGTGCCCTGCGGCCGTGGCATCAAAAATCCAACTAGTCACCCCTGGCCGGGGTACCCTGGGGGAGTGGGGACCCCTTCAATCAAGGGGTCCCCCCCCCCAGCCACCCAAGGGCCAGGGGTGAAGCCTGAGGCTGTCCCCCCCCCCATCCAATGGGCTGCGGATGGGGGGGCTGATAGCCTTTTGTGTAAATGAAAAGATATTGTTTTTAGTAGCAGTACTACAAGTCCCAGCAAGCCTCCCCCGCATGCTGGTACTTGGAGAACCACAAGTACCAGCATGCGGCGGAAAAACGGGCCCGCTGGTACCTGTAGTACTACTACTAAAAAAATACCCAAAAAAAGACAAGACACACACACCTTGAAAGTATAATTTTATTACATACATACACACAAACATACATACATACTTACCTTATGTTCACACGCAGGTCGGTCCTCTTGTCCAGTAGAATCCATGGTGTACCTGTTGAAAAAATTCTACTCACCAGATCCAAGGTCCCAGGGTCCTCGGGGCATCCATGTTTAATCCACGTACTTGAAAAAAATAACAAAGCGCATACACGAGCCACGAACTGAAAGGGGCCCCATGTTTTCACATGGGACTCCTTTCCCCGAATGCCAGAAACCCACTCTGACTTCTGTCTAAGTGGGTTTCTTCAGCCAATCAGGGAGCGCTACGTTGTAGCACTCTCCTGATCAGCTGTGTGCTCCTGTCCTCACTGACAGGCAGCACGCGGCAGTGTTACAATGTAGCGCCTATGCGCTACATTGTAACCAATGCTGGGAAATTTCTGCCCTGCGGTTGACCTAAAGTGACGTCACCGCTGAGCAGAAAGTTGTGGTTCTCCAAGTACCAGCATGCGGGGGAGGCTTGCTGGGACTTGTAGTACTGCTACTAAAAACAATATCTTTTCATTTACACAAAAGGCTATCAGCCCCCCCATCCGCAGCCCATTGGATGGGGGGGACAGCCTCGGGCTTCACCCCTGGCCCTTGGGTGGCTGGGGGGGGGACCCCTTTATTGAAGGGGTCCCCACTCCCCCAGGGTACCCCGGCCAGGGGTGACTAGTTGGATTTTTGATGCCACGGCCGCAGGGCACTATATAAAAGTGACCCCCGGCTGTGGCATTATCTGTCCAGCTAGTGGAGCCCGGTGCTGGTTTTAAAAATACGGGGGACCCCTACTCTTTTTGTCCCCCGTATTTTTGGGACCAGGACCAGGCGCAGAGCCCGATGCTGGTTGCTTAAATATGGGGGAACCCCTGTCATTTTTTTCCCCATATTTTTGCAACCAGGATCAGCTCAAAGAGCCCGAGGCTGGTTATGCTTAGGAGGGGGGACTCCACGCATTTTTTTTTTGAGAAAATAAGCACTTTCCCACCCCTTCCCACTGATACACATGCACGGATCTCAAGGATCCCTGCATGCCTATGCAATCACGGATATAAAAAGCAGGTCTGCTTTTTTTTAGCACTTTTTTGCGATTTGTAATTTTTCACGGCAGTGTTTTCCTCTTTGGAGATTTGCACTTTTTAGTAAATGACCGAGTTCTACTAATTTGCTGGCGTATTTTGACCGATGGTGTATTCATTCGTATTTTTTTACAACTACTTGCAAAAAAATACGAATGCCCTCATCTCTGCCGTGATTTGAGTTTAGTAAATGACCGAGATGACACTTTGAAGAAAAAACGGCATCTCGGTCAAAATCGGGACCTTAGTAAATTTACCCCACTGCGTTTAAGTTTAAACGACCCCTAAAAAACCGTGGCTGGCGCAGCCTCCGCGGCACCTGTACAACCTGCTGACCATGTTCACTTACCTGGCCCTGATTTCTTGCAGACTCATGGAGCAGTCTCAGGTATCTCCCAGCAAGCAGAAAATCTGTAGCACACACCACAGCCACCATTTCAGAGTGAGAGAATTTCAAATTGTGCCTGGGACCCTTTTATAGGGCCAAACATTCAGGTGTGAGTAATGGATAATTGACTACACATGTAAACACGCTTCTCAAAAGCAGGTCTGTTTTTTTTTAGGACTTTTTTACGATTTGTATTTGTATTTGCCGCAAATGCATTTTCACGGTAGACATTACAAATACGAATGGTTAGTAAATAACCGAGATTCATATCTAAACAGCCGCGTTTTGACCGATGGTGTATTCATTCGTATTTTTACTGTTGGACTTCCAAAAAAATACGAATTCCCTCATCACTGTCGTGCTTTGAGTTTAGTAAATGACCGAGATGACACTTTGAAGAAAAAACGGCATCTCGGTCAAAATCGGAACCTTAGTAAATATACCCCATGGAGAGGACCTTTGTTGTGCAGTGCACGATGACGTCATCTCACACCGCACAGCAAAGGTCCTCTCCATGAAGGGAAACTAGACACTATGGTCTAGTTTCCCTTCATGGAGAGGACCTTTGCTCTGCGGTGCATGATGACGTCATCGCGCACTGCACAGCATAGTGGCATAGACACTAGGGGTCATAATTGACCTCTAGTGTCTATGCTGTTCTATTGGAGAGACATAATAACATCTCTCCCATAGATTGAGGAGAGGAGAGGAGAAGTGCGGCGCCGGCGGAAGAGGTCTGCAGCGGTCTGGTTCAGGAACAGGGATAGTAAGTATACTTTTTTTATTTTATTTTTTCTTTCAGCGGCGCTACAGGGGGCACTAATGGGGTCGTAACTGACTATGCCCCCATTTGAAGCCATGCCCCTATTCTTTGCCCGGGGCGCCACAAGGCCAAGAACCAACCCTGATTGTGCGTGCCATATAAAGGGGGCAACCCCCGATATCATTTCTCACATTGTGACGGTTTACCCTGGTGTAGAAACCTTGAGTTTATATGCCTTTCCTCTTTGCACCATTGTGAGTGATTGGGAAGGGGGATTTCCCCATAATTTTAAATCTGTTTAATTATCCAAAATATAGTGTGAAAGCCAACATCATTGCACTGTATTACACGAGGACCTTGTTCTGTGTTTTATTCTTTTTTATATGCATGGACACATCCTGGAACATGAAAATGAGAATTACAGATCCACTTCACCTAAAATCCAGGGGAAGTGTATATTTATGTTTGTGAGCTCCTAGGCGTTGTATTTGTAATTAATTTTGTGGTTGATTGTGTAGATGGGATTTGATGTGATTCCATCTCAAATATATTTCCAAGGCTGCAGAACATTAGAGCACAGAGATACATACATTTTTTTTCCTAGAAGCCCATTGTCATGCCTGGGCAAAATAACTAAAATATCACCTCTTAAGTGTGGAATTATTTCTTCACAAATACGCTCAATAGGTGTCAAGCTGTATGTTGCCTCTGTCAGTCTGTAATAAGAAGGGTTAAGGATGTTAACCACTTAGGAATTTGCTCCTTTATATGTCACCTGTAGCGCATTCATCAGAAGTCATTGTCAAGGTCAGATACTTTGGGTAAGAGCGTAAGCAGTCCAATGACACCTAAATCCCTTCAACCTCTTGTACCCATTCTCCTGCAAGCCACACCATCAACTCCCTCAATGTCAATTTCCTCCTCAGTCAAGAATGTCAGTAGTCCTGCAGGCCGTGTCACTGGCATGACTGACGAGTCCTCTCCTAACCGGGATTCCTCCGGAGGATCCTTGAGTAGTACATCTACTGCTGCTCTGCCACTGCTGTTGTTGCTGCTGCTGGGAGTTGATCATCATCCCAGAGGGGAAGTCGGAAGACTGCTTGTACTACTTCAATCTAAGCAATTGATTGTCCAACAGTCATTTGCAGGGAAGATGAAATATGACAGCAGTCATCATGTTGTAAAGTGGATAACTGAGGCCTTCACAGCTATGTTGGTGTTAGATGTGCATCAGGTATCCACCATTAGTGCAGTGGGATTTAGACAATTGATGGAGGTAGTGTGTCCCTGGTAATAAATCCCATCTAGATTCCACTTCACTAGGAAAGCGATTCCTGGACTGTACAGGAACATTAAGAAAAGTATCCTCAGTGTCATGAAAAATGTAACTGTACCCAGTGTCCACTTAACCATGGACATGTGGACAAGTGGAGCAGGGTAATCTAAGAACTACATGACTGTGACTGCCCACTGGGTAGATGTATTGCATCCCGCTGCAACAACAGTAGCAGCACCAATAGCAGCATCTCACAAATGCTAGTTCGTTCCTAGGCAGGATACACTGTGTATTACTGGTTTCCAAAAGAGGCACACTGCTGACAATCTCTTATAGAAACATTAGGGACATCATCACACAATGGCTTACCCCACTTAGACTCTCCTGGGGATTTGGGATATCGGACAATGCCACCAATATTGTGTGTGCATTACATCTGGGCAAAATCCAGCACGTACAACGTTTTCCACATACAGATGTATCCACCATTATCTTGAGTAGTTTTCTGTGTCTAGTCACAACATGACTTATTAACATAAACCGTTCAGCTATTGTTCTTAACTGCAAGACAATATAGAGAACAATACAGCTGGGGATTAAGTCATTACAGCAGGGAATTAAGTCTGACTTGCCAGTCACAGTTAAATCCTATAAACCGTTAAGATAAATGTGAATACATCTGAAGAATTCATTTGGTGGTGCAGAATTTTTTGAAAAAAGACAGGGTTGTGCAGGAGATGATGTCGGTGGCCCAAAAAATTGCAGGCCACTTTCGGCATTCAGCCATCACATGCCGAAAACTGTAACACCAGCAAACACTCCTGAACCTGCCCTGCCATCAGCTGAAGCAAGAGTTGGTAATGAGGAGCAGAAAAAGGCCATTCAAGCCTATACATCCACCTACGATATAGGCAAAGGAGGGGAAATGCACCTGACTCAAGTGCAGTGGAGAATGATTTCCATCTTGTGCCATGTTCTCTATCCCTTCAAACTTGCCACACGGGAAGTCAGTTCAGACACTGCCAGCTTGAGTCAGGATATTCCCCTCATCAGGCTATTGCAGAAGCAGTTGGAGAAAATAAAGGAGGAGCCATGACAAAGCGATTCCACTAAGTATGTGGGACTTGTGGATGGAGCCCTTCATTCGCTTTGCCAGGATTCGAGGGTGGTCAATCTGTTGAAATCAGAGCACTACATTTTGGCCACAATGCTCGATCCTAGTTTTAAAGCCTATATTGTATCTCTCATTCCGGCACACACAAGTCTGCAGAGGCTCAAAGACCTGCTGCTGAGACAATTGTCAACTCAAGCGGAATGTTACCTGTCAACAGTTCCTCCTTCATTTTCTCCTGCAATTGGTACTGGATAAAATTTCCAAGCCCACCGGCTGACGGTAATGCAGGGCAGTCAGGAGCAAGTGCTGATATCTGGTCTTGACTGTAGGACCTGCCAACGATTACTGACATGTCTACTGTCACTGCATATGATCCAGTCACCGTTGAAAGAATGGTGGAGGATTATATGGATGACAGCATCCAAGTAGGCATGTCAGACAGTCCGTATGTACACTGGCAGGAAAAAGAGGCAATTTGGAGTCACTTGCACAAACTGGCTTTATTTTACCTAAGTTTCCCCCCTCCAGTGTGTACTCCGAAAGAGTGTTTATTGCAGCCGGTCACCTTGCCAACAATTGGTGTAGGAGGTTACTTCCACAAAATGTGAAGAAGATGATCTTCATCAAAATGAATTATAAATTCCTCCAAAAAGACCTTTACCACCAATTGCCTCCAGAAAGTACACAGTAACATAGTAACATAGTAACATAGTATCTAAGGTTGAAAAAATACAATTGTCCATCGAGTTCAACCTATTTGTGGTCTCCTATGCACAATTATATTGTATAAAATTTTGACTGAAGTTGATGACTGCGTTACGTTTTACACCTCTTTTTTATAATAACCATAGTGCGTGACTATGCCCTGTAACCCTGGATATCCATATCCATTAGGAATTTATCTAACCCATTCTTAAAGGTGTTGACTGAGTCGCCCATTACAACTCCCTCAGGCAGGGAATTCCAAACACGCATCATCCTTACCGTAAAAAAGCATTTACGCCGTATTATACTGAATCTCCTCTCCTCTAACCTGAGCGAGTGTCCACAAGTTCTCTGTGTTGATCTAAACAATAACAAGTCCTGCGCAAGATCTGTATATTGTCACCTTATATATTTGTAAATGTTGATCATGTCCCATCTTAATCTCCTCTTTTCCAGTGTAAACATGCCTAGTCTTGCAAACCATTCCTCGTATTCCAGTGTCTCCATGCCCATAATTAGTTTGGTCGCCCGTCTTTGAACCTTTTCTAGCTCCAGGATTTTCTTTTTGTAGTAAGGTGCCCAGAATTGTACACAGTATTCAAGGTGTGACCTCACAAGTGATTTATATAATGGGAGTATAATACTCTCGTCCCTAGCATCAATTCCCCGTTTTATGCATGCTAATATCTTATTAGCCTTCTAGGCTGCAGTCCTACTTTTGGTACTACTGCTTAGTTTGCTATCTATGAGGACACCTAAGTCCTTTTCCAATACAGAATCCCCTAATTTTACCCCATTTAGTAGGTAGGTGTTATTTTTGTTCTTGTTACCACAGTGCATTACCTTACACTGTATTGAAGCGCATTCTCCAATTCGCTGCCCAAGCTTCTAATTTAACTAAGTTGTTCTGAGGCGACTCAGCATTCCCCTCCGCATTTATAACTTTACACAATTTGGTATCATCTGCAAAAATTGATACCATGCTCTCTAGACCTTCTGTTAGGTCATTAATGAAAATATTGAACAATAGTGGTCCTAATACTGAGTCTTGCGGCACACCACTTAGTACTTCAGTCCAAGTTGAAAAAGATCCATTAACCACAACTCGCTGCTCCCTATTATCTAACCAGTTTTTGACCCAAGTGCATATTGTGCTTCCTAGACCTGATTCTTGTAGCTTGTAGATAAGTCTCATGTGTGGTACAGTGTCGAGTGCTTTGTCAAAATCTAAAAAGATTACATCCACCTCTTTACCCTGATCTTACTGTTTCATAAAAGCCAAGTAAGTTGGTTTGAAAGGATCTGTCCATGAAAAACCCCTGTTGATTCCTTTTAATGTCCTTATTGACTTCAAGGAACTTCTGAATACTATCTCTTAGAATACTTTCCAATACTTTCCCCACTATAGATGTAAGACTAACTGGTCTATAAGTACCTGGTTCAGCTTTACTTCCCTTTTTTAATATAGGCACTACTTCCGTTATACGCCAGTCTTTGGGAACCATACCTGATATAACTGTATCCTTAAAGATCAAAAATATCGGTTTTGCAAGTACAGAGTGAAGCTCCATTAGAACCCTTGGGTGAATACCATCGGGACCTGGTGACTTATTAATCTTTAAATATTTTAATCGATCACAGACTATTTCCTCGCTGAAATAAGTACCTATCAGTGGGATATTCTCATTATTGAGATTATGTGTTAGTCCCTGAATTGGGTCCTCTCTAGTAAATACTGTTGAAAAAAAACTCATATAGTGTGTCCGCTATGTCATTATCATTTTTGCTTAAGACTCCCAACTTGTCTTTTAAAGGGCCTATACTCTCCTTCTTTAATCTCTTGCTATTAATGTATTTCAATATTTTTGGGGGGCTTTGCTTTTCTTTGCTACTAGTTTTTCAGTTTCTATTTTAGCCACTCTTTTTTATTTTTTACATATTTTGTTATATTCCCTATAGTGCTGAAATTACTCTGCTTCCCCATCAGATTTGCATATTTTAAATGCTCGCCTTTTCTTGCCTATAAGTTCCTTTATCTTTTTGTTAAGCCATATCGTTTTATGATTTTTATTCCTTTTTTTGCTGCTCGTAGGAATAAATTTGAGTGTATTTTTAGCTAGCAGGAATTTTAGTACCTCCCATTTCTCCATAGTATTTATTCCTAAAAACAAACCTCCCCATTCAATATCCCTGAAAAATACCCTCATCTTTTCAAAATTTGCTTTGATAAAGTTTAGAGTCCTAGTTGAGCCAGTATAGGGCTGTTTATGAAAATTGATATTGAATGTGACCTGATATTAAATCCCCATTGTTTGTTAATACCAGGTCTAAGATTGCATTGTACTTCGTTGGTTCCTCAATTAGTTTAACTAAGTACAGTAGTTATCATTAAGTGTGTTTAAAAAATATTGCCCCTAGCAGTATCACATGAATCATTTTTCCAGTTTATCTCTGGATAGTTAAAATCTCCCATCACTACTATGTCTCCTTCTCCTGCTGCTCTTTCAATTTGCTTTAGTAACAATTCCTCATCAGATACGTTGACACCAGGCAGCCTATAGCATATACCCAATACTAATTTTTTTATTCCTTTTTCCCCGCATGCAATTTCTACCCATAATGTCTCGACAGTGTCTCCATTCCCATCCTGAATATCTTCCCGTATATCAGGTTATAAAAGCGGCTTTACGTAAAAACACACCCCTCATTCCTTTTTGTTTAGTCTGTCTCTCCTAAACAGTGTATAGCCCTCTAGATTGACTGTCGAATCATGAGATTCGTCCCACCAAGTTTCAGTAATGCCTATAATATCATACTGTCTGCTTGCTGCAAGTATTTCTTGTTCACTCTTTTTACCAGTAATGCTTCTAGCGTTTACATACATACAACTAAGATAAGTATTTTCCCTTGCGTTAGGGACATCTTTCACCTTATGTAACAATGATGACCTATAATCGTCATTGGTTAGTGCATTGGTAAAATCTCTTTTAGTACCCATGTTAGTAACCTTACCGCCTGCTCTTACCCTCCCCCAACTACTCCCCCATTTCATTAACTACCGCTATCTCCACTATTCTCACTGCATGACCCGTAGTTTCTAGCTAAACCCTCCCCCCAGGCTCCTAGTTTAAAATCTCCTCCAACCTTCTAACCATCCTTCCCCCCAGCACCGCTGCCCCCTCCTCAGTCAGGTGCAATCCGTCATGACAAAAGAGATGGCGCCTGACTGAGAAGTCCGCCCAGTGTTTCAGGAACACAAACCCCTCTTTCCTGCACCAATCCCTAAACCACACATTTACCTCCCTAATCTCCCTCTGCCTCCCTGGACTAGCACGTGGCACGGGTAATAATTCTGAGAATATTACATTAGATTTCCTTGCCTTAAGTTTCTTTCCTAAGTCCCCATAGTCTTTCTTAAGGACATCCCACCTTCCGCTAACTTTGTCATTGGTGCCAACGTGCACAAAGACTGCCGGGTCTTTCCCAGCCCCTCCCAACAATCTATCTACCCGGTCCGCGATGTGCCATACCCAAGCACCCAGGAGACAACAGACTGTACGGCGATCACGGTCCCGGTAGCAGATTGCCCTATCTGCCTTCCTGATGATAGAATCCCCTACCACCACCATCTGACTAGGTACCTCACTATCTTTTATCCCAACCGCGCCAGAGGGACCACTCCTCTGGATGCTAGAGGTAGCAGTCTCATCCGGCACCATAATTTCTTCGAATTTATTCGGGTATGATAGTTCGGAGATGTCGAGCCTCCCCCTCTTTTTCTTCCTTCTAACTGTGACCCAGCTGGCTACCTGATCATCATCCTCTTCTACCAGTGACCCCTCCCGCAACTCCTCCACCGTTCTGTCTAAACTTCGCTCGAGATTGTGAATCTCTTTCAGTCGTGCAACAGTTTGCTCTAGATCAGTTACCTGGACTTCCAGGGAAACTGTTTGCACACACCTCGTGCAGATGTAATCACACTGGGCTGGTAGCTCCAGGTGTACATACATCTTGCATAACATGCACTGAGTGAGGTCCCCAATCACAGCCCCTCCCATATTGTTTGTAAGGTCTAACTCCCTGTTACTCTCAAAGAAAAAGCAGCAAAAATAAAAAGTAGAAGACAAACAATCTCACGTATACAAAAATTAAGCTGGCTTATACTTATCTATCTTTGTGCGGTTCTTGGTCCTTCACTTTTATGCAGCCATAGTACTCTCTTCTGCGGCACCGATACTCCACTTAGCAGTTGCAGTTGTTCCTGCTCACTGCACCTCCTTTTCACTCGGCTTACAGCTCCTGCTTTTGCTGTTACCAACTCACATACACTTACAAATACAAGCAGCATTTTAAAATACAAGCCCTTACAATGAGGACCTGTGATGGTGGATACCAATGGGGACAAATGAATACTCTGTGAAGAGGAGGATGTGCATACTGAAAGGGGTGTGGAAATGGTGATGAGGATGAGGACAACTTCTTGCCTCTGTTGAGCCAGTTTGTGCAAGTAGAGATAAATTGCTTCTTTCTTTCAAGGACAATTCCATTTTGTACTGTACCTCTTTTTGTTCTTTGCATTATGTGCTGTTTGGGTCCTAGTTTTTAAAATGGCCATCCTGTCTACCACTACAGTGCTGCTCCTAGATGATCTAGGTGTTTGTGCCGCCCACTTGGGTCACTTATCTTAGTCATCCAGCGACCTTGTGGAAACCTTTTTGACTAAAAACAATATTGTGAGGTGGGAGGTGTTCAGAATAGACTGGAAATGAGTGGAAATTAATGTAATTGAGGTTAACAATATTGTGTGATAAAAAAATACCCCCAAATTCTGTGATTTTAGCTATTTTTATGTTTAAAAAAAAAAATCATCCAGATCCAAACAGAAAAAGGGGGCTTTTGGCAAAATCAATCCAGATCCAAAACACGAGCGAGGATCCAGATCCAAAACAAAAAAAAATTAAACATGAAAAGTTTATGCTGTACATCTCTAGTTGTACATGATAACTAGCACCATGCCGCCGCTCCACCATGTAACTGCTGTGTAGGTATGCGCTGTGCAGCAACCAGCTCTGCACCGTAAAGGCGGCTCTGACATTGGCTGTGACTGAGCTATCCGGATTCATGGGTGACAGGCTGCAGCTACTGCTGGTCAGAGAAGGGATGTCAGTGTTCTGCAGTGCCTCAGTAAAAGGTATGCACTGCCACTGACTGAAGATGTTACAAATTATATTTTGTTTCTATATATAGCTTCTCTTATTATTTTGCCAAATCTCTGCATATATGAAATAACCTTGACAAAGGGTCTGCTTAGCCCCGAAACGTTGGAGAGATTTTTATGTAAATACACGTTATGACTTCAATAGCATCTGAGTGCCACTGCTTGCTTTACAGTATATACACATTTACCAGTCTCCACCCTTACTGGCTGGTACCATTCCCTCTCTAATGTAGCCCCCCACCACCTCCAGGGGCACCTATGATGCCTCTCCCACTGAAGCTCTTTTCCGACTTCGCCAACAACGTAGTACTGCACAGCCATCGCAATCCTTCCCGACACATTCCCCGTTGCAGTTTGGTCACAGTTCCACCCAGAACCCCTTGCTACATTACTAATACTGGCGGCTTGTCTTCCTCTCCTAATAATACAATTATATATATATATATATATATATAAATATATATAAAACAGCAGAAAAAGGAAAGCGCATCCATGAGTAAATCTAAATGTTTTTACTGATATAAAAGTATAGGCTCACATACATTAAGGTTAAAATATGCCAGCTCCAGTCTCAAGAACCCCGTACAGGTGCCTCTGGACCACATACACCAGTGTTCCGGGATGGAGACTCCAACGGTCATAATCCACCTGTGCTGCTTTCAAGCACCAGGGATAAGAAATGTGCATCCACTCATCCAGTATTCAGTTCACACGTCCCAACCAGTTTCGTCACGATAGACTTCGTCAGGGGTGTGTGGCCACACAAAGTGTCAATGTTGAATTTATAGCAAATCTCAGTGGATCCGTGTATCAATTACCATAACACTCTTTATGTAATATTACAATAGATCACACAGCAATACATCTCTCCACTATTAAAAATCATTTTATAACCACATCTCATAAATTATATACACGCTGAGGACAAAACTTAGAGGATCTTACACGGTTTCGGCTGACAGCAATTAACTACTTATCTAGACCAGCTGTTCTCTGCATTTCCACTCTAGAAAGAATCATAAAAATAGAGTATAAATGTTTATACACTTCTGTTCAAAACTCATTGTTAATACAAATCTACTTATCTGTCTGTTTCTCTCACTTATAATTCTATATATTAATATACTTCCCATGTCCTCCTCTAAGCTGTGTCCTCAGTTACAATTATCACAATGTAACATTAAAGTACACACTACTAGATACATTCACAGGTTCAAATAGATACAACATTGCCAGATAAGCTCCTACGTTATCTCCCCAGTTATAAGTAGTTCTATCTAAAATGAGAGAATACCAATGACATTAAATATTGCACCATGCCACACATCTCACCCGCACCCTACCAGTGCCACAACGGGGTGTATCACCCAAACAACAGAGTGACACCAGTATGCGGATCTGGACATACAGCACTAGTGCATAATCATACAATTTACAAACCCTTTTATTTTCCATGATTCCGTTCTCTCTTTGTTCCAAATCATTTTCCTATCGTTATTCATGTATTTACATACTTTACAATGGCTGCACGGTGAACACCCATTTAGCTCTTTTAACCATTTATTCTCTTCTACTTTTCATAAATTACTTGGAGAAAGGACTGCTTTTAATGTTCTAGACCGTTTGAAAATAACTTTTGGTCTTTCAGGGAGTATTTTATTCAGAACCATATCTAACATCAGAACATCCCAGTGTTTATATAGTACATTCTCAATTTGTTTACTGTTAGTGTTCAAATTTGTTACAAAAGGGACCATTAATTATGTGTTCATGTCACTTTTACTTTTATATTTCAGAAGGTTTTTTCTATCCAACGTGTCAGCTTTGTTTTTACACTTTTGGATTATCTCTGTAGGGTATCGTTTCTCAGTGAATCTATCTATATAAACTGCTGCTTGTTCTTCAAACATTTATTCTACTCCACAATTTCTCTTTAGTCTAAGAAATTTGGAGAAGGGAATATTTCTCAGACAATTTTTTAAGTGACAACTATCACAATGTATGTACAGTAATTATTACCATCAACTTTCTTTATATGAGTATATGTAATACTTTTCTCTCCTGGTCTCCAGTCACTCACATCAAGAACCAAATCCAGAAAATCAATTTTAGTAACCTGATAATTTGAGGTGAATCTAAGATTCCAATTATTAATATTAATATGTAACATAAATGTTTCAAAAGTAGGAAGATCTCCCTCCAAACTATCAGGATATCATCTATATATCTATTAAAACTAACAATCTTATCCATAAATTTATTTTCCACAAAATATTCCCCTATTCCCATTGTGCTAAATAAAGATTCACTTGGCTCGATGCATAAAGGTCCCCATCGCACACCCACATACTTGGTTATAAAACTCTCCTTGCAACTTGAAATAGTTATATTTAAGAATATATTCAACACACTCAACTAAAAAGGATCTCAAATCTTCAGTTATTATTTAATCTTTAGAAAGAGAATGATGAACTGTTTCAAGACCTTTGTCATGTGGTATGCTGGTATACAGTGACACCACGTAAATTCAATATGGGCTTCTATATATAATATATGCGTGGAGTCTTTTTCAAACAAATGCAGAGATAGGACATATCTTTAAAAAATTAGTCAACATATTCTGTTGACCTACATATGTCGGAATCAATCCCTGCAATGATCGGGCATCCTGGAAGTTCTTATGGATTTTTGGTAAAAAATAAAATATTGCTATCTTTGGAAACTCATTTAACACATATTCCCTATCTTGTTTACTCATACATTTATTATCATTCCCTTTTTGAGCATTTCTCTAATCTCATCAAGAATTCTTGCACTGGGGTCCTTAGTTAATTTCTTATATGTTGTTTCATCATTTAATAGATGTGACGCTTCCTATAGATAATCTAATTTATCTAAAACCACAATACCTCCTCCTTTATCCACCATTTTAATGATGATATTATGATATTCTCCAAATATTTTATTGCTTTTCTTTCATTCTGGCCTAGGTTATCTCTAATTTTTCTTTAATTTCTACATAATTCCTCAAAATCTCTAATAATCAGTCTAGAATATGTCTCAACATTTCTCCCCCAAGATTCAATTGGATAATACTAAGAAGGTTTTTTTTTTAAACCTGTTATATTACTAACTTCTTCTTTATTCATCACTATGGGAGGGTTCACATTGTTTTTTACAAAATGTCTCTTTAGAGTCAATGATCTTGTGAACTTATTTGCATGAATAAAAATGTCAACATTTTTAGGATCTACATTAGGTGCATAGGCCAAACCTCGTGTGAGTCAGTTCTCATCATTAGGATTCAGTATATGGTTGAATAGATTGAAAATACACACACTAGTACTCAATTTCCTCTCCGTGTTTTTGACCCTCTTACCTCCTCTTTCCTCTCTTAGTTCTTCCTGATTTTTCCTTTTTATTCCTATCCTGGGACTGTCCTGATCTATTTTCTCTACATATTCTTTTTTTTCCTTCCATCTTTAAACCTGTTGAAAAAAATCCTGATTGCCTTCCTTTTTTGGAGTGTGAAGTGCATTGAACCTATTGGACAAAGGAATCTTCCACTGCTCTCTCTCTCATTATATCTTCTCCTACTCTTATACAGTACATTTACTCATAAATGTATGAGTAAACAAGAAAGGGACTATGTGTTCAATGAGTTTCCAAAGATAGCAATATTTTATTTTTTGCCAAAAATCCATAAGCGCTTAGAATAACCTTTGGGACGCCCGATCATTGCAGGGATTGATTCCGCCACATGTAGGTTATCAGAATATGTTGACTGTTTTTAAAGGATTTGTCCTATCTATTCATTCATTTGTAAAATACTATACACATATATTAAATATAGAAGACCAGATTGAATGGCAGGAAGGGTATAGCTGGTGTACAGTGGACGTGGAGTTACTGTACACCAGCATACCACATGACAAAGGTCTTGAAACAGTTCATCATTCTCTTTCTAAAGATTAAATAATAACTGAAGTTATGAGAACCTTTTTAGTTGAGTGTGTTGAATATGTTCTTAAAAATAATTATTTTAAGTTTTAAGGAGAGTTTTATAACCAAGTATGTGGGTGTGCGATGGGGACCTTTACGCATCGAGCCTAGTGAATCTTTTATTTAGCACAATGGGAATTGGAGAATATTTTTGTGGAAAATGAATTTATGGACAAAATTCTTAGTTTTAATAGATATATAGATGATATCCTGATAGTTTGGAGGGGGGTCTTCCTACTTTTGAAAAATGTATGTTACATATTAATATGAATAATTGGAATCTTAGATTCACCTCAAATTATCAGGATACTAAAATTTTATTTCTCTACTTGGTTCTTGATGTGAGTGGCGGGAGACCAAGAGAGAAAATTAATACCTATACCCATGTAAAGAAAGTTGATAGTAATAGTTACTGTACATACATTTTGATAGTTGTCACTCAAAAAATTGTCTGAGAAATATTCCCTACTTCCAATTTCTTAGACTAAACAGAAATTGTGGATTCGAAGAAATGTATGAAGAACAAGCAGCAGTTTATATAGATATATTCACTGATAAACGATACCCTATAGCAATGATCCAAAAGTGTTGAAACAAAGCTGACACGTTGGATAGAAAAAAGCTTCTGAAATATAAAAGTAAAAGTTACATGGATAAAAAAAGTAATGGTCCCTTTTGTAAAAAATTTGAACACTAAGAGTAAACAAATTAAGAATGTACTATATAAACACTGGGATGTTCTGATGTTAGATCCAGTTCTGAATAAAATACTCCCTGTAAGACTGAAAGTAATTTTCAAACAGGCTAGAACATTAAAAAACAGTCCTTGCTCTGAGTAATTAACGAAAAGTAGAAGAGAGCAAATGGTTAAAAGAGCTAAATGGGTGTACACCTTGCAGCCATTGGAAAGTATGTAAATACATGAATAAAGATAGGAAAATATTTTGGAACAAAGAGAGAATGGAATCATGGGAAATAAAAGGGTTTGTGAATTGTATGACTACGCATGTTATATACCAGCTGGAGTGTAACTGCGGGGTCAGTTATATAGGGAGAGAAAAAAGACCATTAAAAATCAGAATCCTTGAGCATAAAAGGAATATAACTAACAAATTAACAAATCATAGTGTACCCCGTCATTTTGTGGAATGTGGAGGTGGTAATTTGATTAACTTTACTTTTAAACCCATTGAACATGTGATATTAGATGAGAGAGATGGAGATCTTTTATAAAAACTAGGAAGAAGAGAAACATACTGGATCCACAAACTAAAAACATTGAGTTCAAATGGACTCAATGAAACATTTGACATTGTTCCTTTTTTGCACTAGTGCTGTATGTACAGCCTCCGCATACTGGTGTCACTCTGCTGTTTGGGTGATACACCCCATTGTAGCACCGATAGGGTGAGGGGGGAGATGTGCGGCATGGTGCAATATTTAATGTCATTAGTATTCTCTCCTTTTAGATAGAACTACTATTAACTGTGGAGATAATGTAGGAGATTATCTGGCAATGTTGTATCTATTTGAATCTGTGAATGTATCTAGTAGTATGTTTTTTAATGTTACATTGTGATAATTGTAACTGAGGACACAGCTTAGAGGAGGACATAGGAAGTGTATTAATATGTAGACTTATAAGTGAGAGTAACAGACAGATAAGTAGATTTGTTTTAACAATGAGTTTTAAACTGAAGTGTATAAACGTTTATACTCTATTTGTATGATTCTTTCTAGTGTGGAAATGCAGAGAACAGCTGGTCTAGATAAGTAGTTAATTGCTGTCAGCCGAAACCATGTAAGATCCTCTAAGTTTTGTCCTCAGCGTGTATATAATTTATGAGATGTGGTTATAAAATTATTTTTAATAGTGGAGAGATGTATTGCTGTGTGATCTATTGTAATATTACATAAAAAGTGTTATGGTAATTGATACACGGATCTACTGAGATTTGCTATAAATTCAACATTGACACTTTGTGTGGCCACACACCCCTGACGAAGTCTATCGTGACGAAACTGGTTGGGACGTGTGAACTGAATACTGGATGAGTGGATGCACATTTCTTATCCCTGGTGCTTGAACATGGCACAGGTGGATTATGACAGTTGGAGTCTCTGTCCCTGAACACTGGTGGATGCGGTCCAGAGGCACCTGCACGGGGGTTCTTGAAACTGGAGCCGGCATGTTTTAACCTTGATGTATATGAGCCTATACTTTTATATCAGTAAAAACATTTATATTTACTCATGGATGCGCTTTCTTTTTTCTGCTGTTTTATATATATATATATATATATGTATGGATGTGGTGTGGACACAATTATGCGCTATATATGAGCTGCAAACCTTATGACGTACTCCCTGTTAGCTAGAGTACAGATAATGGAATACAAGAATACAGAATGTCAAAGGGAGCTGTATAAGTTAATTTTGTGAACTATTCTTCCAGATTATGACCACAGAGTGATAAAATAACAATTGGTTTATTCATATATTGTCTATGTACATTAAAATTTGGTGAACATAGATTATCACATAAAAATCAAATAGTGTACATATTTAAAATACAAGTTCCAATTTTGTTGAAGACATGATATATTAGTATATTCCATCCAATAGTATTGTATACAGGATGTCTGATGTTCTCACAACAAGATCGTACCCGACGCGTTTCGTCCCAAAGGACTTCATCAGGGGTTCATGTCTAGATAATACATATGAATTAAATAAGACTTCTGTATAATCTATCAGGTGATCATAATCTTAGATGGTGTTTTTATACATACCAATCAATATTGGAAGAGTTATGAGGAAAAGAAACCGATTTATATGGTAATGTTGTTTCCACAAGTAAATTCTGAAAGAACCATATCATAGTATAAATTAGTTCATTGTATAATCAAGATCCGTGAATGACCCACTACTATAGGAGGAGGGGGGGGGAAGTGGATAGGGAGGAATGTGGGACCCAAATATATGAACGTTAAATTTCTCCATGAAAATCATGAATATTTATATATGGATCTAATGGACTTCATAACATATTATTAACAATGTATATAGTATTGTAATGTAAAAAGACTTATATAAAAGGAGTCCATACATATGATCCTTAATTATAGGTCTCCTATAGTACCGGGTGCCTCATATATCTATATAATGATCCATATACATATTACATATAACCCAAAATGACATTTGAGTTTTTTTATATACATACCAAGGAATTAAAATCAAAACAAGATCGCGCTGAGTGCACCAGTGTTCACCATTGATCCAGCCTATAATATAAATGTTAGCTTTAAGGAACAATAATTCCTCTATAAGGATAGGAAATTTCTCCAGTAAGGAGGGGGCATGGAACTTGAGCATACATACCCTCATATACGTACAAACTGAGGGGTTGCGCTGTTGTGATCCCTATCAGCTACAAACACATTTATAGTGATCCGGCCTATAAAACAATTAGTAATGGCTTATAACATTTTTCTAAATATAATATAAGCTAGCATATTTACTGTATAATTTAATTTACATTATTTTTATATAACAAAACTTGATTCTCCATTTCATTCATTGTATGAAAAATCAGAATAATGATTTATGTTCTAACATTCCAGAGGATTCTCATATGCAATCACTATTGTTACATATTAACAAATAATGGTTACTGTGAACAAACATCTGATAACAAATAATGGTTACTGTGAACAAACATCTAAGTAACAGCCCAGCCATCCAGTATATGTCAGTGAAATACATAGTCTGATGTATAAGGCAACATTGTAACTTACTTTGAGTAGTGACAGGCTCTCCTGAACAGCAGTGTATCATAATGCTGGACAGGTGGGTTTATATACCCTTAGCTTAACAGACTCACTTCCTGTATGTCTCTATTTCCAACTACTTTAATCATTCATTCTACTTAATCTTTTAGTCAACTCTATACCTCAGTACCATGTTAGTAACTTATTATATTAGATTATTAAAGTTTTTCCTGAGTTGGATCTATTTTTTAACCGCTGTGGACGCATTAACTATCTCTGCGTTCCACTGCGGACCCGGCGTGCGTTCCATTGCCTTCACTTCTGGTATGTTGGGCGGAAGTGATGCGGCGGTGAGAACGGCTCGATACGGCCGTGGTGACAATCCCCATGGGTATACTTGCCCACACGCACTACTTCTGTCTCCTCCGTATGTCCCCTATTTGGTACATATATACCTGATATGCCATTTCTACTACTACAGTCCGTGGATGTACTATTATATTATATTATATATTTATAAAGGAAATAAATGCTGCGGCACTCAGGGTCTTGTAACAGATGATGTGTATTGGTAGACAATTACACCAACACCTGTTTTTCACTTACACCTCTACAAAGGGGATGAACTCCCCGAAACATTGGTGCATTGTTGATGTAATTGTCTACCAATACACATCTACTGTTACAAGACCCTGAGTGCCACAGCATTTAGTTCCCTTTATTGAGTATTCTTCCTGAAGGCACCGGGGCATGGACTTAGTCGAGGGAGTGCCGGCTATACAATCCTCTCTCTCTCTCTCTCTCTCTCTCTATATATATATATATAATAATATATAATATATATATATATATATATATATATATAAAAACACTCACTTCTCCAGATATACAGAAAAAGTAGACAAACCAGCACTCACGTGTAGATGAAAGAAAAGCAGGATTTATTGCTTAACCAAACGGCATGGTGAAGTACAGCAAATACAGCTAACACAGCCCTGTGTTTGCTGTATTTGCTGTACTTCACCATGCTGTTTGGTTAAGCAATAAATCCTGCTTTTCTTTCATCTACACGTGAGTGCTGGCTTGTCTACTTTTTCTGCATCGCTGGAGAAGTGAGTGTTTTATATTTATTACTGCCTAGCACCACCATTTTTTGCTTTATATACATAGGCTTTGAGTGCTGTCGTGATTTCCTATATATATATATATATATATATATATATATTTATTAAGGGAGCAAGGGGTTGAGGATGGAACTGTGATGGGGAATGGGTTGTGAAGTCTTGCGATGGCTATGCAGGACTATACTGTTAAGGAGTCAGAAAAGAGCTGCAGCAGGAAAGGGATTATAGCTGCACCTGGAGGTGAGGGGCTATAGTGGAAAGGGAATCATGCCAGCCACAGGGATAGAGACTGGTAATTGTGTATATACAGCAAATCAAGCAGTGGCACTCAGATGCTATTGAAGTCACAACGTTTGTTCACATAAAAAGCTCTCCAACATTTTGGGAGTAAGCAGCCCCTTTGTCAAGGTTAATTCATATATGCAGATATTTGGCAAAATAATAAGAGAAGCTATGTATAGAAACAAATTATAATTAGTAACATCTTCAGTCAGTGGCAGTGCATACCTTTTACTGAGGCACTGCAGAACACCAACATCCCTTCTCTGACCAGCAGTAGCTGCAGCCTGTCACCCATGAATCCGGATAGCTCAGTCACAGCCAATGTCAGAGCTGCCTTCACGGAGCAGAGTTGGTTGTTGCACAGGGCACACCTACACAGCAGTTACATGGTGGAGCGGCGGTATGGCACTCGTTGTTATGTACAACTAGAGATGGGCTGCGCGCACTTTTTGTGTTTTGTTTTTTGTTTTTGGATCTGGATCCTCGATCGTGTTTTGGATCTGGATTGGTTTTGCCAAAAGCACCCTTTTTGCTTTTGGATCTGGATGATTTTTGAAAAATACATAAAATAGCTAAAATCACAGAATATGGGGGTATTTTTTATTCCATGGTGATATTAACCTCAATAGCATTCATTTCCACTCATTTCCAGTCTATTCTGAACACCTCCCACCTCACAATATTGTTTTTAGAAGGAAAAAGGTTGCAACATGGTCGCTGGATGACTAAGCTTAGTGACCCAAGTGGGCGGCACAAACACCTGGCTCATCTAGGAGTAGCACTGCAGTGGCAGACAGGATGGCCATTTTAAAAACTAGGCCCCAAACAGCACATAATGCAAAGAAAAAAAAGAGGTACAAGATGGAATTGTCCGTGGGCCCTCCCACCCACCATTATGTTGTATAAAAAGGACATGCACGTGTTAACAAACCAATCATTTCAGCAACAGGGTCTGCTGCATAACTGTGGCTGAAATGATTAGTTTGTTTGGGCCCCCACAAAAAAAAGTAATAATCCCCATACGAAGAAAGAAGCAATTTATCTCTACTTGCATAAACTGGCTCAACACAGGCAAGAAGTCGTCCTCATCCTTCATTTCCTCACCCCTTTCAATGTGTACCTCCTCCTCCTCACAGAGTATTAATCCACCATCACAGGTCCCTGTGTACTTTCTGGAGGCAATTGCTGGTAAAGGTCTTCCTAAAGGAATTTAATAATTCATTATGATGAAGATTTTGTGGAAGTAACATCCTACACCAATTGCTGGCAAGGTGACTGGCTGCACTAAACACTCTTTCAGAGTACACACTGGAGGGGGGGCAACTTAGGTAAAATAAAGCCAGTTTGTGCAAGTGACTCCAAATTGCCTCTTTTTCCTGCCAGTGTACATACGGACTGTCTGACATGCCTACTTGGATGCTGTTACCCATTTAATCCTCTGCCATTCTTTCACTGGTGACAGGATCATATGCAGTGACAGTAGACATGTCAGTAATTGTTGGCAGGTCCTTCAGTCCGGTCCAGTGTCAGTACTTGCTCCTGACTGCCCTGCATCACCATCAGTGGGCAGGCTTGGAAATTGATGGAGAAAATGAAGAAGGAGCTGTTGACAGGTCACATTCCTCTTGAGTTGACAATTGTCTCATCAGCAGATCTTTGAACCTCTGCAGACTTGTGTGTGCCAGAAGAGAGATACAACCTAGACTTTAAACCTAGGATCGAGCATGGTGGCAAAAATGTAGTGCTCTGATTTCAACAGATTGACCACCCTTGAATCCTGGCAAAGTGAATGAAGGCTCCATCCACAAGTCCCACAAACTTAGTGAAATCGCTACGTCATGGCTCCTCCTTCAATTTCTCCATCTGCTTCTGCAAAATCCTGATGAGAGGAATAACCTGACTCAAGCTGGCAGTGTCTGAAATGACTTCTCGTGTGACAAGTTCGAAGGGTTGGAGAACATGGCACAAGACGGAAATCATTCTCCACTGTACTTGAGTCAGGTGCATTACCCCTTCTTTGCCTATATCGTAGTTGGATGTATAGGCTTAAATGTCCTTTTGCTGCTCCTCATTAACAACTCTTGCTTCAGGTGATGGCAGGGCAGGTTCAGGATTGTTTGCTGGTGCTAGATTTTCGGAATGTGGTGGCTGAATGCCGAAAGTGGCGCGCAATTTTTTGGGCCACCAACATCATCTCCTGCACAATCCTGTCATTTTAAAAAAAATTCTGCACCACCAAATGAATTGTATGTGGAAAACATGGTACGTGCTGGATTTTGCCCAGATGTAATGCACACACAATATTGGTGGCATTGTCCGATATCCCAAATCCCCAGGAGAGTCAAAGGGGGTAAAACATTGTGTGATGATGTCCCTCAGTTTTTCTAAGAGGTTGTCAGCGGTGTGCCTCTTTTGGAAACCAGTGATATACAGCGTCGCCTGCCTAGGAATGAGCTAGCATTTTTGAGATACTTCTACTGGTGCTGCTGCTGTTGTTGTTGCGGCAGGATGTAATACATCTACCCAGTGGGCAGTCACAGTCATGTAGTCCTTAATTTACCCTGCTCCACTTGTCCACATGTCCATGGTTAAGTGGACACTGGGTACAGTCGCATTTTTCATGACACTGAGGATACTTTTTTTAATGTTACCGTACAGTCCAGGAATTGCTTTCCTAGTGAAGTGGAATCTAGATGGGATTTGGTACCAGGGACACACTACCTCCATCAATTGTCTAAATCCCACTGCACTAAATGGCGGATACCGGATGCACATCTAACACCAACATAGCTGTGAAGGCCTCAGTTATCCGCTTTGCAACAGGATGACTGCTGTCATATTTCATCTTCCATGCAAATGACTGTTGGACAATCAATTGCTTAGATTGAACTAGTACAAACAGTTTCCGACTTCCCCTCTAGGATGATGTTTGACTCCCAGCAGCAGCAGCAACAACAGCAGTGGCAGAGCAGCAGCAGTAGATGTACCACTCAAGGATCCTCCGGAGGAATCCCGGTTAGGAAAGTACTTGTCAGTCATGCCAGTGACATGGCCTACAGGACTACTGACGTTCTTGACTGAGGAAGAAATTGGCATTGAGGGAGTTGATGGTGTGGCTTGCAGGAGAATGGGAACAAGAGGGAGAAGGGATTTAGGAGTCAGTGGACTGCTTACGCTCTTACCCAAAGTTTCTGAACTTGACCATGACTTCTGATGAATGTGCTGCAGGTGAAGTATAAAGGTAGATGTTCCTATGTTGTTAACGTCCTTACCCCTACTTATTACAGATTGATAGAGGCAACACACAGCTTGACACCTGTTGTCTGGATTTGTGAAGAAATAATTCTACACTGAAGATATGACGTTTTTGGTATTTTGCCCAGGCATGACAATGGGCTTCTAGGAAAAAAAATGATGTATCTGTGTGCTAATGTTCTGCAGCCTTGGCAATATATTAGAGATGGAATCACATCAAATCCCAACTACACAATCAACCAAAAAATAAATGACAAATACAATGCTCACAAACATAAATATACACTTCTCTTGGATTTTAGGTGAAGTGGATCAGGTAATTCTCAATTTCATGTTCCAGGATGTGTCCATGCATATAAAAAAGAATAAAACACAGAACAAGGTCCTCGAGTTATACAGTACAATGATGTTGGCTTTCACACTATATTTTGGATAAATAAACAGATTTAAAATTATGGGGAAATCCCCCTTCCCAATCACTCACAATGGTGCAAGGGGGAAAGGCATATAAACTCAAGGTTTCTACACCAGGGTAAACCGTCACAATGTGAGAAATGATCTTGGGGTTGCCCCCTTTATATGGCACTCAAAATGAGATGATATTAAACATGCATATCAGGTGGGACTCTTTCCTTCAGTCCTTTTTAAGACATGCAAATTTTCTCCACAGGAATATCTCAAAGAGATGTTGAAATAAAAAGGGTTTTATTTTCATACAAACAACACAATGAAAACAAATATGCTCATGTTCACAGAGGTAGGTGGATGGTAAGCAGAAAAACTGGGGCCCCATTTACCTGATATCCTCCAGCTCCCTCAGGGAAAATAGATGCAGGCCTCCCCACCAATGCGTTTTGACCCGTACCAGGGTCTTTGTCAAGGTGTGTGGGATGCCTGCTACACAGTCCTTATACACCTTCCTAATCACTCATTCATTCCAGGTGTGATCCCTTCTTTGGTACTAGCCCTGGGATCTGTATAACTAACGTTCCTATTAACAGTCCAAATCCTCCTTTTCCACAATGTGCTGTTCCGTGTAGCATCCGCTTTCCCGTCGCGGAAGTGATGTCATCACGTCTGGTTCGGCCAAAATATTCCTTCAGTCATTTACCTCTTCCAAGATGGCGTCCGGGTACTTCCGTCTGGTAGTTCCTATGATCTTTGCTTCACTTCCTGTTCATCCTTACGGGCCGATGTTATTACTCTCTCGGCACAGTCATTTCAGTTCTAAAGTCCAATATATCTGTCTCCAACATCTCTATAACAATAAAATCATCTTAGCAGCATATACAACAGTGAATTCAAATAATAAGTGTAAAATCTCCATTCAAAATTCACACTTTTAAAAATTTATAACAACCACTTTAGCTCAAAATCTTGATTTAGCCCTTGAGGTGCCAAGGTTTTGCTTGGTAAATAAGTATCATTTTAGATTTGGCCCAAGGAGTGGTGATGTTTTTATTCCTTTCTGTAGAGTTAATGTGTTTGATACAAAAAAAAACTTTTATGCGACAGGTAGAGCAGTTATGCATTGTTTTTAAAATGAGCAGATAAGGAATGTGTCTCTAATCCACTTCTAATATTTCTGAAAAGCTCTTCAAACCGGACCTTTAAAGGTCTTGTGGTCCGCCCGATGTAAGATTTGTTACAATTACAGACGACAACATAGATTACATTTGCGGTATTGCATATAATAAATTCTGTTATTTTAAACTCACGACCATTTATCAGAACAGTTTCATATTTTGATGTGGAACCCCCACTTACCTTGTGACACCCTATACAGTTACTGCATCCATAGAAACCCTTCGATCTATTGTATCCTGGTCTTTTAACCTCAGGGTGTATATATATATATATATATATATATACAGGTTGAGTATCCCATATCCAAATATTCCGAAATACGGAATATTCCGAAATACAGACTTTTTTGAGTGAGACTGAGATAGTGAAACCTTTGTTTTTTGATGGCTCAATGTACACAAACTTTGTTTAATACTCAAAGTTATTAAAATATTGTATTAAATGAACTTCAGACTGTGTGTATAAGGTGTATATGAAACATAAATGAATTCTGTGAATGTACACACACTTTGTTTAATGCACAAAGTTATAAAAAATATTGGCTAAAATTACCTTCAGGCTGTGTGTATAAGGTGTATATGAAACATAAATGCATTCTGTGCTTAGATTTAGGTCCCATCACCATAATATCTCGTTATGGTATGCAATTATTCCAAAATACAGAAAAATCCGATATCCAAAATTCCTCTTGTCCCAAGCATTTTGGATAAGGGATACTCAACCTGTATATATATTTTTTTAAAATATTTTTTTTAATTATTATTTATTTATTTTTTAAACATCTTTTCTGGCAGGAGGTCATCTTACATTTTTTTATAGATTTATTATTTTCAAGATTTTCAGCAGAAAAAAATGACAAAAGCACAAATAGCTTGCATATCTCAAATAAGTCAGTAAGCAACATGACTATTTGTTTCATATAGAACAGATACGTAACAAAAACAAAACAAAAAACAAAAGAGGTTTCATGCTTTTAAAAAAATAAAAAAAACAGTACTGAGTCAAATAATAAGAGGTGGGAGGGAAGGATGGGTAAGACAAGAGTTGGGGTACAGGTAAGTCAGTTTGTAAGCTGGAGCATTTATACGATTTTTAACAATTTTCGGTGGAGTCGACATTAAGCATGGTTTGTCAGTATCAGCGCGGTGTATTCACATGTGGTCTTAAATGCAAGCCACGGATACCAGGTCAATGTATATGTGGAGGGTTTTTCTAGAGCAGTGTGGTAGATATCCTTCATGTGCATGTAAAAGTCTGTTATTTGACACCATTCCCAAATCGTTGGTGCTGCTGTTGAGCGCCAGTGTACTGGTATCACTGCTCTCACTGCATTATTTAAATGTTTCAGTTGTGAGTGTTTATATCTGGTACAAGGGATATCGGAGTGTGAAAGCAGCCAGAAGTCAGGTCCGCTGGGTACAGAACACTCTACTATTTTGTATGTCAGTTTTTTTTAGAATTTTGTGCCAGAATGGGGTTATGAGGGAGCAATCCCTCCAAATATCTATTAAAGTGCCTCTGTCCCATCCACATCTCCAGCATAGAGGACATATAGATGGATAGCATTTATGAAGTGGGTGGGGCACCTATACCACCTTGTTAATAGCTTGTACTGAGTTTCACTGACTTCCAGACTGGTGGAACTTTGTGTTATCAGAGCACATTGTTTTGTCTTGTTGATACGTATCCCCCTATAGATAAGATCATTATGCCAAGCCATGCAAAAAGTAAATGAGACACCCAGGACAATATGATAGACCTTGGAAATTACATGAGAAGGGGCCAAAACTTGCGTGCATAATTTCTCAAAAGGTGTGAGTTCCCTATTGAGATTCAGGTCCTTTCCCTGTGTTTGGACAAAATGTCAGAGTTGTAGATAGCACAAAAAGTCCTTGGTAGGCACACCCTCTGAATCGCATATATCTGAAAAGGATCTAAGCATGCCTCAATTATACATCTGTTGTGCCCGGTCTAGGCCAATATTTTTCCATTTGTTGGCTATCTCTCCTGAAAACCCTGGAGAAAATGCAGGTTACCAAGAATGGGCAAGAAAGGGGACTTATTGGTTGGAAGGGCATATTGAGACCTAACAGATTTCCAAATATGTAGGGTAGGGCCCACTGTGGGGTGAACGATTTTCTCGATTTTGGGCAACCATGGAATGTACGTGAGTTTCTATTATGTTGTTTAAGATTCAAGTGTTGCCCACTGCTTCCTATTCGATTTTGGGCTGGTCCAATCTAGGATTCTATAAAGTACGGAGGCCTGGTAATAGGCCGAGACCAAGGGTAGTTGTTGGACCCCTTGTGATTTACTTCTAGATAGGTAATTGTGTTTGAATCTGGGTCTCCTTCCCCTGCAGACAAAGTGGCTGATTGCCTTATGGGTATCAATCAAGAAATGATGAGGAAGTTTAAATGGAATTGTATGGAAGATATACAACAGTCTGGGTAATACATCAATTTTAATTGTGTTCATGTCACCTAACCATGAAAATGTCTGCGCGAGCCACTGTGCCATCTCATGTTTAATCTTTTTCAGTAAAGGGTCATGATTGATGGTGGTTGTTCGATGGAGGGTAGAGGGAATTAGTACACCTAGGTATTTGAAATGGGATGGGTGCCACTCAAATGGGAAGGAAGCTTTTAGGGCCAAAGCTACCCCTGTCAAGAGGGGCATATTTAGGGCCATGGACTTAGTAAAATTGATTTTGAAATTGGATAGCTTACTAAAGTGATCAAATTCTTTCACAAGAGTCAGAAGAGAGGTCATCAGGTTTGTCAGGATTGCGAGTAAATAATCATCAAATAGGGCTAAGTGATGGTCTACATTTCCGACCTGCAGGCCCAAAATAGCAGGATTCTGTCTGATCGACTGTGCCAGGGCTTCCATGCCCAGGACAACTAGCAGGGGTGAGAGCGGACACCCCTGTTGGGTTCCATTGGATATATTTATTGGATCAGACAGGGTTCCATTAACCCTAACCTGCACTGTTGGAGCCCGATAAAGTGGAAGTATTTTTTGTGAAGGAACGTTTCACCAAGACCTACTTTCCTCAATATTGCCTCCATAGAAGCACAGTCTACGCGTTCAAATGCTTTCTCAGTGTCAGTAGAGAGAAGCATCATTGGAAAGTGATGAGTTTGAGCATGCGCATATAAGTCAAACACACTAATGGTGTTGTCTCTTGCTTCCTTACCTGGTATAATGCCGACTTGGTCTAGATGAACAATCTCTGGCAGAAGTGGGCCCAGGCAGTTGGCTAGAAGTTTGGTATATAGTTTGACATCTACGTTCAATAATAAAATGGGTCTGTAGCTAGACAGGAGTGAGGGGTCTTTGCCCTCCTTTGGTAGCACCGTGATGTAGGCACCAAGAGCTTGGCTAGAGAAAGGAGTCTCCCTTGAGACTGCATTGCAGGCCCACAGAAGGAGTGGTACAAGTTTCTCTTTAAAGACTTTTTAATAGGTTATCGAAAAACTGTCTGGTCCCAGGCTCTTGCCAGAGGGGGAGGTCCTTATGGCTGTGATCAGCTCATATTCTGTAAAAGGGCTTCTAGCGCCTGGGTCACCTCTAAAGGAAGACAAGGGTAAGAAACTGTATGCAGGAGTTTTTTGAGCTCTAGTTTATGAGCCTCAAGGGCTTCAGGTGAATGCTGCAATGACAATTTATATAAGTTTGTATAATGTTCATGAAATATGGTTGCACTGTCCTTGTTCCTGGTATGTAAATTGCCATTAGAGTCTTTCAGTTTGTTATAAATGTAAGAGACCTCTGTGCTCGGAGTGCCCAAGCCAGGAGCATCCCTGGCTTATTTCCCCACCTGTGATATTTATGACGGCACCCTCTGAAGGCTCAACGTGTACCATCATCAAGTAATTTATTTAAATAAGCCCATGCCTTTTGAAGTTCCACAAGTGTGTCATGTGCTAGAGAAGCTTTATGTGTTTGTTCCAGTGTCTGTATTTTGGCTAGCAGAGCTAAACGGCACTCATTCTTTTTCTTTTTAATATACACACTCATCTGGATGCATTTACTCCTTAAAACACACTTATGGGTTTCCCAAATAGTTACCGTTGAAAAGTCATCTGTAGTGTTAAGGGAAATATTATCCTCTATAGCTGCCTCTAGTTGGGTTCTACATTCGGGGTCCCGAAGGAGCTGCTCATTAAACCGCCATTGCCCCTGTGTCGTGGGTGAATTCCGTAGAGATAGCGTGAGTGTGATAGGGGAGTGGTCCGAGACTACAATTTGGCCAATGGTAGCGTCAAACAACATATCCAAATGCTGTGGCTCATGCAGAGATAGTCAATTCGAGAATATGAGTTGTGGGAGTACGAGTAGTCGGTAAAATCCCTATCAGCTGGGTGGAGGAGACGCCATGAATCTACAAATTGGAAATCATGCAAGATCGACCTAAAATGCTTAGCCTGTTTCTGTGAGGTCCTAGATGTACCAGTGGAGGAGTCAATTGCTGGTTCTAGTGTCCAATTAAAATCCCCTCCCACCTTCAAAACACCCTCTATGCAATCCTCGATGGATTCCAGGCTACGTTTGAAAAACTGTATCTGGTTTTGGTTAGGAAAGTAAAGATTAATAAACATGAACACCTGTTGATCTATGGGTGCTTTAATCATCAACCCTCTACTGTCTCCTATCAATCTTTCTGTGAAAATCACTGATACTAAGGTGCTTAGCAAATAGGATGGCTGTCCCCCTTGATTTCGTGCCTAAATAGTTATTACAAAAGCCTACAGAGAAATGGCGGGAGCGTAGAATAGGAGATATTCCTTTTTTAATATGTGTTTCTTGGAGAAATACCACCTCAGCTCTCTCCGTGTGTAGTGTGTGCAACAGTTGTGATCTCTCCTCAGGTATGTTTAAACCCTTTATATTACTAGACAATATTTTCAACTGCACTATGCTTGTTTAAGGTGTGTGTCATCTATAAAATGATATAGCTCCTGTCCCATATTGGGCCCAGAACCGATGGTTCCGTCGACGGTACCTGAATGGATAATGTGAGGGGGGGGCAAGGAAAACACAGAAGGGAAACAAAAACAAATATAGGTAGGTCTAGACAATTGATAGTAAACATAACAGATAAAGTGACCGGACATTCCGACCTGTTATGGTCAGCAAATGCAAAGCAGGAAATCAAAAATAGCAACAGTGCTAGTATAAAACAATTATACTCTGCATTTAGAGCCATGGACAACTAAAAATGGCCGACATTCACAAAAATATAAAGCAGAGCCGGGGTAAGAGGAGAGTAGCGAGTGTGACATTGTAACATCTTAAGAATTTAGAAAAATAAAGGTTGACTATAGCTGAACAGCCATTGCAACAAGTATAAAGGTGCAGTCATAATAGGGATTAAGGCAACCTAACAAGTACAAAGAATAATCAACAATAATGTTAGAACAGAATGATATCAGCTCCTATCACGGCCACGAGATCCCCATTTTGGTGGTCAGATCATGAAAAAGAGAACATTAAACAAACTAATAAACATGTAACCTTCGATATGGCTCACACAAATATGGTCATGTATACAAAGGTGAATTTAAGCGTCAAGTATCCTCACGTGATGACCCAGTCAGATTTGTTCTTGAATGTCTTCGCGAGCAGCCTGCTTTTTTCCAGGCCTCTCTCTGTGGTTGGGCCATTGAAGGAGATGTAAGAGGATCTAGCCAAGTCGGCAAATTAATCACCGGGAGACCAAGAGTTTTATAGAATTGGGGGACATCGTCATATTCCTATAATGTGACATGGGATGGGTGCCTTCATGTGTCACCTGGATACTTAATGGAAAGCCCCACCGGAATTTCATGTCCCGTTTCCGAAAGGTATCAGTACAAGGTTTCAGAAGGCGTCTCTGTTGCAGGGTGTGCCATGATAGGTCTTGGATAATCTGAGCCTGGTGGCCCTTAAAGTCAATGGTAGATACTTGTCTAGATCGTTGCAAAATCTCTTCTTTTTCATGTGATAATGTCGGTATTATCTTAGACCGCAAAGCTATACCCCTTTGTACACTATTACCGTTGAGCCGCTATGGCCGCTAGACCACGTGCACGTGCCACGCACTTTGTACGCTATTTGCGTAAAGAGTCCTGCACATGGTACGCACTTGGCGGACACACGCTGCGCTGAGTGTATGGAGTACACATAGCGAGCGCTGACACAATGGATTACCTTTAACCTTGTTAATGATACAATGTAATGATATGCTTATACTTTAAACCTTTGGCAGCAAAGTACTGTAACGATGTTATACCTTTAAACCTTTAGAAGCGCTGGCGATACAAAGTATCCGCAGTGCGTACACCTTAACAATATTTATACACCTTAAACAGGTTAATCTACTTTAAAGCCCAGGCAGGAAAGTGAAAACACAACACCGTTTGTAGTTTAAACCACAGGGTTCTAAGGCCTCCGTGGATTGATTCCAAATGATAAAACAATACAAGTTATACACTACAGACTAACAAGTAAATCTAAACAGAATAATGGCTACAGAGAATGTACGTACGTGAGAATATTTGCAAGCGCAACCCGAACTCGGTCCTCCGCAGGTCATATAGATAGCGTTTAGAGTCTTCTCACCGGCCAGGCAACAATGGTCTTTTTATACACAAACATGCATACACAATACAATGGTCACTGTAATCTCATTGTTCACTGGACACAGAGATATGTATCCACATTACAGCAAAAGTCATAGGTGGATTTGAAAAGGTGGGCGATGTCATTCCCAACTGCTCTTGTGGGTGGTATCCTCTGGATTCCCGCCGCATATGTAATTTACAGTAAATACAGTTAATGTTCATGATCTACTTTTGTACATAACTATATGCAGGAGCAAGCGATCTTTCTCTAACTAACACCGGAATGTTACCCTCAAAATACCCTACAGCTGGATACTAGACATCACCCTCCAACCTTCATCTGACCCTTCCTATCATGCAGACTAGATGGGCCAAGTGGTTCTTATCTGCCGACAAATTCTATGTTTCTTTGTTTCTATGCAAAGGCGAATCTCTCTGTCCAGGAACTGTTTAAACTAATAATACTCGCTGACATGGTCTAGGGGAACTATATCTACAATATGCACTATTTGGTTTAGATATGCTATGTTCTAGTAACATGCTACATGCTCAAAAACTCCACCGTAAATACCCATATCATGCTCACAATCGCCGGAGCGATCTTATGCAACTTGCGGATATGTGCACGTATGGCGGACTGAGTGCACGAGCAGCGGGCATGTGCATGGGGTTAGTACAAGATATATGTATTATGATATTTTTCAACTTTGACAGTCCACCCTTTGGCAGTCAACAATAACTGCCACTATCTAAACATTAAACAGAAAAATATACAATACAATACCTATAAATGATTGGGTGGTAGGAGGAGAGGAGTAGGCAGGAAATGTATGGACTAGTGCGATAGTAAAAGCATGTATGTGTTACGCACACCAGTGCTAACAGGAGTATACAGGTGTATGAACAGAGAGGGATGCGAAGCAAACAAACTCACAGACAGTATAACATAACATACACAGGAGGTGATGGAATAACTAATAAACACAAAGTGAACGGAGAAGCCCAACGGCTCAGGAACTGGGTGTCCCCCTAGTGTCAGAAATGCTCAGATGGAATAGAGCGGACAATGAAGCGAGATGTAGTGATTTAACATGTGGAGCACCCGAAATGATGTTGCTAAGAGCAACAGAAAAAACCCTGAAGGGTTACCAACGGGTGTGGGAATAAACTCCTTGGTCAGAGATAGAAATATAGACACAAGGAGAGTATCCACAATCCTAACCCCCACTTGCAGGGCACAGGTTCAGCTTACTGCCACTAAACTGACACCTGGACGCCCTGCACAGTGAGGGAGGATTAAGCAAGCAGGTCTGAGAGTACAGCCACAAACCTGCTGGGTTCACAGAATAGCAAAAGAACCCCAGCAGGTTAAACAACTGACTACAGTCTTACTGCTAGGTCCGGATTGGCAGAATGAAGTACCGAATCCCAAGGCCTATTCGCAGAAAGCAACAAGTAAATACAAAGTCACACAGTACTAGCTAACTCTCAGGAAATGACTAACAAAGAAAGATTCAGCAGCATTTGTCTAGCCTGAGAGGATGGTTTATATAGCAGGTGCTGTCCACACCCCACTCAGACCTCACAGACTGTGAGCACAAAACCAGCGCCGGATTCGCTCCCGTGCACAGAGCCTGTAGTCACTACACAGTAAAAACCCAGAGTATCAGCTGCGCTCAGGTTACTTCGCTAACACTTGCCTCCCAGTTGCCATGGTGACGTGGGAGCACAGAGCAGGAGATCCTAACAGCTACCTTGACCTGGGGAAGGTGACAAATCCCAGCTTTGGTATCAATCTCAATAACCAAGAATGACAAACAAGAGAGAGGCCCTTCAGTTTTATCTTCAGCCACAGGCACCCCAAAATGAAAAAAACAATGACTTTAGGTTGAACAAAAGCTTACCTCAATGCCCAGAGTTAGCAGGACCAACGCTTAAGAAGTTATCGAGGTAATGAGCTATACCATGACCTCCCAAAGAAAACTCCACACACCAGTGCAAAAATGTGCTAAACTTCTCGAAAAACGAGTAGGAAACAGAACACCCCATAGGCAAGCATTTGTCAATGAAGTATTCTGCCTCTATACAAAACCCCATTCACTGGAATGAACCCGGATGTAAGGGAAGTAAACTAAATGCCGACTACAAATCTATCTTGCTCATGACAGCCCCAGGATCACAGCACTTAACGATATGAAGCACCTCTTCAAATGATTGATAAGACACTGTAGAGTGCTCTGCAGGGATTGCGTCAACTGACGACCCCGACGTGTAACACAGGTGTTGAATAAGCTGAAAAGTGCCTTGGGTCGTCTTTGTCATGACCTCGACCGGAGAAAGGACAAGATTCTCCAGCAGGGGTCGTGGAAACGGGCCCACTATCCTACCTAGCCAAACTTCTTTCTCAACTTTCTAATGCAAAACCGCTGGTAAAGCTCAAGCTGACTGATTTTTACTCGGGGCCCCAGCTCTCACTTCGCCCACAACAGGTAAAAGGAAACCAAACTGAAAACCATCAAACAAAAACTGTGGATCCTTTCTATTGGGGTACCAACTCAGCCATTTGGACATAGCTTCCAAACGGATTGGAGTCGAAGCCCTACTTAGCACTGCCAATTCCAGAAGGTTTTTTTCCGGCCCCAGCTGTCCCAGACTTGGGCCCTTGTCTGTTGCCTCAAAAACAATTGAAGGCTGGGTGAATACTGCTGCAACACAATCATAAATGTTGAAACCGACACTTCTGACCTTGATAGCAATTTGAGTTATTGTACGCAAAGCATTTCCCTCTCGCAGGCACCTGCACAAACCCTTGACCTGCGCCACCTGCCTTCCTACCAAACGCAATCTCTGCACCAGACAGACGCTCAAAAGTACCAGCCTGTGTATCCTCAAATACGACTCTCTGGATGTCCTTAGGATCCTGTGTAGCCCCAGTGACTTCAAGCCAAACCTCGACATCTTTACACCCAAAATCAATAATCCGCAGGCAGTATTGCTTTGGACTAAACTATTCATCGTACGTCCGCCATTCTGTACCCTTAGGCATATGTTGCATATCATGGATAAGGTGGACGTACCTTATGTTGAGATGCTCCTCAGGCCTATCCTCTAGGTAACAAGCAGCAAAAATGCAAAAGCCAGCTATCCAGTTATCATATGACCGATATGCGTCGGTCCCCACGCCCCCTTTTGCTCTAGCTGCCTTAAAGTCTTTTTTTGCCTGAACTGTTAACACAAACATAGCCACAAAATCCCCTTAGAAATATTTTTCCAGCAACTACTGTATCACGCAAACCCCTCAACATGGCCGTAAAATCTCAGTGTACGACCCACGGCAAATTGCAGTGCTTCTTGGCCCTGCATGAACTCTCCCCCGCTCACTTGCGCCTCTATCGCTTGTTTAGCATACTTATCAGCATGCTTCTTAACCATGGCTGCTCTGCAAACATTAAACCCAAGTGAAGAAGAGGAGGATGAAGAACTGTCAGACAATGTTGAGAAGGAGGAAGAGTCCTCCCCCTCACTGTCATAGCATCCCGACATCTCACCGGATGACTCAGACTGCCCGGACCCTGACACTTCAGCTGATGAAACTCCAAAATCTCCATCTTCCTCATCATCTTCTTCGCCACGCTCCGAGGCACGCTCCGGGGCCTAAGCCCAGGGAGTAGGCAATCTGAAAGGATCGACAGAAGCACGCCGCCTCTCTGATGATGTACTACCATTGGCCCACCACTGAATTGCGCCACTGCAGCCCCCAAATCATTATAAGCTCGCAAGATCTGCTTAATGCCATTGGTATGGGAGAAACTCCTTCACCATGCGGCACAACAGAAGGCCCTGGATCAGCAGGGGACAAGTGGGCCTAATGCCTCAGCTACTGACACCATCATGGACACCAAATCAACAGAACCAACCTTCATAGGCCCCTGCATTCAGTATGCTAGTAATGCTGAATCTCCTCGTGCCCCTATCTGTCTCCCACCAAATTGCCTGAGGGACAAATAGAAGGCAGCCACAGCAGATTGGATACAGCCCTGCCTGGAGGACCTGTAGCCCTCCTCCCCGACCCTGTCTGCTGTCCACATATGCTCCACTCCCTGCAAATCACCCCCACCATGGCCACAGTTACCCACCTCCTTTGTCTGCCACCTCTACTTATAAACCTGGAGCTCCCAGGAGCTCCCTCCCTGGAGCTCCCCACAATGGCTGCAAAGTCAGCAGCCAGTTACTGCCGATGTGCGCATCCATGTGCCCGTGGTTCCAGTACCAGAGGGTAGAGTACAGACAGCCAAGACCAAGCCACTTTCCCCTCCCTTCGGCTTGCCCCCAGCACCCCTCCCTGCCATGCCCAGCTGGACACAGCCTCGAGCTCTACAGAAGGCGTCAAGGGAGAGATTGACCTCCCAGCCACCAATGCACATAACAGAGCTATATGTGTGCTCGCGGTGCGGCAGCAGCACCGGAAGACCAGGCAGCAGGGAGCACAGACCCCGGAGAAACCCTCCTCTGAGCGGTAATGAGCAGGAGTCCGGGGGGAGTGATAGGGACAGGGAGCGGTGGTCATTATATGCAGCGAGAAGGGGGGTTCTGCGATGTGACATAGATTTGGCTTATGAAATTTAGCAACAGACAGGGAAGGAAAGCCACAGTAAAACACCCAACAGACACTGCAAGGGCTGAAAAAACAAACAAATAAAACACAGTAAAAACCCCAGCAACAATTACAATTGCACTCACCCACCCAAAGGCAACAGGGAAAGAGGATGACTAAAACCAGCACAAACCAGACAGCACCACTAGTGATGAGCGGGTTCGGTTCCTCGGAATCCGAACCCCCCCGAACTTCAGCCTTTTTACACGGGTCCGAGGCAGACTCGGATCTTCCCGCCTTGCTCGGTTAACCCGAGCGCGCCCGAACGTCATCATCCCGCTGTCGGATTCTCGCGAGGCTCGGATTCTATCGCGAGACTCGGATTCTATATAAGGAGCCGCGCGTCGCCGCCATTTTCACACGTGCATTGAGATTGATAGGGAGAGGACGTGGCTGGCGTCCTCTCCATTTAGAATAGAAATAGAGAGTGAGAGTGAGACACTTGATTTACTGGAGCTTAGGAGTACTCAGAGAGTGCAGAGTTTACTAGTGACTGACCACTGACCAGTGACCACCAGTGCAGTTTTATTATTATTTAATATAATCCGTTCTCTGCCTGAAAAAAAAATGATACACAGTCACATACCATATTTGTGCTCAGCCTCAGTGTGCTGCATCATCTATGTATATCTGACTGTGCTGAGTGCTCACTGCTCACACAGCTTAATTGTGGGGGAGACTGGGGAGCAGTTATAGCAGGAGTACATATTTAACAGTGCACACTTTTGCTGCCAGAGTGCCACTGCCAGTGTGACTTACCAGTGACCACTGACCACCAGTATATTGTGATTGTCTGCCTGAAAAAGTTAAACACTCGTCGTGTGGTGTTTTTATTCTATAAACGCATTCTGCTGACAGTGTCCAGCAGGTCCGTCATTATATAATATATACCTGTCCTGCAGTAGTGATATATATATATTTTTTATATCATTATCATCCAGTCTATATTAGCAGCAGATGCAGTACGGTAGTCCACGGCTGTAGCTACCTCTGTGTCGGCATTCGCTTGTCCATCCATAATTGTATACCACCTACCTGTGGTGTTTTTTTTTTCTATCTTCTTGATACTAGTAGCTTACTTTAGGAGTCTGCAGTGCTGACAGTGTCCAGCATGTCCGTCATTATATAATATATACCTGTCCGGCTGCAGTAGTGATATATATATATTTTTTATATCATTATCATCCAGTCTATATTAGCAGCAGACGCAGTACGGTAGTCCACGGCTGTAGCTACCTCTGTGTCGGCAGTCGCTCGTCCATCCATAATTGTATACCACCTACCTGTTGTGTTTTTTTTTTTTTCTATCTTCTTGATACTAGTAGCTTACTTTAGGAGTCTGCAGTGCTGACAGTGTCCAGCAGGTCCGTCATTATATAATATATACCTGTCCGGCTGCAGTAGTGATATATATATATTTTTTATATCATTATCATCCAGTCTATAATAGCAGCAGACGCAGTACGGTAGTCCACGGCTGTAGCTACCTCTGTGTCGGCAGTCGCTCGTCCATCCATAATTGTATACCACCTACCTGTTGTGGTTTTTTTTTTTCTATCTTCTTGATACTAGTAGCTTATTTTAGGAGTCTGCAGTGCTGACAGTGTCCAGCAGGTCCGTCATTATATAATATATACCTGTCCGGCTGCAGTAGTGATATATATATATTTTTTATATCATTATCATCCAGTCTATATTAGCAGCTACCTCATTGCGCCTCTTTTTTTCTTTGCGTCATGTGCTGTTTAGGGAGTAGTTTTTTCAAGGGCCAGCCTGCGTGACACTGCAGTGCCACTCCTAGATGGGCCAGGTGTTTGTGTCGGCCACTAGGGTCGCTTAGCTTACTCACAGAGCTACCTCATTGCGCCTCTTTTTTTCTTTGCGTCATGTGCTGTTTGGGGGTGTTTTTTGGAAGGGCCATCCTGCGTGACACTGCAGTGCCACTCCTAGATGGGCCAGGTGTTTGTGTCGGCCACTTGGGTCGCTTATCTTAGTCACACAGCTACCTCATTGCGCCTCTATTTTTCTTTGCGTCATGTGCTGTTTGGGGAGTGTTTTTTGGAAGGGCCATCCTGCGTGACACTGCAGTGCCACTCCTAGATGGGCCAGGTGTTTGTGTCGGCCACTTGGGTCGCTGAGCTTAGTCATCCAGCGACCTCGGTGCAAATTTTAGGACTAAAAATAATATTGTGAGGTGTGAGGTGTTCAGAATAGACTGAAAATGAGTGGAAATTATGGTTATTGAGGTTAATAATACTATGGGATCAAAATGACCCCCAAATTCAATGATTTAAGCTGTTTTTTAGTTTTTTTTTAAAAAAACACCCGAATCCAAAACACACCCGAATCCGACAAAAAAAATTCGGTGAGGTTTTGCCAAAACGCGTTCGAACCCAAAACACGGCCGCGGAACCGAACCCAAAACCAAAACACAAAACCCGAAAAATTTCAAGTGCACATCACTAAGCACCACCCCCTATTCCTCCTATTGGAGCAACATCCCTATCATGCCATAGTGATCCGCCCCCAGCCCAGGAGTTTTGACTCCCTCCATCCCAAATCTTGTCATTATGTTCTTCTAATAGATATATGCAACCAGGATATAATTGTGAGAGAAAGTGGCAGCAGGTAAGGAATACAAAAATAATAAAAAGGGAAAAAGAGAAAGAAGATGAAAAAAGAAATTAGAAATAGAAAAGAAAGAAAAAAAAGAGTAAGTGCATATTCAAATAATATAAAAATAAAACATAAGAGATCACAGTGATGATGATTGTAGTCCTTCAAATCTTTCCACTTGTTACAGTAGTTATCAATAAACCTTAATTTTGTTTCTCAGCCGTATTTTTTATGAGTGAAGAAAAGTGAGTCCCTTGCTGCTTTGGCAACCATGTATTGGGCTTTTTTGGAAAGTATACTATGGTAACCCCTCTTCTATAGCATTTAAGCCTAGTCCGTGCTTTACATTTTAAAGGTGAGATCATTGGAGCAATGTCTCCATAATTTTATAAACTCACCCTTCAGGACATTTTGTATTGGTGGTGGAAAGTGATGTATTTTGTAGTGAAGAAAGCTGTTGTTGCAGTTGGCTTTCTATATAGGTGAGAAAAGAGATTTCCCTCTTCATAAATTTTAAGAAAGAGTTCTAGAAAATGAATGGCATAAGTGAATTTCCTGTTGAGCTTCATCATGAAGTCATGGAATATCTGTTCTGTTCCATTCCAAATCAGTAATATGTAATTGATGTAATGAATCAACATTGGTATAAGTGTGATAAATTCATGACTGGCATCATTGAAGACATAAACATGTTCCTACTACCATATGAACAGATTTGCATAAGTGGGTGAGCATGCAATGCCCTAGTTTGGAGTAAAAAATTGTTATTGAAAAAATAATTCCTGTTTAGTATGAATTTCAGTAGATCCAGAATAATTTATAGAAGTCCGATGTCTTTTATCTATCCTGAAAAAAATTGATGGCTTCCATTCCCTGTAGATCAGGGCTGGCCAAACCGGTCCTCTAGATCTGCCAACAGTGCATGTTTTCCAGGCCTCCTGGAGATCTGTAGAAGTGTCATTTAGGAATGAATGCAGCACATCTTAATTAGTAATGACTACACCTGTGCACCAGCTAGGTAGTCTGGAAAATGTGAACTGTTGGTAGATCTCGAGGACCGGTTTGGCCAGACCTGCTGTAGATGAATGCTGATGATATAGAGGGATTTGATGTCTATACTGCAGGGCTGGCCAAACCGGTCCTCAAGATCTACCAACAGTTCATGTTTTCCAGGCCTCCTAGAGATCTGTAGAATGGTCAGTTAGGAATGAATGCAGCACACCTTAATTAGTAATGACTACACCTGTGCACCAGCTAGGTGGTCTGGAAAATTTGAACTGTTGGTAGATCTCGAGGACTGTTTTGGCCAGCTCTGCTATACTGCATAGCATGTGATCTGTGTTCAGTATGAAGTTGTTTATCCTATTGAGAAAGTCTGTGGTATCCTGAGCATAAAATGGTAAGATTGTTACATGGTGCCTGAAATGCTCACCTGTTTGGAGAGTTCCCGTGTGCCAGACAGAATTGTCCTACCCAGTGGGCCGGTGAGATATCCATACATCTTTAGCAGGAAGTAAAACGTGGTTATCTTGGGGTGGGGTACAAGGAGAAATACATTTTCAGGTTTTGTTATAATGACGACTGCTTTGGCCTTATTGATGATCTGATTGTAGAGGTTGGAGAAATTCTCAGTGGTGTTAAAAGGTAAGACTGTAACACAGTTTATCCTCTAATTGATGTAAGGCTTCCTTGAGATATAGTTCTGTGGGTCATAATACAACATTGCACCCTTTATCTGAAGGTTTTATCATAACATCAAGTCATTCTTTGATTTTAATTAAGAGGGCAGAAGAGAACTTCCACCCTTAAAGCACCTTAATGTTTATGCATCCTCTGTTTGTGTGAGGATTTTTAATTTTATCCATGCGCCATTGTACCCTCGCGGGCTTGCTCAGCTCCGCTTCGCTTGCCACTGATTACTATTTCAAATAGTTGGTGACATTGACCCAGGGGCTTATTGGAAAGGTTCTCTCCAAGAAGGGTAACTAGACGCTACCATTAAACAGATGTCCATAGTGCGTGTCAGATGCTGGGGGCTTACTTATCATGCTGGCCAAGCGAAGATCTTTGCTCATGTTTTTTGTTTAACTGGTGTTGGGGAAAGATGTGTGTGGTGTGTGCATGTGTGGAAAATATTTAATGCAGTGGAGGAGGGTGTGTGTGTTTCATTGGTGGGGAAAGTGTGTCTGTGCGTGTGTGTGTGTTTCACTGGTGGGCAAAGTGTGTTTATGTGGGTGTGTGTTTCACTGGGGGTCTGTCATTTTTCACTGGTTGGGATGGTGTGCAGGTCTGGATTAACAATGGGGTGGATCGAGCAGCAGCTCCAGGCCTCCCAATCAAAATTGGCCCAGAGCATCTGCTATGCTGCGCTGATGTACACAGGAATAGTTTTCTCTCCTGCTACAGCAGCAGTATAATGACCAACCCACTAAAACAGCAAATCCCTCTCCCCAGCTTTTCTTATCCGTGGTTCAAAATCCGGGCTTAATCATTTTGCTGACGGTGTTGCAGCGGAAGGCTACACCAGGCCTTAGTGCGCCGCACAGTATCTGACTCTCCAGCACAGCAGTATCATGATGGGATATCAAATCCCACCATTGTACATAGGGATGAGCGGGTTCGGTACTCCAAAAACCGAACCCTACCGAACATCACGTCCCGAGCCCAGATCTGAGCCCGGCTCAGGGTTTCCCGCCAGACTTGGAAACCAGAATGAGGCAAAATGTCATCATCTCACAGTCAGATTCAAACAGGTTTTGGATTTCTTATAAAGAGCCGCACATTGCTGCCATTTTCACTCCAGTCCTGGAAAATGTAATGAGAGGAAGTGACTCTCTCATCAGTGTCTGTCTGTGCGGGAAAGTGGTGTGCCAACCTGCTCTGTCTTATGTGTCATTCCAGTGCTGTTTTGCACTGCATCAGTCCAGTGATGGTGTCATGTGCTGCATCAGTCCAGTCACAGTGGTGGTGTCATCTGCAGCCATATGTCCAGTGCTGCTGTATAAGTCCAGTCCATTGCAGTGGTGCTGTGTTGTCCTGCATCAGTCAAGTGGTGGTGTCCCTGTGCTGCATCAGTCCAGTCAGATTGGAGGTGTCCTATGCTGCCATAAGTTCAGTGCTGCTGTATAAGCCCAGTCCAGTGGTGCTGTCTTTTGCTGTATCAGTCCAGTGGTGGTGTCTTGTGTTGCATTTGTCCAGTCACAGTGGTGGTGTCCTCTGCCATATCTCCAATGCTGCTGTATAAGTCCAGTCCATTGCAGTGGTGCTTTGTTGTCCTGCATCAGTCCAGTGGTTGTGTCCCTGTGCTGCCATAAGTCTAGTACTGCTACCGTATAAGTCCAAGTATACTGCCATATAAGTCCAGTGGTACTGCCATATAAGTCCAGTCCAGTGGTACTGCCATACAATTCCAGTCCAGTAGTACTGCCGTAAAAGTCCAGTCGAGTGGTACTTTCATATAAGTCTAGTGTTACTGCCTTATAAGTGCAGCGGCACTGCCGTATTAGTCCAGTGGTTCTGTCCTGTGCTGTATATTATTTACTACAAATAAAGGGGTTATTAATATTTAATCCAAATAATTTTTACAGTGTTTTCCCTGCGTGGTTTAGGGGTATGCTCTCCTGTGCCGCATATTGTTATATAACTCCAGAAAAATAATGGAGAACAAAATTTTGGAGGATAAAATAGGGAAAGATCATGAACCACTTCCTCTTAGTGCTGAGGGTACTGCCACTAGTCATGACATAGTTGATGAAATGCCATCAATGTCATCTGCCAAGGCCGATGCACAATGTCATAGTAGAGGGCATGTAATATCCAAAAAAACAACATTCAGTAAAATAACCCAAAAAATAAATTTAAATGGTCTGAGGAGAAACGTAAACTTGCCAATATGCCATTTACAACACGGAGTGGCAAGGAATGGCTAAGGCCCTGGCCAATGTTCATGACTAGTGGTTCAGCTTCACATGACGATGGAAGCCCTCACCCTCCCACTAGAAAAATTATAATAGTTAAGCTGGAAAAAGCACAGCAAATAACTGTGGGTTCTAAGATGCTATCACAAATCGCCAAGGTGAGTCCAAGTGTGTCGGCGGTTGCGATGCCTGAAATTCCCAACACTGGACGGGAAGAGGTGGCTCCTTCCACTTTTTGCATGCCCTCTGCAAGTGCTGGATGGATCACGCACAGTCCAGTTTGATAGTCAAATTGAAGATGTCACTGTTGAAATACACCTGGATGAGGTTATGGGAGTTGCTGTTGCTAAGTAGGAAGTTGATGAGGAGAAATCTGATGGTGAAATGGTTTGCTTAAATCAGGCACCAGGCGAGACAGTTGTTGTCCGTGGAATGAATAAGCCCATTGTCATACCTTGGCAAAATACCAGAAAATCAACCTTTTCAGTGTGGAATTATTTCTTCACAAATCCGGACAGCAGGTGTCAAGCCATGTGTTGCCTTTGGGGGTAATTCCAAGTTGATCGCGGCAGGATTTTTTTTTAGCAGTTGGGCAAAACCATGTGCACTGCAGGGGAGGCATATATAACATGTGCAGAAAGAGTTAGATTTGGGTGGGTTATTTTGTTTCTGTGCAGGGTAAATACTGTCTGCTTTATTTTTACACTGCAAATTAGATTGCAGATTGAACACACCCCACCCAAATCTATCTCTCTCTGCACATGTTAAATCTGCCTCCCCTGCAGTGCACATGGTTTTGCCCAACTACAAACAGAAATCCTGCTGCGATCAACTTGGAATTACCCCCTTTGTCAATCCATAATAAGTAGGGTTAAGGACGTTAACCACCTAGGAACATACTCCCTTATACGTCACCTGCAGAACTTTCATCAGAAGTCATTGTCAAGTTCAGAAACTTTGGGTAAGAGCGTAAGCAGTCCACTAACACCTAAATCCCTTCTTCCTCTTGTACCCATTCTCCTGCAAGCCACACCACCAACTCCCTCAACATTAATTTCCTCCTCGGTCAAGAACGTCAGTAGTCCTGCAGGCCTTGTCACTGGCATGATTGACAAGTCCTCTCCTAACCAGTACTCCCCTGAAGGATCCTTGAGTTGCATGCCTACTGTTGCTGCCGCTACTGTTGTTGCTGCTGGGAGTCGATCATCATCCTAGAGGGGAAGTCGGAAGACCACTTGTACTACTTCAAAGAAGCAATTGACTGTCCAACAGTCCTTTGCGAGGAAGATGAAATATGACAGCAGTCATCCTGTTGCAAAGCGGATAACTGAGGCATTTACAGTTATGTTGGTGTTAGACGTGCATCCGATATCCACCATTGGTACAGTGGGATTTAAATAATTGATGGGCGCAGTGTGTCCCCAGTACCAAATCCTATCTTAATTCCACTTCACTAGGAAAGTGATTCCCATATTGTACAGGGACATTAAGAAAAGTGTCCTCATTGTCCTCGAAAATGGGCTGTACCCAGTTTCCACTTAACCACGGACATGTGGACAAGTGGAGCAGGGCAACTAAGGACAACATGACTGTGACAGCCCACTGAATAGATGTATGGCCTCCCGCAGCAACAACAGCAGTAGCACCATCTCACAAACGCCATCTCATTCCTAGGCAGGCTACGCTGAGTATCACTGGTTACCGTAACAGGCACACCGCTGACTGCCTCTTAAGGAAACGGAGGGACATCATCGCACAATGGCTTTCCACACTTAGACTCTGTAGGTGATTTGTGATATCGGACAACGCCACCAATATTGTGCGTGCATTACATCTGGGCAAATTCCAGCATGTCCCATGTTTTGCTCATACAATTAATTTGGGGTGCAGATTTTTTTGAAAAATGACAGGCATGTGCAGGAGATGATGTCGGTGGCCCCAAAAATTGTGGGCCACTTTCGGCATACAGCCACCGCGTGCCCAAGACTGGAGCACCAGTAAACACTCCTGGACCTGCCCTGCCATCACCTGAAGCAAGAGGTGGTAATGAGGTGGAATTCACCACTCTATGGGGGTCATTCCAAGTTGATCGCTCGCTGATGATTTTCGCAGCGCAGCGATCAGGTGAAAATACGGCATTTATGCGCATTCGTATGGCCCGCAATGCGCATGCACTATGTACGAGTACAAAGCCCTTTGTGGTTGTGCTCAGTTTCTAGCGAAGCTTTTCTTCGCATTGACGGCTGCACGAAGATTGACGGGAAGTGGGCATTTCTGGGTGTCAACTGACCATTTTCAGGGAGTGTTTGCAAAAACGCAGGCATGTCTGAAAAAACACAGTCGTGGCTGGGCGTTCGCTGGGCGGGTGTATGACGTCAAATCCGGACATGAAAATGGCTGAAGTGATCACAAGTGCTGAGTAGGTTCAGAGCTACTCTGAAACTGCACAAACTGTTTTTGCAGCGTTCGGCTGCACAAACGTTCGCACTTCTGCTTAGCTAAAATACACTCCCCAGTGGGCAGTGGCATTGCTTTTGCATGGTTGCTAAAACTAGCTAGTTAGTGAACAACTCGGAATGACCCCCTATATGTTTCAGAGGATGCAGAGGTTCAAAGACCTGCTGGTGACACAATTGTCAACGCAAGTGGAACGTGACCAGTCAACAGCTCCTCCTTCATTTTCTCCCGCAACTGTGGCTGTGAGGAAAAGAAAAAAATTTCCGATCCCACCCATTGGTGGTGGTGCAGGACAGTCAGGAGCAAGTGCTTACATCTGGTCTGGACTGAAGGACCTGCCAACAATTACAGACATGTCTACTGTCACTGCATATGAGGCTGTCACCATTGAAAGAATGGTGGAGGATTAGGTGGGTGACAGCATCCATGTCAGACAGTCTGCATGTATACTGGCAGGAAAAAGAGGCAATTTGGAGGCACTTGCACAAACTGGCTTTATTTTACCTAAGTTGCCCCCCCACCCCCCCTTCCCTCCAGTGTGTACTCCGAAAGAGTGTTTATAATTTCCTACAGGTATACCTTTACCAGAAATTGCCTCCATAAAGTACACAGGGACCTGTGATGGTGGATTCCAGTGGGGATGACTTAATACTCTGTGAGGAGGAGGATGTACACACTGAAAGGAGTGAGGTATCGGAAGATGAGGATGACATCTTGTCTCTGTAGAGACAGTTTGTGCAAGGAGAGATGAATTGCTTCTTTTTTGGTAGGGGAATTAATTGCTCTTTTTTTGTGGGGGCCCAAACAATCCATTCATTTCAGCCACAGTCATTTGGCAGACCCTGTCGCGGAAATGATTGGTTTGTTAACATGTGCATGTCCTTTTTATACAACATAATGGTGGGTGGGAGGGCCCAAGGACAATTCCATCTTGCACCTCTTTTTTTTAATTTGCATTATGGGGGTAATTCTGAGTTGATCGCAGCAGCAATTTTGTTAGCAGTTGGGCAAAACCATGTGCACTGCAGGAGGGGCAGATATAACATGTGCAGAGAGAGTTAGATTTGGTTGTGGTGAGTTCAATCTGCAATCTAAATTGCAGTGTAAAAATAAAGCAGCCAGTATTTACCCTGCACAGAAACAAAATATCCCACCCAAATCTAACTCTCTCTGCAAATTATATATCTGCCCCCCCCCCCCCTGTAGTGCACATGGTTTTGCCCAAATGCTAAAAAAATTCCTGCTGCGATCAACTTGGAATTACCCCCTATGTGCTGTTTGGGGCATAGTTTTTAAAACTGCCATCCTGTCTGCCAATGCAGTGCTACTCCTAGATGGGCCAGGTGTTTGTGCCGCCAACTTGGGTCACTTAGCTTAGTCATCCAGAAATCTTGTTGCAACCTTTTGGCCTATAAACAATATTGTGAGGTGTGAGTTGATCAGAATACACTGGAAATGAGTGGAAATTAATGTTATTGAGGTTAACAATATAGAGGGATCAAAAATACCCCCAAAATCTGTGATTTTAGCAATTTTTTATGTTTTTTTCAAAAATCATCCAGATCCCAAACCAGAAAGGGTGTTTTTGGCAAAACCAATCCAGATCCAAAACACGAGCAAGGATCCAGATCTAAAAACAAAAAGCAAAACATGAAAAGTGACCGCCGCCCATCTCTAGTTGTACATGACAACTAGCACCACGCCGCCGCTCCACCATGTAACTGCTGTGTAAGTGTGCACTGTGCAGCAACCAGCTCTGGTCCATGAAAGCGGCTCTGACATTGGCTGTGACTGAGCTATCCGGATTCATGGGTGATAGTCTGCAGCTACTGCTGGTCAGAGAAGGGATGTCATTGTTCTGCAGTGCCTCAGTAAAAGGTATGCACTGCCACTGACTGAAGATGTTACTAATTATATTTTGTTTCTATATCTAGCTTCTCTTATTATTTTTCCAAATGTCTTCATATATGAATTATCCTTGACAAAGGGGCTGCTTATCCCCGAAATGTTGGAGAGATTTATATGTGATTACACGTTGTGACTTCAAAAGCCTCTGAGTACCACTTCTTGCTTTGCTGTATATACACATTTACCAGTCTCCACCCCTGCTGGCTGGCACCATTCCCTCTCCACTATAGACCCTACCACCTACAGGTGCAGCTACGATCCCGTTCCCACTGCAGCTCTTTTCTGATTCCGCCAAAATTGTAGTCCTGCACAGCAATCGCAAGTATTCCCGATCCATTCCCCATCACAGTTCCATCCAGAACCCATTGCTCAGTTACTAAAACTGGTGGCTTGTCTTCCTCTCCTAATTTATATATTTTTATATATATATATATATATATATATATATATAAATAAAACAGAAAAAGCAAAGCGCATCCATGAGTAAATATAATTTTTTTTACTGATATAAAAGTATAGTCTCACATACATCAAGGTTAAAACATTCCGGCTCCAGTCTCAAGAACTCCCGTGCAGGTGCCTCTGGACCACATACACCAGTGTTCAGAGACGGAGACTCCAATGGTCATAATCCACCTGTGCTGCGTTCAAGCACCAGGGATTAGAAACGTGCATCCACTCATCCAGTATTCAGTTCATGCGTCCCAACCAGTTTCGTCGCGATAGACTTCGTCAGGGATGGTGTGGCCAAACAAAGTGTCAACGTTGAATTTATAGCAAATCTCAGTGGATCCGTGTATCAATTACCATAACACTTTTTATGTAATATTACAATAGATCACACAGCAATACATCTCTCCACTATTAAAAAATTATTTTATAACCACATCTCATAAATTATATACACGCTGAGGACAAAACTTAGAGGATCTTACACGGTTTCGGCTGACAGCAATTAACTACTTAACTAGACCAGCTGTTCTCTGCATTTACACACTAAAAAGAATCATAAAAATAGAGAATAAACGTTTATGCACTTCAGTTTAAAACTCATTGTTAATACGAATCTACTTATCTGTCTGTTACTCTCACTCATAAGTCTACATATTAATACACTTCCCATGTCCTCATCTAAGCTGTGTCCTCAGTTACAATTATCACAATGTAACATTAAAAAACACACTACTAGATACAATCACAGGTTCAAATAGATACAACGTTGACAGATAAGCTCCTACGTTATCTCCACAGTTATATGTAGTTCTATCTAAAATTAGAGATGAGCGGGTTCGGTTTCTTTGAATCCGAACCCGCACGAACTTCACTTTTTTTTTCACGGGTCCGAGCGACTCGGATCTTCCCGCCTTGCTCGGTTAACCCGAGCGCGCCCGAACGTCATCATGACGCTGTCGGATTCTCGCGAGACTCGGATTCTATATAAGGAGCCGCGCGTCGCCGCCATTTTCACACGTGCATTGAGATTGATAGGGAGAGGACGTGGCTGGCGTCCTCTCCATTAGAATAGATTAGAAGAGAGAGAGAGAGAGAGAGAGATTGTGCAGACAGAGTTTACCACAGTGACCAGTGCAGTTGTTGTTAAGTTAACTTTTATTTAATATATCCGTTCTCTGCTATATCCGTTCTCTGCCTGAAAAAAACGATACACAGCAGTCACACAGTGTGACTCAGTCTGTGTGCACTCAGCTCAGCCCAGTGTGCTGCACATCAATGTATAAAAGCTTATAATAATTGTGGGGGAGACTGGGGAGCACTGCAGGTTGTTATAGCAGGAGCCAGGAGTACATAATATTATATTAATTTAAAATTAAACAGTGCACACTTTTGCTGCAGGAGTGCCACTGCCAGTGTGACTAGTGGTGACCAGTGCCTGACCACCAGTATAGTAGTATATTGTTGTATACTATCTCTTTATCAACCAGTCTATATTAGCAGCAGACACAGTACAGTGCGGTAGTTCACGGCTGTGGCTACCTCTGTGTCGGCAGTCGGCACTCGGCAGGCTGTCCGTCCATCCATAATTGTATAATTATATACCACCTAACCGTGGTATTTTTTTTTCTTTCTTTATACCGTCGTCATAGTCATACTAGTTGTTACGAGTATACTACTATCTCTTTATCAACCAGTGTACAGTGCGGTAGTTCACGGCTGTGGCTACCTCTGTGTCGGAACTCGGCAGGCAGTCCGTCCATCCATAATTGTATTATTATAATATATACCACCTAACCGTGGTTTTTTTTTCATTCTTTATACCGTCATAGTCAGTCATACTAGTTGTTACGAGTATACTACTATCTCTTTATCAACCAGTGTACAGTGCGGTAGTTCACGGCTGTGGCTACCTCTGTGTCGGCAGTCGGCAGGCAGTCCGTCCATCCATAATTGTATTATAATATATACCACCTAACCGTGGTTTTTTTTTCATTCTTTATACCGTCATAGTGTCATACTAGTTGTTACGAGTATACTACTATCTCTTTATCAACCAGTGTACAGTGCGGTAGTTCACGGCTGTGGCTACCTCTGTGTCGGCAGTCGGCAGGCAGTCCGTCCATCCATAATTGTATTATAATATATACCACCTAACCGTGGTTTTTTTTTCATTCTTTATACCGTCATAGTGTCATACTAGTTGTTACGAGTATACTACTATCTCTTTATCAACCAGTGTACAGTGCGGTAGTTCACGGCTGTGGCTACCTCTGTGTCGGCAGTCGGCAGGCAGTCCGTCCATCCATAATTGTATTATAATATATACCACCTAACCGTGGTTTTTTTTTCATTCTTTATACCGTCATAGTGTCATACTAGTTGTTACGAGTATACTACTATCTCTTTATCAACCAGTGTACAGTGCGGTAGTTCACGGCTGTGGCTACCTCTGTGTCGGCAGTCGGCAGGCAGTCCGTCCATCCATAATTGTATTATAATATATACCACCTAACCGTGGTTTTTTTTTCATTCTTTATACCGTCATAGTCAGTCATACTAGTTGTTACGAGTATACTACTATCTCTTTATCAACCAGTGTACAGTGCGGTAGTTCACGGCTGTGGCTACCTCTGTGTCGGAACTCGGCAGGCAGTCCGTCCATCCATAATTGTATTATTATAATATATACCACCTAACCGTGGTTTTTTTTTCATTCTTTATACCGTCATAGTCAGTCATACTAGTTGTTACGAGTATACTACTATCTCTTTATCAACCAGTGTACAGTGCGGTAGTTCACGGCTGTGGCTACCTCTGTGTCGGAACTCGGCAGGCAGTCCGTCCATCCATAATTGTATTATAATATATACCACCTAACCGTGGTTTTTTTTTCGTTCTTTATACCGTCGTCATACTAGTTGTTACGAGTATACTACTATCTCTTTATCAACCAGTGTACAGTGCGGTAGTTCACGGCTGTGGCTACCTCTGTGTCGGAACTCGGCAGGCAGTCCGTCCATCCATAATTGTATTATAATATATACCACCTAACCGTGGTTTTTTTTTCGTTCTTTATACCGTCGTCATACTAGTTGTTACGAGTATACTACTATCTCTTTATCAACCAGTGTACAGTGCGGTAGTTCACGGCTGTGGCTACCTCTGTGTCGGCACTCGGCAGGCAGTCCGTCCAACCATAATTGTATTATATACCACCTAACCGTGGTTTTTTTTTCATTCTTTATACCGTCGTCATACTAGTTGTTACGAGTATACTACTATCTCTTTATCAACCAGTGTACAGTGCGGTAGTTCACGGCTGTGGCTACCTCTGTGTCGGCACTCGGCAGCCCGTCCATAATTGTATATGCCAGTGACCTAACCGTGGTTTTTTTTTCTTTCTTTATACATACATACTAGTTACGAGTATACTATCTCTTTATCAACCAGTCTATATATTAGCAGCAGACACAGTACAGTGCGGTAGTTCACGGCTGTGGCTACCTCTGTGTCGGCACTCGGCAGCCCGTCCATAATTGTATATACCACCTAACCGTGGTTTTTTTTTCTTTCTTTATACATACATACTGCAGTGCCACTCCTAGATGGGCCCGGTGTTTGTGTCGGCCACTAGGGTCGCTAATCTTACTCACACAGTCAGCTACCTCATTGCGCCTCTTTTTTTCTTTGCGTCATGTGCTGTTTGGGGAGGGTTTTTTGGAAGGGCCATCCTGCGTGACACTGCAGTGCCACTCCTAGATGGGCCCGGTGTTTGTGTCGGCCACTAGGGTCGCTAATCTTACTCACACAGCTACCTCATTGCGCCTCTTTTTTTCTTTGCGTCATGTGCTGTTTGGGGAGGGTTTTTTGGAAGGGACATCCTGCGTGACACTGCAGTGCCACTCCTAGATGGGCCCGGTGTTTGTGTCGGCCACTAGGGTCGCTTATCTTACTCGCACAGCGACCTCGGTGCAAATTTTAGGACTAAAAATAATATTGTGAGGTGTGAGGTATTCAGAATAGACTGAAAATGAGTGTAAATTATGGTTTTTGAGGTTAATAATACTTTGGGATCAAAATGACCCCCAAATTCTATGATTTAAGCTGTTTTTTAGTGTTTTTGGAAAAAAACACCCGAATCCAAAACACACCCGAATCCGACAAAAATAATTCGGTGAGGTTTTGCCAAAACGCGTTCGAACCCAAAACACGGCCGCGGAACCGAACCCAAAACCAAAACACAAAACCCGAAAAATTTCAGGCGCTCATCTCTATCTAAAATGAGAGAATACCAATGACATTAAATATTGCACCATGCCACACATCTCACCCCACACCCTATTGGTGCCACAACGGGGTGTATCAACCAAACAACAGAGTGACACCAGTATGCGGAGGCTGTACATACAGCACTAGTGCAAAAAAGGAACAATGTCAAATGTTTCATTGAGTCCATTTGGACTCAATGTTTTTAGTTTGTGGATCCAGTTTTTTCTCTTCTTCCTAGTTTTTATAAAAGATCTCCACCTCTCTCATCTAATATCACATGTTCAATGGGTTTAAAAGTAAAGTTATTCAAATTACCACCTCCACATTCCACAAAATGACGGGGTACACTATGATTTGTTAATTTGTTAGTTATATTCCTTTTATGCTCAAGGATTCTGATTTTTAATGGTCTTTTTGTTCTCCCTATATAACTGACCCCGCAGTTACACTCCAGCTGGTATATAACATGCGTAGCCAGACAATTCACAAACCCTTTTATTTTCCATGATTCCATTCTCTCTTTGTTCCAAAATATTTTCCTATCTTTATTCATGTATTTACATACTTTATAATGGCTGCACGGTGAGCACCCATTTACCTCTTTTAACCATTTATTCTCTTCTACTTTTCATAAATTACTCGGAGCAAGGACTGTTTTTAATGTTCTAGCCCATTTGAAAATAACTTTTGGTCTTTCAGGGAGTATTTTATTCAGAACCGGATCTAACATCAGAACATCCCAGTGTATGTATAGAACATTCTCAATTTGTGTACTCTTAGTGTTAACATTTCTTACAATAGGGACGATTAATTTTTTATCCATGTCACTTTTACTTTTATATTTCAGAAGATTTTTTTCTATCCAATGTGTTTTTACACTTTTGGATTATCTCTGTAGGGTATCGTTTCTCAGTGAATCTATCTATATAAACTGCTATTTGTTCTTCATACATTTATTCTACTCCACAATTTCTCTTTAGTCTAAGAAATTGGACGTAGGGAATATTTCTCAGCCAATTTTTTGATTGACAACTTTCAAAATGTATGTACAGTAACTATTATTATCAACTTTCTTAACATGGGTATAGGTATGAATTTTCTCTCCTGGTCTCCAGCCACTGACATCAAGAACCAAGTCCAGAATTTCAATTTTAGTAACCTGATAATCTGAGGTGGATCTAAGATTTCAAATATTCATATTAGAATGTAACATACATTTTTCAAAAGTAGGAAGAGCCCCCCCCCCCCCCCCATCCAAACTATCAGGATGTCATCTATATATCTATTAAAACTAACAATTTTGTCCATAAATTCATCTTCCACAAAAATATTCTCTTATTCCCATTGTGCTAAATAAAGATTTGCTAGGCTCGGTGCATAAAGGTCCCCATCGCACACCCACAAACTTGGTTATAAAACTCTCCTTGAAACTTGAAATAGTTATTTTTAAGAATATATTCAACACACTCAACTAAAAAGGATCTCATATCTTCAGTTACTATTTAATCTTTAGAAAGAGAATGATGAACTGTTTCAAGACCTTTGTCATGTGGTATGCTGGTGTACAGTGACACCACGTCCACTGTTCACCAGCTATACCCTTCCTGCCATTCAATCTGGTCTTCTATATTTAATATCTGTGTATAGTCTTTTACAAATGAATGAAGAGATAGGACAAAACCTTTAAAAAAATAGTCATTATATTCTGATAACCTACATGTGGCGGAATCAATCCCTGCAATGATCGGGCGTCCCAAAGGTTTTTCTAAGCGCTTATGGATTTTTGGCAAAAAATAAAATATTTCTATCTTTGGAAACTCATTGAACAAATTGGCCCTCCTTCCGAGTTGATCGCTCGCTGCCGTTTTTTGCAGTATAGCGATCAGGCTAAAAACCGGCTGTTCTGCGCATGCGTATGGGCCATAGGGCGCACTCGCAAAGTACTTTCACATAAAAATAAGCAAATTTACACAGGGGCGAGCAACGCTCTTCAGTCGATCTGCTGATCGGTGTGTGATTGACAGAAAGTGGGTGTTTTTCTGGGCGGAAACAGACCGTTTTTCAGAAGTGTGCTAAAAAAAGCAGGCGTGTCAGGCTTAAACGCAGGAGTGGCTGGAGAAACAGGGGAGTGGCTGGCTGAATGCAGGGCGTGTGTGTGACGTCAAATCAGGAACCAAACAGTCTGTAGTGATCGCAATCTAGGAGTAAGTCTGGAGCTACTCAGAAACTGCAGGAAAAGATTTTTGAGCAATTCTGCTAATCTTTCGTTCACACTTCTGCTAAGCTAAGATACACTCCCAGAGGGCGGCGGTCTAGCTAAAAGCAGCTAGCATGCAATCAACTCGGAATGAGGGCCATAGTCACTTTCTTGTTTACTCATACATTTATGAGTAAATGTATTGTATAAGAGTAGGAGAAGATATAATGAGAGAGAGCAGTGGAAGATTTCAATGCACTTAACACTCCAAGAAAGGAAGGTAATCAGGATTTTTTTCACAGGGTCAAAGGTGGAAGGAAAAAAAAAGAATATGTAGAGAAAATAGATCAGTCCCAGGATAGGAATAAAAAGGAAAAATCAGGAAGAACTAATAGAGGAAAGAGAGGAGGTAAGAGGGTCAAAAAAACACGGAGAGGAAATTGAGAACTAGTGTATGTATTTTCAATTTATCCAGCCATATACTGAAACCTAATGAAGAGAAATTACTCACACGAGGTTTGTCCTATGCACCTAATGTAGGTCCTAAAAATGTTGAACTTTTTATTGATGCAAATAAGTTCACAAGATCATTGATTCTAAAGAGACTTTTTGCTAAAAATAATGAGAACCCTCCCATAGTGATGAATAAAGAAGAAGTTATTAATATAACAGGTTTAAAAAACCCTTCTTCGTATTATCCGATAGAATCTTGGGGGAGTAATGTTGAGACATATTCTAGACTGATTATTAGAGATTTTGAGGAATTATGTAGAAATGAAAGAAAAATTAGAGATAACCTAGGCCAGAATGAAAGAAAAGCAATAAAAGAATTGGAGAATATCATAATATCATCATTAAAATGGTGGATAAAGGAGGAGGTATTGTGGTTTTAGATAAATTAGATTATCTAGAGTCCAAGCAGTCTAAATCCAGCAGTCTTCTGCCACCTGATACTTATTCCAGTGTCATCTGCTGATGTAACTATGTTTATGTATCCTGTACTTGTCCTATACTGTCATCAACTGTAACACATCCAGCAGTCTTCTGCCACCTGATACTTACTACAGTGTCATCTGCTGATGTAACTAACTATGTGTATGTACCCTGTACTTGTCCTATACTGTCACCAACTGCACCACATCCAGCAGTCTTCTGCCACCTGATACTTATTCCAGTGTCATCTGCTGATGTAACTATGTTTATGTACCCTGTACTTGTCCTATACTGTCATCAACTGCACCACATCCAGCAGTCTTCTGACACCTGATACTTATTCCAGTGTCATCTGCTGATGTAGCTATGATTATTTACCCTGTTCTTGTCCTATACTGTCATCAACTGTAAGTTGCTGTTTTCCTTTTCGATTATTTGTTTATGTACTCTGGAATTGGGCACTGCGGAACCCCTGTTGCGCTATATATACATATATAAAAGCAATAAGTCTGGCACTCCTATAATGTAGGTTACCTTCACCCGGTGCCCTCGCAAAAGACAAAATGTAGACAGGCGATAGCGCGGCACTCCAGGCTTGAGGAAGGGAATAATAGACGACAACCAAGTCTGCAACAACGTTTCAATCTTAATCGATTTTCATTTATATATACATATATATATATATATATATATATATATATATATAGGATAATAATAATAATGATAATAATAATAATAATAATAATAATAATAAGTGTTTATATGTGGTTCTTAGCCACATATAATAGAGATTTCATAAGTGAAATTTCCCAAGGGATTCTGTATGATATACCGATGGACAGGATGCTAGTGGTCATAATACCGACAGCGGCATCCCTACCATCAGAATCCTGACATCTCCCCAGAAAGTACCCTAACCCTCCACTGCCCCCTACACTAACCCTTCCTTGTGGGTGCCTAACCCTAACCCTCCCAGTGGTGCCTAACCCTAACCCTTCCTGGTGGTGCCTAACCCTTCCCAGTGGTACCTAACCCTAACCTTCCTGAGTGGTGCCTAACCCTAACCCTCCCAGTGGTGCCTAACCCTAACCCTTCCTGGTGGTGCCTAACCCTCCCCAGTGGTGCCTAACCCTGCCAGCTTGGTGCCTAACCCTAACCCTCCAATATGGTGCCTAACCCTCCCTTCCCCACTGCTGAACCCTCCCTTCCTTGATGCCTAAACCTAACCCTCCCCACTTGGTGCCTAACCCTAACCCTCCACAGTGGTGCCTAACATTAACCCTACCTAATGGTGCCTAACCCTAACCCTCCCCATTGGTGCCGAACATTAACCCTACCTACTGGTGTCTAACCCTAACCCTCCCCAGTGGTGCCTAACCATCCCTTCCCCACTGCCTAAACCTAACCCTCCCCAGTGGTGCCTAACATTAACCCTACCTACTGGTGCCTAACCCTAACCCTCCCCAGTGGTGCCTAACCATCCCTTCCCCACTGCCTAAACCTAACCCTCCTGCTTGGTGCTTAACCCAAAACTCCCCTTGTAAATGCCTAACCTTAATGCTCCCTCCCCGATACATAACCATCTCCTTCCTGTCTTTACACCCTAACCCCCTTCTAATGCCTAAACCTAACCTTCCATCCCGCCTGGCAGGACGCGAGCGAATCATGCTAAAAGACTGTTCAGGATTCAATGCATCTGTAGCGAGCGCAGTGAGCCACTGAACCCTCAGCATGGCAAATGCAGTGAACCCGCAAGGGGCTCCGTTGTGCTCTACTCTCTGCAGGCATACTTGTGGCTGGGATCTTGGGGTCAGTATGCTGATCGCAGGGATCCCAACCGCCGGTCACCCCAACCTGTTTTAATGCTGCATATCTAATAAAATACTGTGCAAGTTGGAGTTAGGAGCTATGGCGAGTTCAACAAATACATATACAGCTCCAATCATTTTTTAGATTTTTATACTGTTTTATTTAACAATATCTATGATATAAAATGCAGGCAGCAAACTTACCAGAGATAAAATATATGAAAACTTATCTTAAAATATGTTGAAACTGCTAATTTTACATGTTTAATTCAGAATGGGCAAGGAGGGGGATTGAGGCTTTTGAAGGTAGGTGTTAGTCACACCCTACAGCACACACCACACCCCTTATGCTGACCATACCTCCACAACATTTGTCACAACCCTCATATCACTAGTTACACCCTTGCAGCACTGATCACACCCACTATGGCGGCACACAATAGGTCATTCATAAATTTCAGCTCCAGGCCCATAAGGACCTTAAACTGGCACTGAGGGTGTGTGTGTCTGTGTGTGTGTGTGTGTGTGTATATATGTGTGTGTGTGTGTGTGTGTGTGTTTCACTGGAGGTCTGTCATGTTTCACTGGGGGAGAGGATGTGTGTGTGTTTCACTGGAGGGCTGTCATGTTTCACTGGTGGGGAGGGTGTGTGTGTGTGTGTGTGTGTTTCACTGGGGTCTGTCATGTTTCACTGGGGGAGAGGATGTGTGTGTTTGTGTGTGTGAGGATGTGTGTGTTTCACTGGAGTCTGTGTCACGTTTCACTGGGGGAGAGAATGTGTGTTTGTTTCACTGGGGATCTATGTCATGTATCACATGTGGGTCTGAGTTTGTCATGTTTTGCTGGGTGGTGGGGAGGGGTGGTGGGGAGTTTGTGTGTCACGTTTTATGGAGGGAAGAGGGGAGAGTGTGTATGTTTCACTGGGAGTCTGCGTGTATCGTTTCACTGTGGGGGGGAGGGTGTGTATTTGTCATGGTTTACTAGGAGCCTGTGTGTCATGTTTCATTTAATTTGGCAGGGGGAGAGGGATGGTGTGTAGTTGAGTCATGCTCCACTGGTTGTGTTTATGCGTTTTTATGACATGTTCCACTGGAAGATAGTTCCATACATGTCAATAGTACATATGAAGCATGAATGGAAATTCAGGAAGGCAAGGGGAACACGGATATCTTTTATTTATCTCACTATGGGATAAATGTATGACAGCACGTTATGCATGCTGATACCACTCCCCCCACATGTACTAATGCAGTGGTGTGTGCCCAGTGACAGGGGTGCTATAAACCCCTGTCCATATTGGCACTGCTACAGATGGAGCCACGCTAGTTGCGGCTCCGTCTGTGACCATGAACACCCACTCGGGCGTGCCTATTGCCAAGAGCATCTCTTTCCAACTAGGCGTGCATGCCCATGATGGAGACGCTCCCCACTCACTTGACTGGAGAGCGTCTCTGATTGCGCGCTCGGACAGAGATGCTCAGAATGGGAGCATTTCTGTGCACTCCCAGCGTGACTAGATGGGCAGATCACCATAGACTTTCACCACTTGTTCTTCCTTCACTTCCCATGCATGGGTTGGAATTGAAATCCCAGCGGTTGGGATGCCAGCTGTCAGAATACTGACCGCTGCATCCCGATGATCAGATTCCTATTTGAGATTCCAGTGTTGCATTCCAAGTGTTGTCGGGATTCCGGAATCAGTATTCTGACTGCCGGAATCCCGACCACCGGGATCCCCTAATACACAGCCTCTGAGTGTTCAATACCTTCCTTTGGATCCCTGAGGAATCTCTAAAAAAGACCTGAGGTGATAGAGGTGGAATTTGTTGTTTCCTCTGCATTAGATTAGTCAAGTACTGATTGTTGCAGGGTATTGGGCTTCACTGTTGGATTTGTAATTCTATCTGAAAATCTTTCTACTCATGAAGTTCCATTTGTTTCTAGCAAATTTTTGCCTTTTCCTCTCAATGATCAAATTCTTGTAAATATTATTTTAGTTTTGTAAAACACTTCTGAAAACCTTGGTCTTTCTGCAAACCTTCTAATTTTTTACCCAGTAATTCAATCTCCTTGTCACAATCATCTAGGACCAATAGAATGTGTTTAACCAACACTGACATTAGGTCTTGTGAACATGTTCCCCATTCTGTTTGTAAATTGGTTCTAACTAATTGTAAAGCAGGAAAAACTTGAGATCTCATAACCCTAGGATAATTTTCTTGTATAAAATAGCTCTAATTCCTCTTTAAATACCAAGGTACTCTTGCAGAGCATCTCTATACATTTGAACATACATAGATACATTATAATAAGTCCATTCCTGTGCAGACTCTAAACCCAAAACAAACACTACTCTTGCAGGGCTGCTACTGTACGGGTTGCTGAGATGGTTGAAGAAAAAAAGTGGGAAACTTGTGATGAATCAGAAGCGTGCCATGGTGGTGGGTGTATGCTTTAGAGCAGTGATGGCTTACCTTGGCACTCCAGCTTTTGTTGAACTACACATCCCAGCATGCCATGCTACAGTTATGCTATTTGGCCTTGCTAAAACTGATGCAAGGCATGCTGGGATGTGTAGTTCAACAACAGCTGGAGTGTCATGGTTAGCCATCACTGCTTTAGAGGGTAGGCCAGGTCTGGATTAAGGGAGCATTTAGGAGATGAGTGCCTCCAGACCCCCTCTCTCTGGGGAACCACTGGCCAGAGCTCTCCCAACCAATTTTTAGCTGATATCCAGTTTGATGATTGTGACCAGGCTCCATACCTTCACCTATGGACTAATCAGCAGAGCACAGGCATAAAGGGTCTGGGATCACATGGCACAATAACTTTTTTTCTCTAACATCCTAAGGGATACTGGGATTCACTTAATGCATTGGGGTATAGATGGTGTCCAGTGTCTATGTGGGTAGTATTACTCAAGATAATGGAGGACAAATTACTTAAACTGGGATATATCCTTATCAAACAATAAAGATTGGTTATTCCGAAGAGGATCCTCAAATGCAGATAGAATCTCAGATAAGGGGAACATCAGCTGAAACTCTGGCATGGCAGGGCTCATAGACCACTCAGACATGGCGTAGCTCAGAGATGCCTCAGGCATGGCAGAGCTCAGAGACCCCTCAGGCATGGCAGTCCTCAGAAACCCCTCAGGCACGGCAGACTCAGAAACCCTTCAGGCATAGCATAGATCTGCTCAAAGACCCCTCAGGTACGGCACAGCTCATAGATGCCTCAGGCATGGCACAGCTAAAAGACATTTCAGGCACGGCACAGCGCAAAGACCCCTCAGGCATGCAGCCACATCCACATGCCCAGAGGCAAGGACAGCCAGGTCCTCATGCCTGGAGGCAAGGGAAGGCAGGTCCTCATTTTTGGAGGCAAGGGCAGAAAGATCTCAGGCCCGGAGGCCAGGGCAGACAGATCCTCAGGCCCGGAGGCCAGGGCAGACAGATCCTCAGGCCCGGAGGCCAGGGCAGACAGATCCTCAGGCCCGGAGGCCAGGGCAGACAGATCCTCAGGCCCGGAGGCCAGGGCAGACAGATCCTCAGGCCCGGAGGCCAGGGCAGACAGATCCTCAGGCCCGGAGGCCAGGGCAGACAGAACCTCAGGCCCAGAGGCCAGTGCAGACGGAACCTCAGGACCAGAGGCCAGTGCAGACGGAACCTCAGGCCCAGAGGCCAGTGCAGACAGGACCTCAGGCCCAGAGGCCAGTGCAGACAGGACCTCAGGCCCAGAGGCCAGTGCAGACAGGACCTCAGGCCCAGAGGCCAGTGCAGACAGGACCTCAGGCCCAGAGGCCAGTGCAGACAGGACCTCAGGCCCAGAGGCCAGTGCAGACAGGACCTCAGGCCCAGAGGCCAGTGCAGACAGGACCTCAGGCCCAGAGGCCAGGGCAGAGAGAACTTCAGGCCCGGAGTCCAGGGCAGACAGAACCTTAGGCCCGAAGTCCAGGGCAGACAGAACCTTAGGAATGGAGTCCAGGGCAGACAGAACCTCAGGCATGGAGGCCAGGGCAATAGGGACCTATCCGGGGGCTTTGGCATATAAGTCCCCTCCTGGGGCTTTGGAACATGAGTCCCCTCCTGGGGCTTTGGAACATGAGTCCCCTCCTGGGGCATAGCCACTCAAAACCAATCCTGGGGCATAGCCACTTGAATCCCCTCCTGGGGCACAGCCACTTGAAACCCCTCATGGGGCATAGCCACTTGGCTGGGCAGCTCTGGGTGGAGAATCTGGCTGGGAAACTCTGGGTGGAGACTCCAGCTGGGCACAAAGTCCCTCTGCGAAAGCGGCAAACTCAAATCCATTTTCAGGGACCGGACATGTAAAACCTCCTCCAATTTTGGGCCTGCGGCTATGACAGGAGCATAGAAAATATTCATGGCTGGAACAATATAAACACAGTTTATTAACTCAGTGAAATGCTCACTCTGCTTCAGAAAGAGAAGCACGCGGCCCATGAGGACCACTTGAACCCTTGAAAAACACAGAAACTGGTAAAACAGCATCTGAGTCTGCAGAGACATAGGAAATAGAAGTCCTCTGTGAATTGGAATGACTAGTGAGACATTTTTGAGATTCAGGGGTGTAGTTCCTTGCTGGTTGTTCTGAAGTGACAGTAGTACTGGCATGAATATAATCCTGGGGACGTGCAGAGATCTTCATAAGGAGTTTAAGCAAAATCATCAACTTCTGTGCATTCTGAACCCATAGCAGGATAATGTCCATTTGCAGGGAGCATAAGGAAACATTTCCACTGGGGATGGTAACATGACTAAGAAATCCAGGGAATTGTACAGTTATTAATTGATTTAGAGAACTGAAAGTGACAGACTCTTCCTTGTTCTCTGGTTTGTATGACTGGGTCATTCTGTTATGAACTCCTATAGGTAATGGAGAAATCACAATTGGCGGTGAACAAAAAATGAAGTTTATTACAGGTAATCACAAGAAAGAGGGGTTTGCGGCATACTTGCCTACCTGACCCTCTCCATGAGGGAGAAAATGCTCTATTCCTGGACTTTCCTGGTAATGTATGATTGCCATCACCTGTGGTGAAACACCTTATCAATGAATTAGCTCATCACAGGTGATGGCAATCATACGTTACCAGGAAAGTCCAGGAACAGAGTATTTTCTCCCTCATGGAGAAGGTCAGGTAGGCAAGTATGGTTTGCGGATAAACCAGTGATATGAAATAATGTTTGACAAACAGATGGTCACAGGAGCAGGGATACGTGAAATACAGATGCTGATAACACAAATGAATCACTGATAGAGCAGGTAACTGGTATGAATTATAATCAAACTAAAGTCCAGAATTACAGCAGAATGCAGCAATCTTGTAATTGCAGGGATGACACATACTGTTAAACAGGAGTCCTGATGTGAATGAATAGCAAACAAATGTCCAGAAATAATAACAGAGGGAAAACCTGAACTGGTGAATATGTTCTATAAGAGTAGCAGACATGTGGCTGATACTGGAGTCCAAAAGAATCCCAAAATACTGGATCAAGACTGGAAACATGAAAATGGTATCCACAGGACTAACACAGGCATCCAGATTTCAGGCAGACAACATTAATGACCCAGCACCAAATGCTGGGCCCAGGGGGATTAAACAAGCCAGGAACCAGGTGTTTTTCATGCTGGTAATTAAATCAGAATACCTGATACCTGACCACAATTCCAAGACAGAACTGCAGTGTCTTAGGCAGAATCCAGAACTGCAGCACACAAATAAGCTCCCTGATGACCCCTGGTGGTAGGGGAACATACTGATCGGGAGCAAAGCAAAATAACAGACAGAACATATAACAGACTCTTTTAAGTGTGGATTCCCCTCTCCTCCTCAAGACAAGCTGGTAAGCCACAGTGAATGTGGATTTGCTCCTTCCACCACTGCTACCACCGTTTGCCTCCCTGACTCCTGTATCCTTGCTACTCATAACTACTCATTCATATCACTACTGCCCCCACTGAAGCAACTTTACTGGGCATTGCCCTTTGTTTGTTCTTCTACACTCCATGTGTTGGACAATTGCTCTACTTCAGCTATATTGCCTTGACTTCCTGGAAGAACTTGTCAAATACTGTGACAGAGGCAACATACTAAAGGCCTACAGCCATATATATGTACTACGGGATAGTATGAATATTATGCATACACATAATAATCATAATATCAAAGGTGATCTCATATTCACCATGATAGTATAAAAGCATAAGAGAATCCATTTTGTTTCTAGCTAGATGATACAGCAGATTTATTTGTATTTCATTTGAACTCTATACAAAGTACAATAACAACTTTGTTGGCTAGTATTAATTCCACATACGCACATCCGAAGACTAATAAGGAGACATGGATAAATCACGAGTCATCCTCATCATGAATATGTCTTGGCTAGAATATCTTTTAGTTTTCTTATTAATTCTATTTACATGCAACAGCATCTGTCAATCTGTCATCAGTAAGGTGTCTGCTTCCAGTGTAATAGGTTGTGGTTTCTAATCCTGGGTATGACACTTGTAAAATGTGTATATTCAGTATAATAAAGAGGGTGTGATTTGTAAGGTGCAGGGACCAGTGAGGAAGTCGGCCACTGAAAAGACAGTGGCAGCTATCAATTACTTAATTCATTGGTGTCTCAGAATGGGAGGAGAGGTGCCCCCCTTCAGAGCAGGAGCCCGGCGGCAGATGACTCCGTTGCCTCCCAGAGTTCTGCCTCTGCTCAGTGGCCACATTATGTCTTACACTCATTCCTAAAAGAAAACATTCTCTTCTTAATTGCAAGAACTGTGTGCGACATTTACCTCATTGAACTTATGGTATAAACAGCATGACACCACTGCTCACAAAGAAGCTTATCTATCAGCTAAACAAATTTATGACAGTTTCCTCAATGAATGTGCCAAATTGTCTTATGATTATCAGAGGAATAAGTTTCACAGATGGGGTAAGAAATCAAACAGATTATTAGCTAACTTGATTAAGGGGCCTAAGTCCCACACATGGGTTTATGCCATTAATAGTTCCGGGAAAATTGTTTATCACCCAGGTACCATTTGTGCAGAGTTCATGCAGTTTTATCACTCTCTCTACACAAAAGGTCATGATGATATTATTGAGGGTCGTTCCTTTCTCAAGGAGGCTAAACTACCTGTCCTTTCCCAAGAGGAAAGGGACTAGATGGATGGCCCCATAACTACTGAGGAGGTCGTTGACACAATTTAAATCTTACCAAACAATAAAAGCCCTGGCCCTGATGGATTCAGTGCTGAATTTTATAAAATGCTTAAGGTTGAAATGGCTCCCACTTTAACAACCCAATACAATCATATTTTCACCTCAAAACGGATCCCACTAAGGTTTAATGAGGCCAAGATAATTGTAATAGTGAAACTTGGCAAGGACCTTTCATTGAATAGCTCATTTACAGTAGGCAAATTTCTCTCCTCATTCAAGATTTCAAGATTCTGACTAAATTAATGACTACTCTCCTCTAGTTTGCCTCTCTCGAATTATATTACCTGAGTATTTTTTTTTTTTTTAAATACAGAAATTCGGTACAAGGTATGAGGGCTGCACCGGATGCGATTACCCACACACATACTCACAAGTTTAAGAATAACATCATAATTAATCTTGATGCTGAAAAAGCATTGGACAAAATTGCTTGGCCGCATCTTGACACAGTTTTCAATTTTCAACGCTTTGGGATAAAATTTTGTGGCTTAGTTCAATCCCTATACACCAACCCTACTGTGCAGGTTATAGTTAGCAATATCTCTTCTGCCCCTTTCCCTCTCAAAAGGAGGACCAGACAGGGATGTCCTCCCCCCCCCCCCTCTTTATAATGAAGCTTTAGACCCCATCATTCATTATATCACCCATTTGTCTATTTTACAGGGTTTGAAATTTTGTAATCGGGAATTGAAAATTGTGGATCTCGCAGATGAAATTCTTCTCCTTACCTCCAATCCTAAACAATCTATCCCCGCCTTACAAGACAGAAATGATTAGGAGCGTGGCCTGGCTGCTGCTGAGAAAGGACATGCAGAGCTCCTGAGATTCCAGCTCCTTTCTCCCTGCACACCTCTCAGTTTCTTGCCTCTGTTGCTCCATCTCCTTCCTATACCCTCAGGATGCTAGCAAGGACCACTGTGAGAGGTCCGCGGAATCGTGGAATGTTTGTGTACATTCCCGCGGATTGTGGCCTACTCACAAGCCGAAGCCAGGGACTAAAGTCTGTGGGTGATCCGGGCATGACTTCTGGGATCTGGGCGGCTGCTCTGCGTCACCTCCGGCGGGCTACTACTGCTTGCTGCTACCCCTGGAGGGTTCCCAGTGGCCCCCTGAGTCTGTGCCCCCTGCTTCCTACCTCCATGGCTGCTCACAGGCTGGGAGTGCTGTGCGGGGTGCTCTGTCTGAAGGGGAGCTGGCATCTGGCAGCTGCCATCTTGGATTCCTATAGAGCAGTGTTTATCTCTTCCCCTGAGCCTCAGCCCTAGGCAAGACTGGGACAAGGATTCTCCTCTATAGCGCTGCTCCTCCTGTCCATTCCTCCTCACTACAGTAAATATGAGCTGGAGTCAACCCTGGATTTTTGGGCTCTCTTCTTCCATTGCAAGGTACCAGTTTAAGACTTTCCTCTGTTCTGTGTGTGCCCGGCCTGCTGGTTGCATTAGTGCTGTCTATCTCATTTGCTCATATTTGGATGTGTGTCTGATGTAATCCATCCTCTCCATGCACCCACCCGGGGTTTCCGTGTATGAATCTTAGTTTCTATTGGAACTGACATACCATTGTGTCTGCTGGACTCCTGATATATTGATACCTTATCTTCCTGCGTATTTGCTTTGATATTATAATTTGTTTGGAAATGCATCCTAAGAAACTTAAAGGGTCAGTTTCTCCACTGGTGTCCTTTCCTAGCCAAAAAGCCACACGTGTATCCTCATCATCGGCAGCAGATCATGCTCCTTCTGGTAGGTCTGAACACGTGTTGGCTGCTGTGGCCCCTACTCTAGCGGTCTGATAATGTCAATTATTATCTTAAAACACAAAGCTATATCACTAGACTCGCTATTACAGTGGAGCCGCTATGGTCGCTAGACTAATTACACACACTACGTACGAAGTACGCTATTTGCATACTGAGTACCGTATTGATACGCTCTTAGAGTATCAGACGCCGTGCCGTGGGTACAATGTACATGCGGCGCGGACGCACATAGAGTGAAATACTGTAAACCTTATTAATGAAACAATGAAGGATATGCTGATACTTTAAACCTTAGCAGCCAAGTACTGCAACGATGTAATACCTTCAAACCTTAAGTAGCGCTGGCGGTATGAAATACCCGCAGTGCGTACACCTTAACAATGCTTATACACTTTATACCGATTAATACGCTATGAAAGCCCTTTGCAGGAAAGTGAAAACACAACACCGATTTGTGGCAAGCCACTGGGCTCTATCACCGCAGTGGATTATTCAGAGAAAAAGGTAAACAAGTACAATTTATACACTACAGCAGAGGTTCCCAAACTGTGTGCCATGGCTCCCTGGGGTGCCTCGGGACACTTGCAGGGGTGCCCTGAGTTGGTGGTCCAGGACCAATTCAAATTATTCATGGTCAATATAATAGGCAAAACCAGTGCTGGTGGCTGCCAGTCATAAAATATGTAGCCAAACCGAAGAAAATCTTGTTTCTCACCACACAACTGACCCTAAGGATGACATATAAATGCAATCTACTTAATGTAATATTTCTTTCTAAATTTCTCAATAAGAAATTTTTGGCCTAGGGGTGCCGTGAAAAAAATTCTGATATTGTAGGACGCCATGATTCAAAAAAGTTTGGAAACCACTGCACTAACAAGGAAATCTAAACAGAATAAGTGAGAATAATGGCTACAGAGAATATACATACGTGGGGAATCGTTCGCAAGCACGTCCTGGACCACTCCTCCGCTATCAGGTAGAAAGCGTTCAGAGTCTTCGAGCTGGCCAGGCAACAGTGGTCTTTTTATACACAACATGCATACACAATACAATGGTCACTGTAATCTCATTGTTCATTGGACACAGAGTTGTGTCTCTACATTACAGTAAAGGTCATAGGTGGATTTGAAAAGGTGGGCTGTGTCTTTCCCCAACTGCTCTTGTGGGTGGTATCCTCTGGATTACTGCCGCATGTGTAATTTACAGCAAATACAGTTAATGTTCATATTCTACTTTTGTACATAACTATACGCAGGAGCAAGCAATCTTTTCCTAACACCAGAATGTTACCTTTAAAATACCCTACAGCTGGATACAAGACACCACCTTTCAACCTTTATCTGACCCTTCCTATCATGCAAAGAGGAATTTATCTGTCCAGGAACTGTTTAAACTAATATTACTCGCTGACATGATCTAGAATAACTATGGGTACAAAATGCATTATTTGGGTTAAATATGTTATGTTCTGATAGCATGCTACATGCTCACAAACTCCGCCGTAAATACACATATCACATGCAGGGTCGCCGGAACGACTGCTACGCAAACTGTGTATCACGTACAGGATCGCTGGAACGACTCCTACGCAAACTGCGTATATGTGCACGCACGGAGGACTGAGTGCACGAGCAGTGGGCATGTGCATGGGGTTAGTGCAAGGCTTATGTATAACAATATATTTCGACTTTAACAATCCACCCTTTGGCAGTCAACAATAACTACCACTATCTAAACGGAAAAACAGAAAAATATACAATACAATCTCTCTACAGATGGTTAGATTAAAAGGAAAATAATACAATACCTAAAAATTATTGGGTAGTAGGAGAAGAGGAGTAGGCAGGAAATGTATGACCTAGTGGGATAGAAAAAGCATGTATGTATGAGCTTCATGTCTGAGGGGCATGTATCATCGTGCCGTACATGTTGTAGATAAGCTTCGAGGTATTGCGAAGTATACATTAAATCCTTCTTATCCCGTATTAAGGGTCTGTAAGTGGGCCAACAAACACTACCGAGCTCTTTTCGGCTTCTTGTTCCAACAAGTGGGGTGCACATTTAGTTGATTATTCATGGAGGGAGAAAAACATGTGAATGTTAATATGTGTATATATATATATATATCACCTGTCGACTATGAGTGTCACTACCTGAAGGTTGTAGAGATGAAGATAAGAAACATATCACAAATACATTCACATAATAATGTGTGCAATCATCTTTGTGTGTTGGTTGAAGTCTTGTTCGGATGGCTGTATCCTTGCTGTGGGTGGTAATCAAAGTCTTTCAATTGTCCATAAAAAGTCTTTAAAGTCTTCAAAGTGTCTATCAAAGTCTGTAGAATGTCCATCAATGTCTGTAGAATGTCCATCAAAGTCTGTAGAAATGTCCATTAAAGTCTGTAGAAATGTTTCTGTAGTCTTCTTCCGAATGGATGTGTTTTTGCTTGGGAGAAAAACAAAGGAGAAACGGGTGAAAGAAACGGACCGCGGAATCACATCTTATCACAACATTGTCTCGTTTGATGGGTCATAAATTAAACCAGTTGTTGTAACAATGCCCTCGCTCCTTAAACTCATCACTTTGGTACTGCACTTGCACTGCATTAAAATCCGAACACATCTAAATATCAAACCAATCATTATGACAACTCCCAGGATACAAAGGAGAAACTTTCCTACATTCAGGATAACACGATCACAGCCGTAAGGGTAAGGTTGTGTCTCCTTCGGAATTCCCACTTCAATTGCAAGATATTGTCCATCTTTTGATCTATGACCTTGGTTGGTTCATCAGTGCTGCTTGCAATATACGTGCAGCACTTCACACCATACTGAGTTGCTAGGGTGACACAGTACCTGCCTGTCACCGCTGTGATGTAATTGAGAGCCATCCTGTGCTGGATCAGTTCCGTTTTGTAAGCATGCAATTCCCTCCCAGTATACCTGAAGGTGTCATCATACATCTCGGTGATATTGTCTATCAAGTTCACTAGCGCATGAATATACCTAAAATGTATAATTCCTCTGGCGGTACGGGTGATATCTAACGCGAGTAGGAATTGAATCCCGGTGGATTCGTGGATCAAATCAGAGGCTGCATGCTCTGTCCTATCTATAAGGTGTCTCTTAACAATGTGTTCGTAGTGAGTGTGAGTGTAAGGAGCTTGAGCATTGCAGTGAACGTCTCTCATCTTATTATGGGTAATGGTCATTACTTCTGGCAACACTCTTCCAATGTAACACAATCCCTCTGAGTTTGGGGCAAGCCACTTATACGCCTTCCTCCCGCATATGAAATATGCATCATCGGGGAGAACATAATGGACAGAATATGACATTACCATATTGCAAACCTTCCAGGTGAAAAATCCTATTCCAAACTCTCTCATTTGTTCAGTACACGTATCTGGCTGTATGATATGCGCACAGTACCCTGGAGATACTTCTCCAACCCACATGGTCCTACTTCCTAGAGTATACCTATACCGAAAATACCTCCCACCGTTGGCTATTTGGCGTATAAGTTCAGGGTCTACAGGCATTCTGTCAGCTCTGTGTGAAAATGCCATGGTTTGGTTATTCCATGTCACTTCCCAATTTCCCGGCTTTCGGGGATTGGAAATGTTGAAACATACTAAGGACCTATCCACATGATATTGGTGGAGCTTCAAACTAGGGGGACTAGAAATATTAAATTTCTTGTCCATCGGTCTCCCACCCCTTAATTCAAGTACCTCATCTAGTGTTAAAGGGTACGGTACTAGTCCTGACTTGCTCTGACCTTGAGGTACTTGTGAGCACACCCAGCAATCTGTTTGGTTTAAAACCTTACCTACTAATGAGTGATAGTCACTCAATGGATGACGGTCCATGTTGATATTAAGGCTGGACTGACATCTCTGGATGCACCCGTCCTCAACTATGTTTTCACAATTTCTACAGATACAATTTTCTTCAGCCAATAACCCTTCACAATGTCTTTTAGTGTCATGACTACCAGATCGTTGTTAGGCGCCGGGGTCCGCTCGTCGGTGCGGCCCGGCGCCTAGCAACCAGGGACGCCGTACGCGTACAGCCGCCGGCTCCCTGGCAACGCTAGACGGCGGGCGCACTGAGCCGCAAAGGGACCCTAGCATTGGGGACGCCACTGGTGGACCGCGTTCCCCGTTGCTGGGTCCAGTTAAAATGATTGTGCACCTGTTTCCTGGCCGTGCAGCAAGGCAGCTGCACGGCATTTATGTAATCAGCCCTGTCAGCAGCTGATTGGAGGACTCCTGTTTATATGCACTCCCAGGGCTTCTCACCGATGCCGGTAATAGCTTCCTGCATGCTGTCCTTGTTTGCTGAGAGTCTGTTTCCAGTCTTGCTGTATCCGGTCGTTCCAGTCTTCAGTAGTCCTGTACTCGGAAGTTGTCATCTTGTTCCTGGAGTCCTGACTGATCACCGTATAACATCCAGTGGTGTTCGTGAGTCGCGGCTTTGCCGTGTGTTGCGGCTTAGCCGCTTACCATTTATTATTTGTGTTCTGGAGCATTTTGCGGAGGGTTCCACTTCCACAGGTCCACTCTGTTATCCGGCGGTGCTGGGTAGGAGTATTGGACAAGTGGATTTTTGGTTGTCCTTTTACCTGCCGGTTTTTCCGCACATACTTCAGGTCTTTGCTAGTTAGCTTGTTGCCCCTGGCCTGTTGTCAGTTAGAGGTCCTCTTGTTATCATCCTGCCTCGGATTTCCCTTTGTCTCTCACTAAGACCGGGGGGCACCGGAGTTGGGCAGACATAATCCGCCCTTCAAACGTGGCTGCCATGGGCTCAAGAAACCATAGTCTCGCAAGGGATCTCCGATAGCACGGGTGAGACAATAGAGTTAGGGCGCCAGGGGCAACTGGTCTTTCCTGCTCCTGTTACCAGCATTCCATTCCAGCGCTCTGGTCATTGTCATAAAATCTCCTCTGGTCAGGAGTGCTGGAATCATAACATTATTACCGGACCCACCAAAACTTAAAATTAAACGGGGTTTAATTTTTTTCTCATTCAGTTTTGTAAGAGTTTATCGGCCTCATGAATCCAACAGGTTCAGGGCCAAATCCTGGTCAGCTCTTAGTCAGCCAGATTCAAGAACTTACTCAGATGGTTCAGGATATTTCCCTTCGGGTGAAGTCGCAGGAAGATCTTTTGCAAACTTCCCCGAGAGTAGTTCCTGAACCAAAGATGCATTTGCCTGACCGTTTTTTTGGTGATAGGAAAGAGTTTTTTAATTTTAAAGAATCCTGTAAACTTTATTTTCGTTTAAGACCGATCTCCTCGGGTACTGAATCTCAGCGGGTTGGGATTATTATTTCTTTGCTCCAGGGGGATCCTCAGACCTGGGCATTTGGTTTGAAAGCAGAGGATCCGGCCTTGTTGTCAGTAGATGCCTTTTTGGGTCTTTAGGGCTATTGTATGATGACCCTGATAGAGAGGCATCCGCTGAAGGTCAGTTGAGCACTCTCAGACAAGGTAGTAATCCTGCAGAGGTTTATTGTACGGAGTTTCGCCGGTGGTCGAACGACTGTGGCTGGAATGACCCAGCCCTGCACAGTCAGTTTTGCCTCGGCTTATCAGAGTCTATAAAAGACAGTCTCCTTCAGAATCCCGCTCCTGAGACTCTCGATAAACTCATGGAGCTTTCTATTAAGATTGATCGTCGTCTCAGAGAGCGGAGGGCTGAAAAAGGAGCTCCTGTCAGGTCAACTCCATGTGTATATTCCATTCCTGAGGACGTAGAGGAGCCCATGCAGATGGGTCTCTCCCGGCTGTCTCCTGAAGAAAGAGCCAGAAGGCAAAACTCTAGCCTTTGTTTGTACTGTGGGGGTAAGGGACATTTTGCTCGTAATTGTCCGAACAAGTCGGGAAATGCCTCGACCAGGTGAATTGTGAGGAGGTTTACCTAGGTCTGCAGCTTATCTCCTCGAATAACTCCCTTTTAGTCCCAGCTAAAGTTTACTTTGGCAGCCTCAGTTCTTCGGTGTCGGCTTTTGTTGACAGTGGAGCTGCAGGAAACTTTATGGATTTAACTTGGGCTAAGGCCTTAGGCATTCCTCAGTTATCTTTGGGTAGGTGTGTCACCATGCATGGCTTAGATGGGAGTCCACTGTCCAATGGGGTTATTTCCCTCTGTACACCCCCTGTACTACTTACGGTAGGAGCTCTTCATTCTGAAAAAAACGAGTTCTTCCTTACCCATTGCCCAGCAGTTCCAGTGGTTCTGGGTCACCCTTGGCTGGCCTTTCATAATCCCATCATTGATTGGCGGTCGGGGGAGATTTCACAATGGGGTACCTTCTGTGATAAGGAATGTTTTACGTTTCCAGTCAGAATAGCAGCTGCCATTCCTGAACTCATTCTCGTGGAATACCAAGAGTTTGCTGATGTGTTCTCCAAGGGCAATGCAGACATTCTGCCTCCACATCAGCCTTATGATTGTGCTATTGAGCTAATTCCTGGTGCCGCATTGCCAAAGGGAAGGTTATATGCTTTATCCGGGCCAGAAACTGCGGCCATGAATGATTATGTTAAGGAGAGCCTAGGGAAAGGATTTATTAGGCCATCAAAATCTCCTTTAAGTGCAGGCTTCTTCTTTGTGGAGAAAAAGGATGGCTCGCTTAGACCTTGCATTGACTTTAGAGCCCTGAATAAAATCTCAGTTAAAAATACTTATCCTCTGCCGCTGATTTCTGTCCTCTTTGATCAGCTGCGTTCGGCTGTGATTTTTTCTAAAATTGACCTTAGAGGAGCGTATAACCTCATCCGAATCAAGTCTGGAGATGAGTGGAAGACGGCCTTCAGTACTCAGTCGGGTCACTACGAGTACCTGGTGATGCCGTTCGGCTTGTCTAACGCTCCAGCAGTTTTCCAGGACCTCATTAACGACGTGCTCCGTGACTTCCTAGGGAAATTCGTGGTCGTTTACTTAGACGACATCCTGATTTATTCTGACTCAATTGAACAACATGTTACCCAGGTGCGTCAGGTTCTTCAAAAGTTACGTGAGAATCATCTATATGCCAAGATGGATAAATGTGAGTTTCATGTCACGGAAGTATCTTTTTTAGGGTACATTATTTCCTCTCGGGGATTTTTCATGGAACCTAAGAAGCTCCAGGCCATCCTTAGTTGGGCGCAACCCACCAATTTAAAAGCAATTCAGCACTTTTTAGGGTTTGCGAATTATTATAGGAGGTTCATTCATTCTTTTTCCGACCTGGTTGCTCCCATTGTGGCTCTGACAAAGAAAGGAGCGGATCCTACCAACTGGTCGCGTGAAGCTGAGTTGTCCTTTCGGGCCCTGAAACAAGCTTTTGTCTCGGCTCCAGTCCTCAGACATCCCAATCCAGAATTGCCCTTCGTTGTGGAGGTTGATGCCTCGGAAGCTGGAGTGGGGGCTATCCTATCTCAAAAGGATCCGGAGTCTCTGGAACTACATCCTTGTGCCTTTATGTCCAGGAAATTCTCCTCCGCTGAATCCAACTATGACATTGGTAACCGGGAGTTACTGGCAATAAAATGGGCTTTCGAGGAGTGGAGGCATTGGCTGGAGGTTGCAACACATACTATTACAGTATTGACTGACCATAAAAACCTGCAATACATCGAATCAGCTAAGCGGCTGAATGCCCGGCAGGCTCGTTGGGCTTTATTCTTTACTCGTTTCAAATTTATTATCACTTTCAGGCCAGGTTCCAAGAATACCAAGGCGGATGCCCTGTCACTCAGTTTTCTTCCAGTTCACAATAATAGTCCTGTTACTCCCATACTTCCATCTTCAGTCATTTGGGCAGGCCTCACACAAGATTTATTTACCCAGTTAAAACAGCTTCAACTCCAAGCTCCTGGAAATACTCCTGCTGATCGTCTTTACGTCCCTGAGTTTTTGAGAGCTACTGTTTTGACTGAGTTCCATGATAACAAAGTTTCCGGGCATCCGGGGATCTCTAAGACTTTGGAGTTAGTCTCCCGCTCAGTATGGTGGCCTGGTCTTTCTAAAGACGTTAAGGAGTTTGTTTTTTCATGTCAGGTTTGTGCACAGCATAAGGTTCCCCGTTCCTTGCCTATCGGGACACTTATGCCCTTAAATGTTCCCCTCAGGCCATGGTCTCATATTTCCATGGATTTTGTGGTAGACCTTCCCCTTTCAGCCGGATTCCGAGTCATATGGGTGGTAGTGGACTGTTTTAGCAAGATGGCTCATTTCATTGCTCTTCCTCGACTGCCATCTGCCCAAGGATTGGCAGTTTTGTTTCTCCGCCATGTTTTCAGACTTCATGGGTTGCCCACTGATATTGTTTCTGATCAGGGTCCACAATTCATTGCACAATTCTGGAAGTGTTTTTGTGCTTCATTAAAGATGAAATTGTCATTAACATCCGGTAACCACCCCTAATCCAACGGGCAAACCGAGCGAGTTAACCAACCATTGAAACAGTATTTGCGTTTGTACTCAGCCAAACTCCAGAATGATTGGTCCGAGTTTCTTCCATTGGCGGAGTTTGCTTACAATAATTCTTGTCATTCCTCCACTAATGTGTCTCCATTCTTTTCAGTTTTTGGTTTTCACCCCAGAGCTAATTCTTTTTTTCAACATTCCTCAGTTTCCTCGCTAACCTTAACCTCCCATCTCAGAGCCATTTGGAAAAAAGTGCACCTTGCTCTCAGAAAAGCGGCCTTTCGAGAGAAAAAAATTTCTGACAGGCTCCGACGTCCTTGCACTTTTAAGGTGGGAGATAGGGTGTGGTTGTCGACTCGTAACATTAGACTTCGACAATCCTTGGCTAGATTGGGACCCAAATTTATTGGACCATTTCATATTATTAAAAAAGTCAACCCAGTTGCTTTCCGGTTACGTTTACCAAGATCTCTCCGGATTGGAAATACGTTTCATTGCTCCCTGTTGAAACCATACGTTTCTTCCAGTAGATTTCCTCGGAAGATCTCTCAGGGAAGATCTCCAGTAGATGTACAGGGACAACAGGAGTTCCTGGTGGAGAAGGTTCTCGATTCCAAATTGTTCCCCGGGGCAGGCTTTATTTTCTGGTTCACTGGAGAGGCTATGGTCCAGAGGAAAGGTCTTGGGTCCTGGATAAGGATCTTCATGCCCCGAGGCTCAAGAGGGCATTTTTTCGGGAATTTCCTCGGAAGCCTGGCTTTAGGGGTTCCTTGACCCCTCCTCAAGGGGGGGGTACTGTTAGGTGCCGGGGTCCGCTCGTCGGTGCGGCCCGGCGCCTAGCAACCAGGTACGCCGTACGCGTACAGCCGCCGGCTCCCTGGCAACGCTAGACGCCGGGCGCACTAAGCCGCACGGACCCTAGCATATGGGGACGCCACTGGCGGACCGCATTCCCCGTTGCTGGGTCCAGTTAAAATGATTGTGCACCTGTTTCCTGGCCGTGCAGCAAGGCAGCTGCACAGCATTTATGTAATCTGCCCTGTCAGCAGCTGATTGGAGGACTCCTGTTTATATGCACTCCCAGAGCTTCTCACAGATGCCGGTAATAGCTTCCTGCATGCTGTCCTTGTTTGCTGAGAGTCTGTTTCCAGTTTTGCTGTATCCGGTCATTCCAGTCTTCAGTAGTCCTGTACTCGGAAGTTGTCATCTTGTTCCTGGAGTCCTGACTGATCACCGTATAACATCCAGTGGTGTTCGTGAGTCGCGGCTTTGCCGTGTGTTGCGGCTTGGCCGCTTACCATTTATTATTTGTGTTCTGGAGCATTTTGCGGAGGGTTCCGCTTCCACAGGTCCACTCTGGTATCCGGCGGTGCTGGGTAGGAGTATTGGACAAGTGGATTTTTGGTTGTCCTTTTCCCTGGCGGTTTTTCCGCACATACTTCAGGTCTTTGCTAGTTAGCTTGTTGCCCCTGGCCTGTTGTCAGTTAGAGGTCCTCTTGTTATCATCCTGCCTCGGATTTCCCTTTGTCTCTCACTAAGACCGGGGGGCACCGGAGTTGGGCAGACATAATCCGCCCTTCAAACGTGGCTGCCATGGGCTCAAGAAACCATAGTCTCGCAAGGGATCTCCGATAGCATGGGTGAGACAATAGAGTTAGGGCGCCAGGGGCAACTAGTCTTTCCTGCTCCCATTACCAGCATTCCATTCCAGCGCTCTGGTCAATGTCATAAGATCTCCTCTGGTCAGGAGTGCTGGAACCATAACAATCGTTTTCTGATACTCGCCTTTGCTCGCTGAATGTGTTGCTCTTGGAATTCTACTAATCCGTCCTTGTCATCAGAACCCATTCCAGATCCTTTCTCGACTTCTCTGGTACTCTCACCGAAATAGACTGCTCTGGTCAACAACAGGGTCAACAGGAAAACCCGGAATGCAGTCTCTTTGGGTAAGTCCATCTTGCAGGAGGAGAAAAAGAGAGTGGTAATGGGAGGTACAGAAAATAATAGAAAGGAAATAAAACTGGTATGATAACCGCCTCTAGTCTTGTTGTTCTCCTTGCTCAGATGCCGTCTCAACAGTGCTGCCTCTCAGTCTTCCCGGAACGGACATTCCAGTGATACAATATTCTTTCCGAGTCAGCGACTTTTCTGTAGGGAGCATAAATCTTGCATTACAATGTGTTTAGCTGTTGTGTGAAATACCATCCATAGAACATGAAAAAACAAAAAGAGAGAGAGAGTAATAAAAAGAAAAAAAATAGTCAGATTTCGGTTCACCATCAGGCTGTCACACCAACATGTCTATCGGTATCTCTGCACAGTCTTCCCCCACCAGTATTTTCACTCTCCACCCTCTGTGCATGGCCAGGCACAATGATGCTGGTGAGATATACTGGGGTTGGGCAGAACTCTGAAAAGACCGAGTAGATATGTGACGTTTGAGCTGTAGTTCTGTTGGTGAACGTCAGAGATAAAAGAGGAAACATTTAAAGATAAATCACAGAGTTTACCTGGCCGCCCCGGTATCTACAAGATATGATCTACCAACTACATCAACTGTGACCTCAGGTTTACTATCTAGGCTAACAATCAACTTCACTGGCTGCAGACTACGGGTGTGGCCCAAAATGTTTCCTATATGATCCCTGATCCCAATTACATGTATCATAACTTTGCTCGTGTTCTTGTCTAGGGGGTCTGAATTTATGTGTGCTTTTAAATCTGCAATTCCGTGCAATATGTCCTTCCTTATGGCAGTTATAACATTTTACCACATACGACTTACCATCAGGGGTCTGGGGTTTAGGCTGATGTGGCTTCGTTGTCAGGGCTTTTATACTTACTGTCATCAGCTTATCCCCCTGTGACTCCCTGTGCCTAATGATGTTCCGATCATGCTCAATAGTGGACTCTCTTAATGCAGCCACCGAGGTACCTCTCCAGCTAGGTTGAGTGGTCTGTACCCTTGTTCTCAAAGTTTCTTTTAAACTGTCCATTAATACGGACACCGCTACCTCCCTATGATGCACATTTTCCTTAATGTCCGCGACCCCAGTATACCTAGCCATTTCCTGCAGCGCTCGATGGAAATAGTCAGAAGCCATTTCACCTTCTTTTTGTCTAATGGAGAAGATTTTATTCCACTTGACAACAGTTGGGAAATATACTCCTAATTGCAGATTGATTTGTTGTACATTCTCCTGAGTGTACTCCTCAGTGAGAGGTACTTCTGCATCTAATTTACAATCAGTAATAAATTTTGCAGGGTCAATGTTGGAAGGTAGACATACTCGTAGCACTGTACACCAATCTTTGTTTGTGGGTTCAGTGGCATTACCTAATTCTTTAATAAACCTCTGGCATGCGACTAGATCTTTCCTGGGATCGGGAAATTCAGACATAATTATCCTCAATTCTGCTCGGGACCAGGGACAATGCATAGCAATGTCCTTGATGGGAGTGACTCCCTGAGCGTCAGTCCTCCCATTGGGGACTGCGATCACCCTGACAGGATTTAGTTCAATTACACCATTTAGTGTTGACTCTACAATGTGAGGTGCAATTGTCTGTGCATAATGTACAATACCGTACTTACATGTGGACATGACCTCACTTATCTCTCCGCTAGGGGGCTTTAATACTGTTCTTAACGATTGGGCCGTGCCCACCTGGGTGTCCTGTATGGTGGCTGCTAGAGAAAGTGCCGACATCATGCTGGGCTCACTTTCTTGCTTGTAATCCTGAGGGAAGTTTAAAATGGGGTGCAACTTGTACGGGTTAGAATTAATACATTTATCAGTTTTACCCTTATCGTCATTAATACATTTATCAACTTTACTATCATCATATATCAGTATGCCATTTTCTGTAGCCATTATCTCTCCTGTAATGTACGGTGGTTTTGCAGTTGCTATCAGTTTCCTGCTAGGGTTGGAACCAGCTGTGTAAGCTAGTTCCCTCTGTATATCACTCTCTCGTTGCCATAAATGTAAACAGTTGTGTGTCTGATCCTCTGTTTTTGGGATTTTATCAGACAGATCCTGAGCCTTAGATTATGCAACACCTCTGAGTCAAAACGACCTATCCCAGGAAATGGTGATTTATCCCCCACAGTCATGCGTGTCCATTCATCACAAAAGGTCTCAGTGTGGGGACCATACTTTCCCCACATTACTAACCGAGCTGACCCCCTTGGTCTGAAATCTGCAGTCTGAACCCTGACTGCTGAACGTTCCTGTGTTGTGCACTTGGCTTCCATTGTGGACCTTTTTAACACGGGAAAACTTCCTAAAATGCACCAAACACAGTAATCTACGGGGGAAATCCTTAAAGTTCTTCCACTAAACTTCTTCTGCTCCGAGTTTCACGGATCCGCCTCTTTTAGCAGACACATGTAGCCGTAGCAGGCCCTACTTCGGCCTATATCCCCTGGGCCTTTAGGTACCCAGTGAATATCTGCCCCTGGAGATTTTCCTGAGAGATTAGCGTAAACTCCGTAAACCTTTACTTTACACAAATTACGCTTGCATGTGCTCCCTATAACGCGTATGATGATGAGATTTACACACAAATATGCCGGAGCGTAATACCACGAAAAACTATATCACACTCCGTCGCACGTGTACACCAGGACCGTGCTCACCACGATTTCACCTAGACCGTGCTTCACCAAGCTTCACCAAGTTTCACCAAGATCACCAAGACCACCAAGCGGGGTTCAATATATTCACACCCTATTAAGCCCACACTAACATTCTATAGTTTTCTGATCAGAAAAATCCTTTCCTGTTAACTGATAGCTTTCCCCAGAGGTAATACAGAAAAAAAGTTTTTTTAACTAAATTTTATTGGACCCTGATCAATTTGTGCTATTATCGCGTGGCTACCGTCTCGCCTAAACTGAAACAATGCTATTGTGTGATTTGTATTTAGTGGGCGTATCTGTACGCACATTGCGTAAAATACGCCACGTGTATAGGCCTTTGTGTTGCGTACGGAGTCCTGCACGCTGTCCGAGACACATATACAAAGGCCGGAAATGTTCGCAGTAATACAAATACCACACTTCTATAAATGTAAACGATATTTAACTATAATCGCTTACAAAAAAAACACAGTATCTCCTGTATAAACCTTTATAACTAGGCCAGGCTGCGTGTGTGTTTTACACGTACTCCCTTAAATATTACTCTATATTTTTAACTAAATAGCAACAAATTTCTCAGCACGGGTCAAAATGTATCTAATAAACAATGCTAATGGCAACAAGCGAGTAGATATGCAAAAATACACAAAATACAGGTGTGTGCGTGTGTTGCGTGTGTTGTGTGCGCAGTTGGCACCAAACAGAAATTTCACAGATTTTAAAAATAGCTTTACGTTCTTACCTTTTGGATCCCACCAGCATCCCTACAAACCATGCGGAGCAGAGGCTTATCTAGTCAGCACCAGTGTATCCACCTGACCAAGAGAAGGCTAACAGGGGATACCTTTATACCTTCCCGCCCTTTGCTGATAGATAAAGTCTGCCTTGTCATGCTAGGCTGCGGATATGAGGAGGACCGGACGTAGCCCCAATTTATAATGTCAATTATTATCTTAAAACACAAAGCTATATCACTAGACTCGCTATTACAGTGGAGCCGCTATGGCCGCTAGACTAATTACACACACTACGTACTAAGGCCCTCATTCCGAGTTGATCGGTCGCAAGGCGAATTTAGCAGAGTTACACACGCTAAGCCGCCGCCTACTGGGAGTGAATCTTAGCTTCTTAAAATTGCGACCGATGTATTCGCAATATTGCGATTACTAACTACTTAGCAGTTTCAGAGTAGCTCCAGACTTACTCTGCCTGTGCGATCAGTTCAGTGCTTGTCGTTCCTGGTTGACGTCACAAACACACCCAGCGTTCGCCCAGGCACTCCCACCGTTTCCCCGGCCACTCCTGCGTTTTTTCCGGAAACGGTAGCGTTTTCAGCCACACGCCCCTGAAATGCCGTGTTTCCGCCCAGTAACACCCATTTCCTGTCAATCACATTACGATCGCCGGAGCGAAGAAAAAGCCGTGAGTAAAAATACTTTCATCATAGTAAAGTTACTTGGCGCAGTCGCAGTGCGAACATTGCGCATGCGTACTAAGCGGATTTTCACTGCGATGCGATGAAAAATACCGAGCGAACAACTCGGAATGAGGGCCTAAGTACGCTATTTGTGTACTGAGTACCATATTGATACGCACTTAGCATATCAGAAGCTGTGCCGTAGGCACAACCCACACGCGGCACGTACGCACACGGATTCACGCTACGTACTAAGTATGCTATTTGCATACTGAGTACCGTATTGATACGCTCTTAGCGTATCAGATTCTGTGCCCTGGGTACAACGTACATGCGGCGCGGACGCACACAGAGTGAAATACTGTAAACCTTATTAATGAAACAATGAAGGATATGATGATACTTTAAACCTTAGCAACCAAGTACTGCAACGATGAAATACCTTCAAACCTTAAGTAGCGCTGGCGGTATGAAATACCCGCAGTGCGTACACCTTAACAATGCTAATACACTTTATACCGATTAATACGCTATGAAAGCCCTTTGCAGGAAAGTGAAAACACAACACCGATTTGTGGTAAACCACTGGCCTCTATCACCGCAGTGGATTATTCAGAGAAAAATGTAAACAAGTACAATTTATACACTACAGACTAACAAGGAAATCTAAACAGAATAAGTGAGAATAGTGGCTACAGAGAATATACATATGTGGGGAATCGTTCGCAAGCGCGTCCTGGACCAGTCCTCCGCTATCAGGTAGAAAGCGATCAGAGTCTTCTAGCTGGCCAGGCAACAGTGGTCTTTTTATACACAACATGCATACACAATACAATGGTCACTGTAATCTCATTGTACATTGGACACAGAGTCTGTGTCTCTACATTGCAGTAAAGGTCATAGGTGGATTTGAATAGGTGGGCTGTGTCTTTTTCCAACTGCTCTTGTGGGTGGTATCCTTTGGATTCCCGCCGCATGTGTAATTTACAGCAAATACAGTTAATGTTCATATTCTACTTTTGTACATAACTATACGCAGGAGCAAGCAATCTTTTCCTAACTAACAGCGGAATGTTACCCTTAAAATACCCTACAGCTGGATATTAGACACCACCTTTCAACCTTTATCTGACCCTTCCTATCATGCAAAGAAGAATCTCTCTGTCCAGGAACTATTTAAACTAATATTACACGCTGACATGGTCTAGGGGAACTATGGGTACAAAATGCATTATTTGGGTTAAATATGTTATGTTTTGATAGCACGCTACACGCTCACAAACTCCGCCGTAAATACACATATCACATGCAGGGTCGCCGGAGCGACTCCTACGCAAACTGCGTATCACGTACAGGATCGCTGGAGCGACTCCTACGCAAACTGCGTATATGTGCACGCACGGAGGACTGAATGCACGAGCAGCGGGCATGTGCATGGGGTTAGTGCAAGGAATATGTATAATAATATTTTTCGACTTTGACAGGTCCCTGGCATGGACCCCAACTCTTATGGTAAGACACTGTGCCACGTCCTAGCGGCCTTTCAATCTGAGCTTAATCAAGATCTCTTTGCCGCCGTTCATGAGGTTAAAGTGGAACTAACTGCTATCATGGACCGAATGGACCACTTGGAGACTAAAACGGAGGAGCTGGTGACCTCCCATTATGATCTTATTTCAACCCATGACTCGCAGCGTGCCAAGATGGAGGCGTTTAAAGACAAAATGGCCGATATGGAGGACAGGTCAAGGAGGAATAATAAAATCCATGGGATCCTGGAATCAGTAGCTAATTTGGAACTCCAGGACTATGCTATGTGTTTATTCCATAAACTGCTTCCGAAGGTGGAGAACAAGGATCTTTTCATCAACTAAATTCATCGGCTCCTCAGACCCCAGTCAGTTTCTTCCTCATACTCCTGGGATATGCTCCTTTGGATCCACTTCTACACCATTAAGAGCAAATCCATGCTGCAAAATCTGCTTCCGACTCAGATGATCTGGGAGGTCTACAGTTAATACAGCATTTACTATCTCCAAACAGAGGCATTTAGCCCCTATCACAGCAGTAAGACGCTCTCAGGAAATCAGATATAGATGGTATTTTCTGGTGAAATTGCTGATCACCTACGAGAACTCCACTAATGTGGTATCCAACTTGGACACGGGTGCCCAATTGCTTGCTGACTGGGATATCCCTTTTACACTACCTTCTAAATCCAAGAAGCAGACTTCGCCTTCAATTGAATTGTCGACTACTTGACTGTATTATTCACAGTATGGTTTGATGTGGTTTCTCATATTTTTTCTGTTTTCAGCTGAGTTTCCAGTGATACCAGAGTTATGCTCCTGATATGTGAGTTTCTTTGCCTCATTTATGTACACTGTTGGTTCCTTTAGTTGCTATATAAGTGACCATGTGTATATATGTGTGTTTTCACCCTGATATACCCCTTTATTTGTGTATTGACAGTGGAAGATTGTGGTACATTGTAGGCTATATTTTATGCTGTGTTTGCAGTCCAGTTCTACCCTCAATGCTGCTTTTCAATAAGGTATATTTCTGCACTTAACATGTATATATATATTTATGGTGCCCCGGGATGGTGAAGCTTTTGTCGTTACCCTCCTATTTTCTCCTACCACTGTCCTCTCCCCTTTGGAAGTGATGCGGTCCCAATTTCCTGGGTCCTTTTCGGTTTTTTATTGCTTTTTGTGTTGTTTCCCTCCCTGTGTTTTGTCCCCCCCACCTCTATGGAGTTTAGTTGTTATCATACTTTTACTTTTTGAATGTTATAAGCCTATTCCTTAAATGTTAAAGGATTGAATTCTCCTCATAAACCTAGGTTAGCCCTGACTTCTAGCATAGGGCTGATGTAGTAGCATTGCAGGAAACCCATTTCTCAACATTGAGCCCAACCACTCTGAAAGATCAGATATATCCAGTAGGATTTCTTTGCAAATGGCCCTTTTAAACACAATGGAGTGTTCATCCTCTTCCGAAATGGAGTCTCTTTTCAATTGAAATCCGATACAGCAGATAAGAATGGCCATTACCCTATATTAACTGGAGTATTGGAGGATAGGCTGGTTACATAATTCTCTCCCCCCCAAAAAAAAATTCAAATCAGGTCCTCTTCTTAACTAAAGTTTGCTCTGCGATCATGGAGGTCCGCTATGGTGCATTGATTGTTTTGGGCAATTTTAATTTAGTGGTAGTTCCAAAATTGGATAGATCTAACCCTCCCACTACACAGTCTGCCAAGTCCCACAATACAGTAGCTCCTCTTTAGCCTTTCATAATTTGTTGTCTGAATACGATCTATATGATCTATGGAGGGTTCAGAATCCATCCAGATGGGACTATACATATTTTTCACCTGTCCACAATTCTTACTCCCACATAGACATTATTTTGTGTGATAAATGGACGTTACAACATTCAGACCAGGTGGATATTCTACCTATATCATGGTCTGACCATGCCCCTCTCCTCTGGTCCTGGAAGGTTTCCCATCATGATGTTCCCCCAAGACCTCCCCACCTTCTTTCAGATCCTCTATCTAAGAAGGTGATAACTGATTGTGTTTTAACTTTTTTGGCCACTAATTCCCCCTCAGATACCTCCTCGTCCACTTTTTGGTGTGTGCTTAAGGCAATAGTATGGGGCGCTGCAATTCAGGCAGGAGCCAGGCTGAAAAGACAGGCATTACAACAAAAGGATTTGAAAGCTAAACTTAAGGAAGTTGAGGATATATATAAGTTGTGCTCCTCTAGTTCCCTTCATAGAGAACTGACTGCTGTTAGGGGCCAACTGCAGAAACTCCACATGCTGTGACTCGGGGCCTAATTCAGACCAGCTTATCAGGTCTGAACTGCGCTGGCCCCACCACCGTACTGTGTTGGTACATTGCAGACAGCTGATGGCTGTCTTAGACCTGCGATCGCCTCTGCCTGATTAACAGACAGAGGCGATCACTGGGCAGGAGGGGGCAGGCCGGCAGTGTTTGGCCATCATTTATGGGGCATTGTCCATGCGATGTGCGGGCCACGGTGGCTGTGTGATGCAGCTGCTGAAACCCTCACAGTGATGAGTAGCTCCCTGCTAGCGCACAGGAGGAGCGCTGGCTGGGAGCTACTCTTCCAGTACAAAATCATCACAGCTGTGCGATGCTTTTGGACTTTTGCAATGGGCCTGGGTCTGACATGTGGGGCGGACTAGCCCTTTGCTGGGCATCCGCTCACATGTCAGTGTGCCTGATCGTAGCTGTGAAAAATGTATTTGTCTGGCAACAGGTCGTGTAGGATGCTAGCCCATAAACTTTGTGTTATGCAGGCTAACAACAGTATTAAACATTTAATCTCCACCCAAGGTACTAAGGTGGCCAATCCATTTGACATAGCTACTCAATTTGCTATTTACTATACTAATCTATATAATTTATCCTCTGATCCCCACACTTTCCAGTCCACTTTGAAAACTGTTGATGCCTTTTTAATGGACAATAAACTCCCTGCTCTTAATGAGGAACAACTGGCATCCTTGTATGCTTCTTGGTCTCCTTCAAAGGTGGCACAGGTGATCCTTGTGGCAAAGCTCCAGGTCCAGATGGCTTTATTAACAAGTTTAATATCTCCCTTAATGACCACCTTTCCTCTACCCTATCTTTATTATTTAATGAGGTGTCTACTCTTGGGGCTTTCCCAAAAGAAATTCTGGAAGCCCAGTTGATCACATTGCCCAAACCTGGCAATAACCTATTGCACTGTCAAAACTATAGGCCTATTGCATTCCGGAAAGGAGATGTTAAAATATTGGCTAAACTTATAGCTACCCATTTGAATACTTTTTTGCGGTCCTTGATTCATACTGATCAAGTCGTTTTTGTGCCAGGCAAACAGGCCTTGGACAAAACCCATAGGGTGTTTGTTCTGATTGACACAATTGGTTCTAGTAATGGCCTCCTGCTGCTCTCTCTGGACACAGAAAAAGCATTCAATGGACTTAATTGGTTGAACATGCATTCGGTCCTAGAGAAGTTCAGATTTAGTTATCAAATTTTATCTTCAGTACTAGCCTTATACAGATGCCCCTCTGCCCGTGTTTTCAGCAATGGGTTTTTACAGATGCTTTCCCAATCACGAATGATACCCAACAGGGATGCCCTTTGTCGCCCTTGATTTCTATTTTGGGCATTGAACCCCTTGCTGAAAAAATTTGGATGACTATGGAATTTCCCGGGATTATGGTTGGTAATAGTGCATATAAATTATGTTTATTTGTGGACAATGTTCTTCTTTTTGTTAATGAGCCATTATCTTCCCTCCCCAGTTTACATGGTATATTACAAAACAATAGTGCAGCTTCCTATTACAGGATGAATATGACTAAAACTGATGCCCTCCCCATTAATATTCCGACCCCGGTTCTTTCTGTCCTTAAATCCCAGTGTCCATACAATTGGCGCTCAACTTCACTTCAATTCCTAGGGATTCATATTCTCTCTGCCACCCCTTCTGTTATTGAAGTTAATTTACCTCCACTGCTTGATTTTCTGTTGGCCTTGACTACGTCTCAGCTCTCTTATGAGATCTGTGGTCGGGGAGATTGGCAGCTTTTAAATTGACTATCCTCCCGAAACTTATGTATTTATATTGTACAATACCCTTTTCCTTTCCTAAAACATATTTAGATAAGGGTCGCACTATATTATTGCATTATGTGTGGAAGGCCAAACCCCCTAGACTGGCTCACTCTAGGATGATCCTTCACCACAGAAAGGGAGAATAGGCTCTGCCAGATCTTGTTTTATATCAGGAAGCTTGTGTGCTAGCGCAACTTAAATATTGGTTGGGTGGATCTTCTCTTGTCAGCTGGGTAGTTATTGAGAGAGGGGGATATCCGGATCTTCCCCTAGCAGACCTTTTCAATATACCATCAAGCTTAAGATCTTCATCATTGACATTTCTCCTTTCTGTAATGTCGGCCCTAAGGTTTTGGGATAAATTGATAGGTTGCCTCCCTGGGCATTTATATCCATACTCAGCTTTATCATTATACTCTGTAGCTAAATTAATCCCCAACCTTAATCTCTCCAATTGGTATGCATGTAACCTACAGTCCCTAGGGGAGATTGTAAACTTGCGGGCATTGCCTTCCTACCTCTATGTCTGTCTGTTTTTACCCAGTTTTGTTCTATTACTGTTGTTCTAATTGTAAAGCACAACGGAATATGCTGCGCTATATAAGAAACTGTTAATAAATAAATACATCTTTTGGATGGTACTGTCATGTTTGCCTTTTCATTGCTGCAAACCTTCCTGACAGGGAACTATTTCACTACCTTCAGGTACTACATTGGTTTAAAAGTTTGCCTAGATCTTTATTTAACCTGGGATCTTCAGCTCAGGCCATTGTAGCATGCTTAGCACTTCTTAACTCAAATAAAGATATCTCTTTTTGGTATAAAATTCTTTTAGGTTTATTCAATACCACAAAATTTAGGGTGCAATTGAAATAAGAGACAGATCTGGGGATTCCATTATCTGAGGGTCACTGGGAAAGAATATTTATTTCATCCTATCACATGTCGAGATGTCTGAATCACATGGAGATGCACATTAAACTCTTACATAGGTTGTACCTAACACCCGATAGAATTCATACTTTGTGGCCCTCATGTTTTAAATTTTGCTGGAGGATTTGTGGGGAGGTGGGTCATATTTTTCACTTTTTTTGGACTTGACCATCTATCCAAAGCTTTTGGTCAGCAATATTTCAACTAATTCATGAGGTGTTGAATTTGTCCTTGATTCCCTCTCCGGCCTTGGCTTTATTACACATTTTCCCTGACAAAGTATTGCCTCATCAGAGATATCTGTTGGGACATATATGTATAGCTGCTAGAGCTGCATTAGCTCAGTGTTGGAAGGAACCATCTCCTCCCTCCCTTTCTCTGGTTGTTATAAAGATTCAATGTCATTATACTATGGAAACTGAATGTATGCCCTATTCATCTCTGGCATCCTCACCTATGGTGAAATGGATGGCTTGTCATGAATATGTGTCAGGTGGTGCAGGAGCCTCCTCTCCAACTTAAATGTCCCTAGACCCCTTTGATTCTCTATGGCTCACCACGTTTATGGGGTTATTACCTACTGTTCAGTTTTATAGTATGCCTAATGCTTACTTGTAGAATTATTTCTTATTGTGTATGTACTCTCTGATTAACATGCTCGCTGTATTTGTATGTTTGATCTGTCTAGATTATTTGCTACATCCCATTTCCATAGTTTTGTTCTCTCCCCTTCCCCCTCTTTTTCTTTTCTATATCCTATTCCCCCATAAAAAAAATTAGCATCTTGTGCTCTTAATACAAATTGTTGCTGATATCTTACCATGGTTAATGGATCCCCCGGGGGTTATCCAAGTAGTCCCTAAAGCCAGTGCAATCAAGGATTCTTTTCACCTGACTGGAGGAAGGCAAAGAAAATTCCTGAGAACTGACCTGAGAAAAATCCTGAAAACTGACGTGAGAAAAACCTTGAGAACTGATCATTTTTACAATCGACCCCATAAAAATACATCGATCTGGCAACTAATCCCAGATAAATGTGTTTTTGCAAGAAAATGGGTCAGTTTTCATATGACAAATACAGTGCTTAAATTGAGTTGCCCAATACAGACTAATGGGCAAAAATTGTGGTTAAAGCCCATTTTTTCGTGTCAATAAATATCAGACACAATTGAATTCTCCACTTAAACTGTGCCAGTAAATTTGCTAATGGATGACATATATGTGGTAAATTACATTCACATGTCTAATGGTCCTAATTTCAGAAGAATCGGGGAGTTACTTAGAAGACTCAAACTTCTACAGTAATTTAAGAAAAAATAAATCAAAAATGTTATAAGGTTACATTAAAGTAAATCACAAAGTCTCTTGTTCTTTGTGACATAAATCCTCATTTATTCCTTGTCTCTATGTCATATATCAGTGGGATAATAAAATGATATGTGGGTCATTGTAGTAACTACGAGTCTGCTGCGTGAATGACAACAATGATCCCTGGTGGGTGACAGAACCACTCACAGATCACACATGAATCTCACACTCTTTAATAACACAGTAAACAGCAAGAGATAATCAATTACTTTATCTGTTAATCAGGTTTTAGCATCAGCTCAATATAAATGTACAGTAATATATGTGATTATTTATTATTAAGGTTTATCATTTGCACATTGTCAGGAAGATCTGGTGTATTTATGTCTATTTGTTTCTCAGACTTACAGTAGGGGCTGATCTGAGTCACACGCTGCGGCCGCTTCTGTTGGTGTAGTTGTGTCTGTGACTATATGATAATGCGGGTAATAGCCCTTCCCCTGGTGTACAAGCTGCGTCTGACTGTGCCAGGACTGAGACGCTGACCTCCAGCATCTGTAGACACTGTAACACCGCTCAGTACATCTTTACATGTCACCATCAGTCACACCATAGACACTTACCCCAGCCCCATGCTAGGTGCAGAGCTTCTGTCTGAGTGTGATCTCCAATGTGAGTGTCTAAACGTCTGTGTATGCAGCTACTTCACTGACATACAGATGTGTCCTCATACACCTTTCCTATATCCTGCCATGTATATTATGGTTTGGCATGCCATAGAGTCAGAGATTAGCCATGCTTTATTATGCTACTTTATACATATTCTATTATGGGAAACAACATTCTCCATGGTGAAGTAGGGACTCCTGCACCCAAAAAGGGGACATGGACTTGGCAAAAAGGGGGCATGGCTTCACAGGAATGATATGATCGTGATCCACGCCCCCTGTTTTCAAGCCCACACCCCGCACACCCTGCACCCATATAATTATACTTATCACTCTGCTGTCCCCGCACTGGCTGCAGAGCTGCAAAAATCACAGGGAAAGTGTCCGCCGTGGCCATTATCCTTGTGATATGTGCAGTAGAGGTTTTCCCTGGGAACAAGGGGCAGGTGCCAAGTTCCCAGAGACCTGCGCATGCAGAGCAAACTGTGGCACGAAGCCAGAGTCTACTGCACCACCGGAGAAAAAAACCCCCACCTGGAACCTGTACATGGCCCCCATCTCTCTGAAGCCACACCTGGGGACACCTAATACATTTGTATTCCACTTCTATGTGCATGTGTCAAAGCTACATCATCTCTGTACAAACACAATCAGGATGTATGCACAGTGCGAATTAGACAGGTGCGCAGTATAAACAAAATGTGTAACTGCACCAGACACAGCATGTGACTCAGAATCAGGCCCTTATTACTCTCTATGAGTTGCAATAAACAGAATTCCCTCATAGTCAGTAAGGTCACTATCTGTTGTTTTTTTATGGACTGCACAGTGATCAATAACAAACCCTTCATCAGTGAGAACTTTACTTGCAAATTTCTCATCATATCTGAACACATGTACCTTGTCCTGCCCAACCATCACATAAGTTGTATTTTAAGCCCCCACCAATATCAGGGTTCCTTCAGGTTTTAGTAGCTTCACAATTTTTCTGAAATTCTTTTTATAATCATCTTGGTCTTTGCTGATGTAATCCAACATCCCTGTACTGATGATACAGTCTGCTGGTGGGAGCACCTCCGGGTCTGTGAGATTCTCATTGTCAATGTCACATTTCATGATGTTTGTTATTGCCATCTTCAATGTCATGTCTTTGTCCTGACACTGGTCACTGAAATATACAAACACAATAAAGTTCACTGGGATCTAGGACTAGCCATGCCACCACATGAGAAAAAGGATATCGTTTTATATGGAGATTGAATGGGTGGGAAGGTATAATTTAGGAAGGCATTGTTTGTTTTCTATCAAGTCACCAAGTAGGGTAACTCTATTCATGGAGAAAGGAGGATCTGACAAGACAACTGATGCTATATTAACCCTTACCAGGCAGTCAGTTATTACTTTTATTTACAGGAGATCCTTTTGAGAATATCCCTTATAGGATAGGGTGTGAAATGTTTGGCTAAGATATTGTATTATTGACCATCTAATTGGCTCACAAATTAATTACCCTAGATGTTTCCGCTTTACTATTTTTTTATGTTTTATTTGTTTGTTTGTCCGGTGCTGTTTATTTGTTTGCTATTTTCCTGATATTGGTGGGAGATTTCTTAGTTATAGAGGTTTTTTTGACCGTGTATGGGTTACATGGACTCCTTTGAGTCGGAATCTGTTTGGAGCATGGAACCATATCACTTACTGTACCAGTATGGAGCCATATCATTTACCAGTATATCACTTTTGACATCTGTATTCTTTTATTTTCATACTACACCTTTCTAGACAATCTTGAATGGCTACCTTGAAACTATGTTCTTTGAACATTGTAGGGATTAATTTCCCTATCAAGAGAAAGAAGTTACTCCTCAGTGACGGAACATTCGCCAGTGCAACCAGTGCAATGCACTGGGCCCAACGCAGTGAAGGGGACCAAAGCTGCTGGCTTCATAATGAGTCACACTGACTCATTATGACGCCGTCCGAACCTTCTCCACCGGCCGCCAGTAACATCGCTCATCACACCAGCACATACTTTGTGCCATGCTGCAGGTGATGGGTGAGGAGGGACAATCTCCCATCTCCTCCACTCACCTCTTGTATACCTACCCCTCTCATAATGTGCTGCTGCCGATGTGTGCTGAGTGCCTGGCCAGAGGGGGAGGAGGGGCCGCTCTCCCTGCTCCTCCCCACATACTCAATAATACAGAGTGTGGGATAGCTCAGCTACAGTGGGAAGAGGGACTGCTATCTTAGCTCCTAACTCCCCTTTTATACTTACATTCCACCCCCATCAACTGATGTCCCCAGCTCTAACAGTGAATGCGAGGGAAGCAGAGGCACTCACTGCCCATCTCCATGCGCAGCATTAGCCCTAGACTGTACAAGCCAGAGGCCAGGTAGAAAAAAAAACAATGCTATAGTACTACAAGTGACAGGTGCTGTGCAGCCTCTCTCTCTCTTTGTCTGTCCTCTCTCTCCCCCCTTGGACCCCTTCTAATTCCCTCTGCCCTCTTACTTGCACACTCTCTTCCTTGGCCCCCCTCAATCTTTTTTCTCTCTCCCCCTCCTCCTCTTTCCTTCTCTCCCTCTCCCTATCCCTCCTCTCTCTCTCTGTCCCCCATCTCTCTCAATCTCTCCCTTCTCTCTGTCTCTCTCTCCCTCTTCCCCCTCTCCATCTCCCCAACTCTCTGTTTCTCAGTCTCTAGGTGATCCAGTATTAATTTTATCATTGGACGCTGAGAAAGCCTTTGATCTTGTCACATGGGATCATTTCCATGAGACAATGGCTCATTTTGGGATCCTGTTATGCTTTATTGAAACACTACAGGTCTTGTATTTTTGTTCAATGATGCAAATTATGGGTAACGGATATCTTTCGGATCCTTTTTAAATTCAAAGGGGACCTCATCAAGGGTGCCCTCTTTCCCTCTCTTTTTCACCTTAGCACTAGAGAATTGGCCATAGCTTTACGAACTGAGAAGGATTTTAATGGATTAAATGTTGGTATGGTTAATTACAGCAGTTGCAGATGACATGCTGCTATTTATTTCTAAACCTGATATATCTCTCTCTGTTATAACCAACATTATAGCAGATGTTGGCTCTTTTGCTGGCTATTGGATTAATTGGGCCAAGTCTACTGCAATGTTTTTGAATCAGGATAGAACCTCTTTTTTGTTGAGACCCCAGCTACATACTTTTCAAATGACCCAGACAAGTTTTAAAAACTTAGGAATTCAAATTCCCTGGAAATTGGAAAATTTATATAAACTCAACTTCACCCCCATTTTATGACAAATACAAAAATATTTGGACCATTGGAAGGGTTTACCTTTATCATGTTTGCCCTTATTAAAGGTGTAATATTTCCAAAGCTGACATATACTATCCAAATGTTGCCTCTCCGATTATCTAAAATTGACTTAACCTGCTGCTCAGGTACGATTCCAATTTTATTTGGATCAATCGAAAACTTAACAATGCTAGAATTAGGTCCTCCTTAACTAGACAGCAGGGGTTAAGGAGTTAAGGGGTTAAGGGGTTTGGCGGTTCCGGAAATTTTGCCTTTTTTCTATTCAGTGTTTTTTAAATATATATTGGATTGGTTGCATGATACGGAATACTATACTCATAAGTCTCTGAGGTTTTTTTTTGCCCCATATTCTTTAGCGGAACTTTTGCACTCTATTCCAAAAGATATCTTCTCAAATATTATGTTTAAAAATACATTTAGAGAATGGCTGCAGATTAATTCTAAGTTGGGTAACTCTCTGGAAGTTTCTATGTTTGATACTATTTGGGGTAATCCCAGGTTCACTCCTGGCCTAGATAATGCATTATTCCTAAGGTGGAAAGAATGTGGTATCAGTAAAATGAGGGATGTATTTGTTCCGGGTGGGGTAGTTTATTCTTTTCAACAACAGTATCTAATACCTCATAGTCATTTTAACATGTATTTACAACTACGTCATTTTGCCTTAACAGTCACTCTTCCTGATGTACCAGAGTTCAGCTCACACACTATTCACAGGCTGCGTCAAACCTCTCAGACTTTACCATATTAGATAACATGTTTATATTCAGAATTGGTTAATGTGCTAGCATTAAAAGTTTGGTCCACCCCTTTGTCACGGTGGAAAACTGAGATCGCTAAAGTTGTTTATCTTGGTATCTTATTATATCATTACAATGTTACACTTTGTTACCTCTGTACCCCTTTCCTTCAGGAAGTCCATAATAAAATTCTCCACAGAACATTGATTTCACAAAGTCAAAGGAAGCATGTGGTGTTCAAAGTTCAAAAAACATAATGCAAAATGTTTCCATAATTTATGGTACTGACCTAAAATTAGATGTTTCTGGGATAAGATGACATCCTTTATTAATTATGTATTTCATCGCCACTTAAAAAAAAAAAAACACCCCTTGGCCATTCTGTGTGCCAATTTTATCAATTGGGCCTTGGGCCCAGACAAGTGAGCGATCCTTCCACTATTGTCTATTATCATTCCGGCAGCCAAGAAAGTTCTTTTGAGACATTGGACTACAGCTCTGGATCCAATGGTGGTAGAAGTGAGAGCCTTATTGCTGGAATTGCTATATTTCAATATGCAATGTGCTTTTCCCCATATTGAGAAAAAAAGTCTCCAACAATTTTATAAAAGATGGGGATTGTTTATTGATTATTTACCCACACAGGAACAATCTTATATTCTAAAGGTTGTTGACCAAACAACTTGTTATTTGCTTAGTCAGATTGTATAATATTTGGGGACTGATTAACCCAGTCAGGTAGCCCTGGCTAATGGTGACTATTCTCTTAGTTAGAATTCTTATAGGAGCGAGCTTTTTGATATTTGCTTCACCAGACCTTTTTCCCATTTATTTCTCCTTTTTTCACCCCGTCTTTTCTGTTCTTCTTTGTTTTTAGTAATTCAGATGGAAAATGAGAGAGGGTCATATATTGGTAATCGTTATATCTTACACTGATCATGTTTATGATCTGCTGGCTCATCATTAATGTAATGATTAACAGCCTATCTGGCCTTGATATCTTCTCATTCATTGTTTGCCCTTTATAATAGTGCATATATTTTATGTTCCATGTCTTCTTATGAAACTCTGCAATCTTTGACTTTGTACATTTTGTGACAACTGTTATATGTATCTCCTGATCGCCTTGCTTAATAAATATAATCCCCCGCCCCCCCCAAAAAAAAGGTTTATCACTTTATTGGTATGCATTAAAATATCTAATTATTTCATTGTTAAAACAGAGAAATATAAAATAAAGGACTGTGAAAAGAAGAGAAAAAGTCTGTATAATATAAAATTATCCATAATTAACTATTGTCTATTTGTCATTTTTTAAATCAATTCTATGCAAGGACAGCGGCTGTTATCTTTCATAAATGATCTTGTTGCTCTTATATTCTACTAGGGCCATATACCTATTAGTGTTCTTCAGTTTGCATAAGGGGTAAAAAAAATTCAATTTGTTCTGGTGTGACAGATTCATACACAAACTCTTATAGAGATAAGTTTATAAAAAATGTTGTCACTTATTGTAATTTTTCCCAAAAAATTCTGAAATATGTATCATTATTTTTTAGCAAAAAAATTTGATTGCGATAAAAAGAAAAATGAAAATGGGATAATATAGTAGAGATGTGCAGCGGGCACTTTTCATGTTTTGTGTTTTGGTTTTGGTTCTAATTCCATTCTCGTGTTTTGGCCCTCATTCCGAGTCGTTCGCTCTGTATTTTTCATCGCATCGCAATGAAAATCCGCTTAGTACGCATGCGCAATAATCGCACTGCGACTGCGCCAAGTAATTTTGCTATGAAGATAGTATTTTTACTCACGGCTTTTTCTTCGCTCCGGCGATCGTAGTGTGATTGACAGGAAATGGGTAGAGATGAGCGCCTGAAATTTTTCGGGTTTTGGTTTTGGGTTCGGTTCCGCGGCCGTGTTTTGGGTTCGAACGCGTTTTGGCAAAACCTCACCGAATTTTTTTTGTCGGATTCGGGTGTGTTTTGGATTCGGGTGTTTTTTTCAAAAAACACTAAAAAACAGCTTAAATCATAGAATTTGGGGGTCATTTTGATCCCAAAGTATTATTAACCTCAAAAACCATAATTTACACTCATTTTCAGTCTATTCTGAATACCTCACACCTCACAATATTATTTTTAGTCCTAAAATTTGCACCGAGGTCGCTGTGTGAGTAAGATAAGCGACCCTAGTGGCCGACACAAACACCGGGCCCATCTAGGAGTGGCACTGCAGTGTCACGCAGGATGTCCCTTCCAAAAAACCCTCCCCAAACAGCACATGACGCAAAGAAAAAAAGAGGCGCAATGAGGTAGCTGTGTGAGTAAGATTAGCGACCCTAGTGGCCGACACAAACACCGGGCCCATCTAGGAGTGGCACTGCAGTGTCACGCAGGATGGCCCTTCCAAAAAACCCTCCCCAAACAGCACATGACGCAAAGAAAAAAAGAGGCGCAATGAGGTAGCTGTGTGAGTAAGATTAGCGACCCTAGTGGCCGACACAAACACCGGGCCCATCTAGGAGTGGCACTGCAGTGTCACGCAGGATGTCCCTTCCAAAAAACCCTCCCCAAACAGCACATGACGCAAAGAAAAAAAGAGGCGCAATGAGGTAGCTGACTGTGTGAGTAAGATTAGCGACCCTAGTGGCCGACACAAACACCGGGCCCATCTAGGAGTGGCACTGCAGTGTCACGCAGGATGTCCCTTCCAAAAAACCCTCCCCAATCAGCACATGATGCAAAGAAAAAGAAAAGAAAAAAGAGGTGCAAGATGGAATTGTCCTTGGGCCCTCCCACCCACCCTTATGTTGTATAAACAAAACAGGACATGCACACTTTAACCAACCCATCATTTCAGTGACAGGGTCTGCCACACGACTGTGACTGATATGACGGGTTGGTTTGGACCCCCCCAAAAAAGAAGCAATTAATCTCTCCTTGCACAAACTGGCTCTACAGAGGCAAGATGTCCACCTCATCTTCACCCTCCGATATATCACCGTGTACATCCCCCTCCTCACAGATTATCAATTCGTCCCCACTGGAATCCACCATCTCAGCTCCCTGTGTACTTTGTGGAGGCAATAGCTGCTGGTCAATGTCTCCGCGGAGGAATTGATTATAATTCATTTTAATGAACATCATCTTCTCCACATTTTCTGGATGTAACCTCGTACGCCGATTGCTGACAAGGTGAGCGGCGGCACTAAACACTCTTTCGGAGTACACACTTGTGGGAGGGCAACTTAGGTAGAATAAAGCCAGTTTGTGCAAGGGCCTCCAAATTGCCTCTTTTTCCTGCCAGTATAAGTACGGACTGTGTGACGTGCCTACTTGGATGCGGTCACTCATATAATCCTCCACCATTCTATCAATGTTGAGAGAATCATATGCAGTGACAGTAGACGACATGTCCGTAATCGTTGTCAGGTCCTTCAGTCCGGACCAGATGTCGGCATCAGCAGTCGCTCCAGACTGCCCTGCATCACCGCCAGCGGGTGGGCTCGGAATTCTGAGCCTTTTCCTCGCACCCCCAGTTGCGGGAGAATGTGAAGGAGGAGATGTTGACAGGTCGCGTTCCGCTTGACTTGACAATTTTGTCACCAGCAGGTCTTTGCACCCCAGCAGACTTGTGTCTGCCGGAAAGAGAGATCCAAGGTAGGCTTTAAATCTAGGATCGAGCACGGTGGCCAAAATGTAGTGCTCTGATTTCAACAGATTGACCACCCGTGAATCCTTGTTAAGCGAATTAAGGGCTGCATCCACAAGTCCCACATGCCTAGCGGAATCGCTCCCTTTTAGCTCCTTCTTCAATGCCTCCAGCTTCTTCTGCAAAAGCCTGATGAGGGGAATGACCTGACTCAGGCTGGCAGTGTCTGAACTGACTTCACGTGTGGCAAGTTCAAAGGGCATCAGAACCTTGCACAACGTTGAAATCATTCTCCACTGCACTTGAGACAGGTGCATTCCACCTCCTATATCGTGCTCAATTGTATAGGCTTGAATGGCCTTTTGCTGCTCCTCCAACCTCTGAAGCATATAGAGGGTTGAATTCCACCTCGTTACCACTTCTTGCTTCAGATGATGGCAGGGCAGGTTCAGTAGTTTTTGGTGGTGCTCCAGTCTTCTGTACGTGGTGCCTGTACGCCGAAAGTGTCCCGCAATTTTTCTGGCCACCGACAGCATCTCTTGCACGCCCCTGTCGTTTTTTAAAAAATTCTGCACCACCAAATTCAAGGTATGTGCAAAACATGGGACGTGCTGGAATTTGCCCATATTTAATGCACACACAATATTGCTGGCGTTGTCCGATGCCACAAATCCACAGGAGAGTCCAATTGGGGTAAGCCATTCCGCGATGATCTTCCTCAGTTGCCGTAAGAGGTTTTCAGCTGTGTGCGTATTCTGGAAACCGGTGATACAAAGCGTAGCCTGCCTAGGAAAGAGTTGGCGTTTGCGAGATGCTGCTACTGGTGCCGCCGCTGCTGTTCTTGCGGCGGGAGTCCATACATCTACCCAGTGGGCTGTCACAGTCATATAGTCCTGACCCTGCCCTGCTCCACTTGTCCACATGTCCGTGGTTAAGTGGACATTGGGTACAGCTGCATTTTTTAGGACACTGGTGACTCTTTTTCTGAGGTCTGTGTACATTTTCGGTATCGCCTGCCTAGAGAAATGGAACCTAGATGGTATTTGGTACCGGGGACACAGTACCTCCAACAAGTCTCTAGTTGGCTCTGCAGTAATGATGGATACCGGAACCACGTTTCTCACCACCCAGGATGCCAAGGCCTCAGTTATCCGCTTTGCAGTAGGATGACTGCTGTGATATTTCATCTTCCTCGCAAAGGACTGTTGAACAGTCAATTGCTTACTGGAAGTAGTACAAGTGGGCTTACGACTTCCCCTCTGGGATGACCATCGACTCCCAGTGGCAACAACAGCAGCGCCAGCAGCAGTAGGCGTTACACGCAAGGATGCATCGGAGGAATCCCAGGCAGGAGAGGACTCGTCAGAATTGCCAGTGACATGGCCTGCAGGACTATTGGCATTCCTGGGGAAGGAGGAAATTGACACTGAGGGAGTTGGTGGGGTGGTTTGCGTGAGCTTGGTTACAAGAGGAAGGGATTTACTGGTCAGTGGACTGCTTCCGCTGTCACCCAAAGTTTTTGAACTTGTCACTGACTTATTATGAATGCGCTGCAGGTGACGTATAAGGGAGGATGTTCCGAGGTGGTTAACGTCCTTACCCCTACTTATTACAGCTTGACAAAGGGAACACACGGCTTGACACCTGTTGTCCGCATTTCTGGTGAAATACCTCCACACCGAAGAGCTGATTTTTTTGGTATTTTCACCTGGCATGTCAACGGCCATATTCCTCCCACGGACAACAGGTGTCTCCCCGGGTGCCTGACTTAAACAAACCACCTCACCATCAGAATCCTCCTGGTCAATTTCCTCCCCAGCGCCAGCAACACCCATATCCTCCTCATCCTGGTGTACTTCAACACTGACATCTTCAATCTGAATATCAGGAACTGGACTGCGGGTGCTCCTTCCAGCACTTGCAGGGGGCGTGCAAATGGTGGAAGGCGCATGCTCTTCACGTCCAGTGTTGGGAAGGTCAGGCATCGCAACCGACACAATTGGACTCTCCTTGTGGATTTGGGATTTCGAAGAATGCACAGTTCTTTGCTGTGCTGCTTTTGCCAGCTTGAGTCTTTTCATTTTTCTAGCGAGAGGCTGAGTGCTTCCATCCTCATGTGAAGCTGAACCACTAGCCATGAACATAGGCCAGGGCCTCAGCCGTTCCTTGCCACTCCGTGTGGTAAATGGCATATTGGCAAGTTTACGCTTCTCCTCCGACAATTTTATTTTAGGTTTTGGAGTCCTTTTTTTACTGATATTTGGTGTTTTGGATTTGACATGCTCTGTACTATGACATTGGGCATCGGCCTTGGCAGACGACGTTGCTGGCATTTCATCGTCTCGGCCATGACTAGTGGCAGCAGCTTCAGCACGAGGTGGAAGTGGATCTTGATCTTTCCCTAATTTTGGAACCTCAACATTTTTGTTCTCCATATTTTAATAGGCACAACTAAAAGGCACCTCAGGTAAACAATGGAGATGGATGGATTGGATACTAGTATACAATTATGGACGGGCTGCCGAGTGCCGACACAGAGGTAGCCACAGCCGTGAACTACCGCACTGTACTGTGTCTGCTGCTAATATATAGACTGGTTGATAAAGAGATAGTATACTCGTAACTAGTATGTATGTATAAAGAAAGAAAAAAAAACCACGGTTAGGTGGTATATACAATTATGGACGGGCTGCCGAGTGCCGACACAGAGGTAGCCACAGCCGTGAACTACCGCACTGTACTGTGTCTGCTGCTAATATAGACCGGTTGATAAAGAGATAGTATACTCGTAACTAGTATGTATGTATAAAGAAAGAAAAAAAAACCACGGTTAGGTGGTATATACAATTATGGACGGGCTGCCGAGTGCCGACACAGAGGTAGCCACAGCCGTGAACTACCGCACTGTACTGTGTCTGCTGCTAATATAGACTGGTTGATAAAGAGATAGTATACTCGTAACTAGTATGACTATAAAGAAAGAAAAAAAAACCACGGTTAGGTGGTATATACAATTATGGACGGGCTGCCGAGTGCCGACACAGAGGTAGCCACAGCCGTGAACTACTGCACTGTACTGTGTCTGCTGCTAATATATAGACTGGTTGATAAAGAGATAGTATACTCGTAACTAGTATGTATGTATAAAGAAAGAAAAAAAAACCACGGTTAGGTGGTATATACAATTATGGACGGGCTGCCGAGTGCCGACACAGAGGTAGCCACAGCCGTGAACTACCGCACTGTACTGTGTCTGCTGCTAATATAGACTGATTGATAAAGAGATAGTATACTCGTAACTAGTATGTATGTATAAAGAAAGAAAAAAAAACCACGGTTAGGTGGTATATACAATTATGGACGGGCTGCCGAGTGCCGACACAGAGGTAGCCACAGCCGTGAACTACCGCACTGTACTGTGTCTGCTGCTAATATAGACTGGTTGATAAAGAGATAGTATACTCGTAACTAGTATGACTATAAAGAAAGAAAGAAAAACCACGGTTAGGTGGTATATACAATTATGGACGGGCTGCCAAGTGCCGACACAGAGGTAGCCACAGCCGTGAACTACCGCACTGTACTGTGTCTGCTGCTAATATATAGACTGGTTGATAAAGAGATAGTATACTCGTAACTAGTATGTATGTATAAAGAAAGAAAAAAAAACCACGGTTAGGTGGTATATACAATTATGGACGGGCTGCCGAGTGCCGACACAGAGGTAGCCACAGCCGTGAACTACCGCACTGTACTGTGTCTGCTGCTAATATAGACTGGTTGATAAAGAGATAGTATACTACTAATATTATATATACTGGTGGTCAGGTCACTGGTCACTAGTCACACTGGCAGTGGCACTCCTGCAGCAAAAGTGTGCACTGTTTAATTTTAATATAATATTATGTACTCCTGGCTCCTGCTATAACCTATAACTGGCACTGCAGTAGTGCTCCCCAGTCTCCCCCACAATTATAAGCTGTGTGAGCTGAGCAGTCAGACAGATATATAATATATATAGATGATGCAGCACACTGGCCTGAGCCTGAGCAGTGCACACAGATATGGTATGTGACTGACTGAGTCACTGTGTGTATCGCTTTTTTCAGGCAGAGAACGGATATATTAAATAAACTGCACTGTGTGTCTGGTGGTCACTCACTATATAATATATTATGTACTCCTGGCTCCTGCTATAACCTATAACTGGCACTGCAGTAGTGCTCCCCAGTCTCCCCCACAATTATAAGCTGTGTGAGCTGAGCAGTCAGACAGATATATATAATATTATATATAGATAATAGATGATGCAGCACACTGGCCTGAGCCTGAGCAGTGCACACAGATATGGTATGTGACTGAGTCACTGTGTGCTGTGTATCGCTTTTTTCAGGCAGAGAACGGATTATAAAGTAAACTGCACTGTCCTCACTAGTAAACTCTCTCCACTCAGTCTCTACACTTCTACAGTAACAGTACTCCTCCTAGTCAGCTCCAGTAAATCTCTCTCAGTCTCTTATAATCTAAATGGAGAGGACGCCAGCCACGTCCTCTCCCTATCAATCTCAATGCACGTGTGAAAATGGCGGCGACGCGCGGCTCCTTATATAGAATCCGAGTCTCGCGATAGAATCCGAGCCTCGCGAGAATCCGACAGCGTCATGATGACGTTCGGGCGCGCTCGGGTTAACCGAGCAAGGCGGGAAGATCCGAGTCGCTCGGACCCGTGAAAAAAAACATGAAGTTCTGGCGGGTTCGGATTCAGAGAAACCGAACCCGCTCATCTCTAGAAATGGGTGTTACTGGGCGGAAACACGGCGTTTTATGGGCGTGTGGCTGAAAACGCTACCGTTTCCGGAAAAAACGCAGGAGTGGCCGGAGAAACGGGGGAGCGTCTGAGCGAACGCTGGGTGTGTTTGTGACGTCAAACCAGGAACGACAAGCACTGAACTGATCGCAGATGCCGAGTAAGTGTGGAGCAACTCTGAAACTGCAAAGAAGTTTGTAATCGCAATATTGCGATTACATAGTTCGCAATTTTAAGATGCTAAGATACACTCCCAGTAGGCGGCAGCTTAGCGTGTGCAACTCTGCTAAATTCGCCTTGCGACCGATCAACTCGGAATGAGGGCCTTTGTTTTTGGCTTGGTTTTGCAAAAACCACCCTTTCGTGTTTTGGTTTTGGATCTGGATGATTTTTGGAAACCCCCCCCCCCCATAAAAACAGCTAAAATCCCAGAATTTGGGGGTAATTTTGCTCCTACATTATTATTAACCTCAATAACAATCATTTCCACTAATTTCCAGTCTATTCTGAACACCACACACCTCACAATATTGTTTTTAGGCCTAAAAGTTGCACTGAGGTGGCTGTATGACTAAGCTGAGTTACAAGTGTGCGGCACAAACTCCTGGCCCATCTAGGACTGGCATTGCAGTTGCAGACAAGTTGGCACTATTCAAAAACTAGACCTCAAACAGCACATGATGCAAAGAAGAAAAAGAGGTGCAATTAGGTAGCTGGATTGCCAAGCTAAATGACACAAATTTGCGGCACAAACACCTGGCCCATCTAGGAGTGGCACTGCAGTTACAGACAGGATGGCACTTAAAAAACTAGTCCCCAAACAGCACATGATGCAAAGAAGAAAAAGAGGTGCAATTAGGTAGCTGGATGGCCAAACTAAGCGACACAAGTGTGCGGCACAAACACCTGGCCCATCTAGGACTGGCACTGCAGTTGCAGAGAAGATGGCACTATTCAAAAACTAGTCCCCAAACAGCACATGATGCAAAGAAGAAAAAGAGGTGCAATTAGGTAGCTGGATGGCCAAGCTAAGTGACACAAATGTGCGGCACAAACACCTGGCCCATCTAGGAGTGGCACTGCAGTTACAGACAAGATGGCACTGTTCAAAAACTAGTCCCCAAACAGCACATGATGCAAAGAAGAAAAAGAGGTGTAATTAGGTAGCTGGATGGCCAAACTAAGCGACACAAGTGTGCGGCACAAACACCTGGCCCATCTAGGACTGGCACTGCAGTTGCACAGAAGATGGCACTATTCAAAAACTAGTCCCCAAACAGCACATGATGCAAAGAAGAAAAAGAGGTGCAATTAGGTAGCTGGATGGCCAAACTAAGCGACACAAGTGTGCGGCACAAACACCTGGCCCATCTAGGTCAAGCACTGCAGTTGCAGAGAAGATGGCACTATTCAAAAACTAGTCCCCAAACAGCACATGATGCAAAGAAGAAAAAGAGGTGCAATGAGGTAGCTGGATGGCCAAACTAAGCGACACAAGTGTGCGGCACAAACACCTGGCCGATCTAGGACTGGCACTGCAGTTGCAGACAAGATGGCACTATTCAAAAACTAGTCCCCAAACAGCACATGATGCAAAGAAGAAAAAGAGGTGCAATTAGGTAGCTGGATGGCCAAGCTAAATGACACAAATGTGCGGCACAAACACTTGGCCCATCTAGGACTGGCACTGCAGTTGCAGACAAGATGGCACTATTCAAAAACTAGTCCCCAAACAGCACATGATGCAAAGAAGAAAAAGAGGTGCAATTAGGTAGCTGGATGGCCAAGCTAAGTGACAGAAGTGTGCGGCACAAACACCTGGCCCATCTAGGAGTGGCACTGCAGTTACAGACAGGATGGCACTTAAAAAAATAGTCCCCAAATAGCACATGATGCAAAGAAGAAAAAGAGGTGCAATTAGGTAGCTGGATGGCCAAACTAAGCGACACAAGTGTGCGGCACAAACACCTGGCCCATCTAGGACTGGCACTGCAGTTGCAGACAAGATGGCACTATTCAAAAACTAGTCCCCAAACAGCACATGATGCAAAGAAGAAAAAGAGGTGCAATTAGGTAGCTGGATGGCCAAGCTAAGTGACACAAATGTGCGGCACAAACACCTGGCCCATCTAGGAGTGGCACTGTAGTTACAGACAGGAAGGCACTTAAAAAACTAGTCCCCAAATAGCACATGATGCAAAGAAGAAAAAGAGGTGCAATTAGGTAGCTGGATGGCCAAACTAAGTGACACAAGTGTGCGGCACAAACACCTGGCCCATCTAGGACTGGCACTGCAGTTGCAGACAAGATGGCACTATTCAAAAACTAGTCCCCAAACAGCACATGATGCAAAGAAGAAAAAGAGGTGCAATTAGGTAGCTGGATGGCCTAGCTAAATGACACAAATGTGCGGCACAAACACTTGGCCCATCTAGGACTGGCACTGCAGTTGCAGACAAGATGGCACTGTTCAAAAACTAGTTCCCAAACTGCACATGATGCAAAGAAGAAAAAGAGGTGCAATTAGGTAGCTGGATGCCCAAACTAAGCAACACAAGTGTGTGGCACAAACACCTGGCCCATCTAGGAGTGGCACTGCAGTGGCAGACAGGATGGCAGATTTAAAAATAGGCCCCAAACCGCACATGATGCAAAGAAGAAAAAGAGGTGCAATGAGGTAGCTGGATGGCCAAACTAAGCGACACAAGTGTGCGGCACAAACACCTGGCCGATCTAGGACTGGCACTGCAGTTGCAGACAAGATGGCACTATTCAAAAACTAGTCCCCAAACAGCACATGATGCAAAGAAGAAAAAGAGGTGCAATTAGGTAGCTGGATGGCCAAGCTAAGTGACACAAATGTGCGGCACAAACACCTGGCCCATCTAGGAGTGGCACTGCAGTTACAGACAGGAAGGCACTTAAAAAACTAGTCCCCAAATAGCACATGATGCAAAGAAGAAAAAGAGGTGCAATTAGGTAGCTGGATGGCCAAACTAAGCGACACAAGTGTGCGGCACAAACACCTGGCCCATCTAGGACTGGCACTGCAGTTGCAGACAAGATGGCACTATTCAAAAACTAGTCCCCAAACATCACATGATGCAAAGTAGAAAAAGAGGTGCAATTAGGTATCTGGATGGCCAAGCTAAATGACACAAATGTGCGGCACAAACACTTGGCCCATCTAGGACTGGCACTGCAGTTGCAGACAAGATGGCACTATTCAAAAACTAGTCCCCAAACAGCACATGATGCAAAGAAGAAAAAGAGGTGCAATTAGGTAGCTGGATGGCCAAGCTAAATGACACAAATGTGCTGCACAAACACTTGGCCCATCTAGGACTGGCACTGCAGTTGCAGACAAGATGGCACTATTCAAAAACTAGTTCCCAAACAACACATGATGCAAAGAAGAAAAAGAGGTGCAATTAGGTTGCTGGATGGCCAAGCTAAGTGACAGAAGTGTGCGGCACAAACACCTGGCCCATCTAGGAGTGGCACTGCAGTTAGAGACAGGATGGCACTTAAAAAACTAGTCCCCAAACAGCACATGATGCAAAGAAGAAAAAGAGGTGCAATTAGGTAACTGGATGGCAAAACTAAGCGACACAAGTGTGTGGCACAAACACCTAGCCGATCTAGGACTGGCACTGCAGTTGCAGACAAGATGGCACTATTCAAAAACTAGTCCCCAAACAGCACATGATGCAAAGAAGAAAAAGAGGTGCAATTAGGTAGCTGGATGGCCAAGCTAAGTGACACAAATGTGCGGCACAAACACCTGGCCCATCTAGGAGTGGCACTGCAGTTACAGACAGGATGGCACTTAAAAAACTAGACCCCAAACAGCACATGATGCAAAGAAGAAAAAGAGGTGCAATTAGGTAGCTGGATGGCCAAACTAAGTGACACAAGTGTGCGGCACAAACACCTGGCCCATCTAGGAGTGGCACTGCAGTTACAAACAGGATGGCACTTAAAAAACTAGACCCCAAACAGCACATGATGCAAAGAAGAAAAAGAGGTGCAATTAGGTAGCTGGATGGCCAAACTAAGTGACACAAGTGTGCGGCACAAACACCTGGCCCATCTAGGAGTGGCACTGCAGTTACAAACAGGATGGCACTTAAAAAACTAGACCCCAAACAGCACATGATGCAAAGAAGAAAAAGAGGTGCAATTAGGTAGCTGGATGGCCAAACTAAGCGACACAAGTGTGCGGCACAAACACCTGGCCCATCTAGGACTGGCACTGCAGTTGCAGAGAAGATGGCACTATTCAAAAACTAGTCCCCAAACAGCACATGATGCAAAAAAGAAAAAGAGGTGCAATTAGGTAGCTGGATGGCCAAACTAAGCGACACAAGTGTGCGGCACAAACACCTGGCCCATCTAGGACTGGCACTGCAGTTGCAGAGAAGATGGCACTATTCAAAAACTAGTCCCCAAACAGCACATGATGCAAAGAAGAAAAAGAGGTGCAATTAGGTAGCTGGATGCCCAAACTAAGCAACACAAGTGTGTGGCACAAACACCTGGCCCATCTAGGAGTGGCACTGCAGTGGCAGACAGGATGGCAGATTTAAAAATAGGCCCTAAACCGCACATGATGCAAAGAAGAAAAAGAGGTGCAATGAGATAGCTGGATGGCCAATCTAAGCGACACAAGTGTGCGGCACAAACACCTGGCCCATCTAGGACTGGCACTGCAGTTGCAGACAAGATGGCACTATTCAAAAACTAGTCCCCAAACAGCACATGATGCAAAGAAGAAAAAGAGGTGCAATTAGGTAGCTGGATGGCCAAGCTAAGTGACACAAATGTGCGGCACAAACACCTGGCCCATCTAGGAGTGGCACTGCAGTTACAGACAGGATGGCACTTAAAAAACTAGACCCCAAACAGCACATGATGCAAAGAAGAAAAAGAGGTGCAATTAGGTAGCTGGATGGCCAAACTAAGTGACACAAGTGTGCGGCACAAACACCTGGCCCATCTAGGAGTGGCACTGCAGTTACAAACAGGATGGCACTTAAAAAACTAGACCCCAAACAGCACATGATGCAAAGAAGAAAAAGAGGTGCAATTAGGTAGCTGGATGGCCAAACTAAGTGACACAAGTGTGCGGCACAAACACCTGGCCCATCTAGGAGTGGCACTGCAGTTACAAACAGGATGGCACTTAAAAAACTAGACCCCAAACAGCACATGATGCAAAGAAGAAAAAGAGGTGCAATTAGGTAGCTGGATGGCCAAACTAAGCGACACAAGTGTGCGGCACAAACACCTGGCCCATCTAGGACTGGCACTGCAGTTGCAGAGAAGATGGCACTATTCAAAAACTAGTCCCCAAACAGCACATGATGCAAAAAAGAAAAAGAGGTGCAATTAGGTAGCTGGATGGCCAAACTAAGCGACACAAGTGTGCGGCACAAACACCTGGCCCATCTAGGACTGGCACTGCAGTTGCAGAGAAGATGGCACTATTCAAAAACTAGTCCCCAAACAGCACATGATGCAAAGAAGAAAAAGAGGTGCAATTAGGTAGCTGGATGCCCAAACTAAGCAACACAAGTGTGTGGCACAAACACCTGGCCCATCTAGGAGTGGCACTGCAGTGGCAGACAGGATGGCAGATTTAAAAATAGGCCCTAAACCGCACATGATGCAAAGAAGAAAAAGAGGTGCAATGAGATAGCTGGATGGCCAATCTAAGCGACACAAGTGTGCGGCACAAACACCTGGCCCATCTAGGACTGGCACTGCAGTTGCAGACAAGATGGCACTATTCAAAAACTAGTCCCCAAACAGCACATGATGCAAAGAAGAAAAAGAGGTGCAATTAGGTAGCTGGATGGCCAAGCTAAGTGACACAAATGTGCGGCACAAACACCTGGCCCATCTAGGAGTGGCACTGCAGTTGCAGACAGGAAGGCACTTAAAAAACTAGTCCCCAAATAGCACATGATGCAAAGAAGAAAAAGAGGTGCAATTAGGTAGCTGGATGGCCAAACTAAGCGACACAAGTGTGCGGCACAAACACCTGGCCCATCTAGGACTGGCACTGCAGTTGCAGAGAAGATGGCACTATTCAAAAACTAGTCCCCAAACATCACATGATGCAAAGAAGAAAAAGAGGTGCAATTAGGTATCTGGATGGCCAAGCTAAATGACACAAATGTGCGGCACAAACACTTGGCCCATCTAGGACTGGCACTGCAGTTGCAGACAAGATGGCACTATTCAAAAACTAGTCCCCAAACAGCACATGATGCAAAGAAGAAAAAGAGGTGCAATTAGGTAGCTGGATGGCCAAGCTAAGTGACACAAATGTGCGGCACAAACACCTGGCCCATCTAGGAGTGGCACTGCAGTTACAGACAGGATGGCACTTAAAAAAATAGTCCCCAAATAGCACATGATGCAAAGAAGAAAAAGAGGTGCAATTAGGTAGCTGGATGGCCAAGCTAAGCGACACAAGTGTGCGGCACAAACACCTGGCCCATCTAGGACTGGCACTGCAGTTGCAGACAAGATGGCACTATTCAAAAACTAGTCCCCAAACAGCACATGATGCAAAGAAGAAAAAGAGGTGCAATTAGGTAGCTGGATGGCCAAGCTAAGTGACACAAATGTGCGGCACAAACACCTGGCCCATCTAGGAGTGGCACTGCAGTTACAGACAGGATGGCACTTAAAAAACTAGACCCCAAACAGCACATGATGCAAAGAAGAAAAAGAGGTGCAATTAGGTAGCTGGATGGCCAAACTAAGTGACACAAGTGTGCGGCACAAACACCTGGCCCATCTAGGACTGGCATTGCAGTTGCAGAGAAGATGGCACTATTCAAAAACTAGTCCCCAAACAGCACATGATGCAAAGTAGAAAAAGAGGTGCAATTAGGTAGCTGGATTGCCAAGCTAAGCAACACAAGTGTGTGGCACAAGCACCTGGCCCATCTAGGAGTGGCACTGCAGTGGCAGACAGGATGGCAGATTTAAAAAAATAGGCCCTAAACAGCACATGATGCAAAGAAGAAAAAGAGGTGCAATGAGGTAGCTGGATGGCCAAACTAAGCGACACAAGTGTGCGGCACAAACACCTAGCCCATCTAGGAGTGGCACTGCAGTTACAGACAGGATGGCAATTAAAAAAAAACTAGTCCCCAAACAGCACATGATGCAAAGAAGAAAAAGAGGTGCAAAATGGTATTGTCCTTGGGCCCTCCCACCAACCCTTATGTTGTATAAACAGGACATGCATACTTTAACAAACCAATCATTTCAGCAACAGGGTCTGCGACAGGACTGTGGCTGAAATGACTGGTTTGTTTGGGCTCCCACCAAAAAAAGAAGCAATCAATCTCTCCTTGCACAAACTGGCTCTACAGAGGCAAGATGTCCACCTCCTCATCATCCTCCGATTCCTCACCTCTTTTACCGTGTACATCCTCCTCACTGAGTATTAATGTGTTCCCAATGGAATCAGTCATCACAGGTCCCTGTGTACTTTCTGGAGGCAATTGCTGGTTTAGGTCTTCCCGGAGGAATTTATAATTCATTTTGATGAACATCATCTTCTTCACATTTTGTGCAAGTAACCTCCTATGCCGATCGCTGACAAGGTTACTGGCTGCACTAAACACTCTTTCGGAGTACACACTGGACGGGGTGGCAACTTAGGTAAAATAAAGCCGGTTTGTGCAAGGGCCTCCAAACTGCATTTTTTTAATGCCAGTATACGTAAGGACTGTCTGACGTGCCTACTTGGATGCTGTCACTCATATAATCCTCCATCATTCTTTCAATGGTGACAGAATCATATGCAGTGACAGTAGACGACATGTCAGTAATCATTGGCAGGTCTTTCAGTCTAGACCAGATGTCAGCTTTCGCTCCTGACTACCCTGCATCACTGCCAGTGGGTGGGCAAGGAAATATTATCCATTTCCTTGCAGCCCCAGTGGCGGGAGAAATTGAAGGAGGATCTGTTGACGGGTCACGTTCCGCTTGAGTTGGCAATTTACTAACCAGCAGGTCTTTGCACCTCTGCACACTTGTATCTGCTGGAAAGAGAGGTACAACGTAGTATTTAAATCTAGGATCGAGCACGGTGGCCAAAATGTAGTGCTCTGATTTCTACAGATTGACCAGCCTTGAATCCTGGCAAAACGAATGAAGGACTCCATCCACAAGTCCCACATACTTTGCGGAATCGCTCCGTCTTAGCTCCTCCTTCAATTTATCCAGGTGCTTCTGCAAAAGCCTGATGAGGGGAATAACCTGACTCAAGCTGGCAGTGTCTGAACTGACTTCACGTGTGACAAGGTCAAAGAACCTTGCACAAGATGGAAATCATTCTCCACTGCGCTTGAGTTAGGTGCATTACTCCTCCTTTGCCTATATTATGGTGGATGTATAGGCTTGAATGGACTTTTGCTGCTCCTCCATCCTCTGAAGCATATAGAGGGTTGAATTCCACCTCATTACCACCTCTTGCTTCAGTTGATGGCAAGGCAGGTTCAGGAGTTTTTGCTGGTGCTCCAGTCTTCGGCACGCAGTGGCAGAATGCCAAAAGTGGACTGAAATTTTTCGGGCCACCAACAGCATCTCTTGCACACCCCTCTCATTTGAAAAAAAAATTCTGCACCACCAAATTTATTGTATGTGCAAAATATGGGACATGATGGAATTTGCCCAGATGTAATACATGCACAATATTGGGGGCATTGTCCGATATCACAAATCCCCAGGAGAGTCCAATTGGGGTACGCCATTCAGCGATGATGTTCCTCAGTTTCCCTGAGAGGTTGTCAGCTGTGTGCTTCTTATGGAAAGCGGTGATACATAGCGTAGCCTGCCTAGGAACGAGTTAGCATTTGCAAGATGCTGCTACTGGTGCCATTGCGGGAGTCCATACATCGACCCAGTGGGCTGATAGAGTCATATAGTCCTTAGTCTGACCAGTTCCACTTGTCCAAATGTACGTGGTTAAGTGGACACTGGATACAACCGCATTTTGTAGGACCCTGGTGACTCTTTTTCTGATGTCTGTGTACATTTTCGGTATCGCCTGCCTAGAGAAGTGGAACCAAGATGGGATTTGCTACAGGGGACACAGTATCTCCATCAAATCTTTAAGTGACTGTTTTAATGGTGGTTACCGGATGCACGTCTAACACCAACATAGCTGTCAAGGCCTCAGTTATCCACTTCGCAAAAGGATGACTGCTGTCATATTTCATCTTCCTCACAAAGGACTGTTTGGACAGTCAAATGCTTACTGGAAATAGTACAAATGGTCTTCCGGCTTCCTCTCTGGAATGACGATCAACTCCAAGCAGCAACAACAGCAGCGGCAGCAACAGCAGGCTAACACTGAAGGATCCTAAGGAGGAATCCCGGTAAGTAGAGGACTCCTCAGTCTTGACAGTGACATGGCCTGCAGGACTACGGACTTTCCTGACTGAGGAGGAAATTGACGTTGAGGGAGTTGGTGGTGTGGATTGAAGGAGCTTGGGTACAGGCGGAAGAAGGGATTAAGGTGTCAGTGGACTGCTTACGCTCTTACCCAAAGTTTCTGAACTTGACACTGTCTTCTAATGAATGCGCAGCAGGTGACGTATAAGGGAGGATCTTCCTAGGTGGTTAACATCCTTACCCCATTTTATTACAGATTGACAGAGGCAACAGATGGCTTGACACTTGTTGTCCAGATTTGTGGAGAAATAATTCCACACAGACGAGGTGGCTTTTTTGGTAGTTTGCCCAAGCATCACAATGGGCTTCTTCATCCCACAGACAACAGGTTTCTCCCCTGGTGGCTGACTTAAACAAACCACATCCCCATCAGAATCCTCATCGATGACTTCCTCCACAGTGCCAGCAAAACCCATATCCTCATCCTGGTGTACTTCATCAGTGACATCTTCAATTTCACTCTCAGGAACTAGACTGTGGGTGCTCCTTCCAGCACTTGCAGGGGGCATGCAAATGGTGGAAGAAGCCACCTCTTCCCATCCAGTGTTGGGAAGGTCAGGCTTTGCAACCACCATGACACTTGGACTCTCCTTGGGGATTTGTCATACCATCTGAGAATGCACAGTTCTTTTTTGTACTTTTTCCAGCTTAACTCTTTTAATTTTTCTAGCAGGATGATGAGGGCTTCCATCATCACGTGAAGCTGAACCATTAGTCATGAACATAGTCCAGGGCTTTAGCCGTTCCTTGCCGCTCCGTGTCATAAATGGCTTATTGGCAAGTTTATGTTTCTCCTCAGACCATTTTAATTTCTTTTTTTTAATCTTTTTACTGAACTTTGACCTTTTGGATTTTACATGCCCTCTACTTTCACATTGGGCATCAGCCTTGGCAGATGACGATGGCATTTTATCGTTTATGTCTTGGCTAGTGGCAGCAGCTTCAGCACTAGGAGGAAGTGGTTCTTGATATTTCCCTATTTTATCCTCCAAATTTTTGTTCTTTTGTTCTCCATTATGTTTCTGGAGTTATATAACACAATATTTGCCACAGGAATGACTGAGAGCTGATGGCCAGGACACTAACACTGTCTGATGCAGCACAACATAGCAACACTGTAAGGGACTTGTTGTTATTATTATTATTATTATTATTATTATAATATGGCAGCAGTGGACATATAGCAGCAGCAGCGTATACCATTGTGACTGCCTGGTCACTGGGATGACTGATGGCCAGGACACTACCACTGCTCTGATGCAGGACAACACAACAACACTCTAAGGGACATATTATAAAGCAGCACTGGACATATAGCAGCAGAGGACACAACCACTGTGAATGGTCACTGGACTGACTGATGCACAGGACACTAGCACTGATCTGATGCCGAACAACACAGATAATTATACAGCAGCACTGGGCATATGGCAGCAGATGACACCACCACTGTGATTGGTCACTGGACTGACTGATGCACAGGACACTACCACTGGTCTGATGCAGCACAAAACAGCAACAACGTAAGGGACTTGTTGTTATTATTATTATACGGCAGCAGTGGACATATAGCAGCAGCGTATACCACTGTGACTGCCCGGTCACTGGAATGACTGATGGCCAGGACACATTCACTGGTCTGATGCAGCACCATGGAAAGGGACTTATACAGCTACACTGGATATATGGCAGCAGAGGACTCCACCACTGTGACTGGTCACTGGACTGATGCTGCACAAGACACTACCACTGGTCTGATGCAAGACAACACAGCAAAAATGCAAGGGACTTATACAGCAGCCAGCAGCACTGGGGACATATAGCAGCAGAGTACACCAACACTGTGACTGGCTGGACTGATGCAGCACAATACACTGACTACACTGGACTGGACTGAGCAGCATAAGACTCACCACCCCACTTTCCCGCCCCCACACAGACACTGAGGATGAAGACACGTCCTCTCACTACACTCTCTGAGACTGGAGGGAAAATAGCCACGACGTGCGGCTCCTTATATGGAATCCAAATCCCGCAAAATCCGACAAAGGGATGATGACATTTTGCCTCATTCAGGTTTCTGAGTCAGGCTGAAAAACCTGAGCCGGGCTCGGAACCGGAATCGAATGGTGAACTTCGGTATGATTTGGTTCTCTGAGAGCTAAACCCGCTCATCTCTACTAAATACATAAATAGGGAAACAGACATTTACTGTAAGTTCTGTGCAGATAATATTCTTCCCTCATATACTGGTTCAGAATGCTGCATCCAGGGGCTGGCTGGCAACTTTCAGCTTGTAGGGCAAATGCAACCAATTAGCACCTGCTTTCCTACTAGCACTTACCCGCATATCTCCATGACTGAACCCTCCATAGCTGCCTCATTTAGTCCTCCCTGCATATATCCTCAATTTTCCCCTCCAAATCTGTCCCTCATTACCCCCTCTATAGTTCTCGGTCTCAGTCAGTTCCTTCCATATAACATGAGCCCCTTGCAGCACTCACTGACCTCACAGCTCACTCACTGACCCCTTTCCCCGCAGTTCACTCACTGACTGCACAGCACACACTGGCCTCACTGTGCCAACAACATGTTATGCACACCAGTGCCTGCAGGAATGTACTGGTGTCTGCACTGTTATGCATACCAGTGCCTGCAGGAATGTACTGGTGTCTGAACTGTTATGCACACCAGTGCCTGCAGGAATGTACCGGTGTCTGAACGGATAGGGATGCAAAACAAATGAACTCACAGACAGACTGGGGAATATGACATTACGTACACAGAAGGTGATAGGGTAACAAAATAAACACAAAGTGAACAGAGAAGCCCAGAGGCTAAGAAACTGGGTGTCTCCCTAGTATTAGGAATGCTCAGATGGAAAAAGCAAGATGTTGTGTTTTAATACGTAGAGAACCTGAAATGCTGTTGCTTAGGGCAACAGCAAAACCCTAAAGGGTTACCAACGGGTGTGGCAGTAAACTCCTTGGTCAGAGATGGAATGATAGACACAAGAGAGTCTCCACAATCCTAATCCTCACTTGCAGTGCACAGGTTCAGCTTACTGCCACTAAACTGACACCTGAACACCTTGCACAGTGAGAAAGGATTTAGGCAGGCAAGTCTGAGAATACAGCCGCAAACTTGCTAAGTTCACAGAGTAGCAAAAGAACCCCAGCAAGTTAAACGACTGACTCCAGTCTTACTGCTAGGTCTGGATTGGCAGAGTGTAGTACCAAATCCCCAGGCCTATTTGCAGTAAGCAACAAACAAATACAAAGCTACACAGTACTGGCTAACTTTCAGGAACTGACTAACCAACAAAGATTCAGCAGCATATGCTTAACCTGAGAAGAGGGTTTATAAAGCAGGTGCTGTCCACGCCCCACTCAGACCTCACAGACTGTGAGCACAAAAACCAGCACCGGATCCCCTGCCGTGCACAGAGCCTGTAACCACTGCACAGCAAAAGACCCGAACCGGAGTATCAGCTGCGCTCAGATTACTCCGCTAGCACTTGTCTCCCGGTTGCCATGATGACGTGGCAGCACAGGGCAGGAGACCCTAACAGTACCCCCCCTCTGACGAGGGGTCAAAAAACCCCTACCACCGGGCTTATCGGGGAACTGCGAGAAGAAAGAGCGTATCAGTCTGGGGGCATGAAGATCACTTTATAGTAATGTGATGTACCCAGCACCGAATCTAATAGTCTATAAATGTTATACAAAACCAGCTATCCTATAATTTTTTCTTTAATAGTTCAAAATTATTCAGCTGGAGGTGCTCCGACAATCGTGTTTAAACCTTATAAACAACAAAAATTCGGCAGAAGCCGAAGAAAGAATCACAACTGCGCACCCATGACCGCTCCTCCGGGCCATACCCCTTCCAGTGCACCAAAAATGAAAGCCGACCCCGAACCATCTTGGAGTCAAGAATCCTTTCAACAACAAACTCCCTCTGGCCACATATCAGAAGAGGGTAAGGTCTTCCATTGGAAGAAGGATTACTAATCGCCCGTTTTAAAAGGGAACAATGAAATGTTTTATTGATACCCAAAGAACGGGGCAGATCTAACCGAAATGCCACCGGATTGATAACCCTGGTGATCTTATAAGGGCCGATGAACCAGGGGCCTAACTTATGAGATGGCTGTCTCAACTTCAAATTCTTGGTAGACAACCAGACGAAGTCTCCTAATTTGAAGCTGCATGGTCTTTTCCGCTTATCAAAAACCCTTTTGGTCACTAATGACACAGACACAAGGGCTTTCTTCACTTTCCTCCAAATACCTCTAAGGACCGAAAACACAGAGGAACCACCAGGCGTGGAGTCCAGGGGTTCAAAAGAATTGGCCTTAGGATGATGCCCATACACACAAAGGAAGGGAGAGATCCCTGTAGCAGAGTGAGCCGCGTTGTTAAGGGTAAACTCCGCCATGGACAGATGAGCAACCCAGTCAGTCTGACACTTGGAGACATAACACCTGAGGAACTGCTCCAAGGACTGGTTCACCCTTTCAGTCTGCCCATTAGACTGCGGATGGTAGCCTGACGACAAGCACACAGAAATCTGGAGATCGGAACATAATGCCCTCAAGAATTTGGCCACAAACTGGGATCCGCGGTCAGAGACCACATCAAGTGGCAACCCGTGGAGACGCACAACATGTAGCATAAATAATTCAGACAGGCGTCTGGCCGATGGCAGCCCAACCAGTGGAACAAAGTGCGCCATCTTCGAAAACCTGTCAACTACAACCAAGATGGCTGTCATCCCCGAGGATTTGGGCAAGTCCACCACAAAATCCATTGAAATGTGGGTCCATGGCTTAGATGGAATAGAGAGTGGATGTAATGGGCCAACAGGAACCCCTCTAGGATTCTTATTTCGGGCACAGATGTCACATGCCCGAACCCACTGATCCACATCCTTAGCCACCGAGGGCCACCACACCACCCTAGATAGCAACTCCCGAGTTCTGGCAATACCCGGGTGACCTGCCGACTTCTTGGCATGGAAATCCAGGAACACTCGTTGTCTTAACCTAGGAGGCACAAACAAAAGACCTACCGGAAGGTCTGGAGGAGCCTGCTGCTGTGCTCTAAGGACTAATGACAAGAGGTCCTGGGTAATGCCCACTTTAATACATGATGGGGACACAATGGGCAATGGCTCCTCGGTGGTCTCCTGGATTGGAGCAAAACTCAGCGAGAGCGCATCAGCCTTGATGTTTTTTGACCCAGGGCGATATGTTATCAAAAAATTAAAGCGAGCAAAAAACAAAGCCCATCGTGCCTGCCTGGCATTGAGACGCTTCGCTGACTCTAAATATGCCAGATTCTTATGGTCGGTGAGAATTGAGACCACAAACTTAGCCCCCTCAAGCCAGTGTCTCCACTCCTCGAGTGCATCCTTAATAACCAACAATTCCCGGTTACACACGTCATAATTCATCTCGGCAGGCGAAAATTTACGGGAAAAGTAAGCACAGGGATGAAGGCGATTATCAGACACTCCCATCTGAGAGAGCACTGCCCCAATACCCATCTCAGAGGCATCCACCTCCACCACAAAAGCACGCTCTGGATCTGGGTGTCGCAGCACCTTGGCCGAGACAAATGCCCTCTTGAGACGGGCAAAAGCCGCTTTAGCCTCACAAGACCAGTGAGCAACATCCGCCCCTTTCTTAGTGAGTGCCACCAAGGGCGCCACTATAGAAGAAAATCCAGCGATAAATCGTCTATAAAAATTTGCAAAGCCCAGGAAATGCTGAAGCGCCTTCAAACTAGTGGGCTGCACCCAATCCAGGACTGCCAGTACCTTGGAACCCTCCATTTGGAAACCTTCTGGGGAGATAATATATCCTAGAAATGCGATCTGCTGAACTTCAAATTCGCACTTCTCCAGCTTCGCCCCAAGCCGGTGGTCTCTGATTTTCTGGAGGACTAAGCGTACATGCTTCCGATGTTCCTCCAGGGAATGGGAGAAGATTAGGATGTCATCTAAGTATACAACTAAGAATCTATCCAAATATTCCCTGAGTACATCGTTCATGAAATCCTGGAAGACTGCCGGGGCATTACAGAGCCCAAAAGGCATCACCAAATATTCATAATGCCCTAAGTGGGTATTAAAGGCAGTCTTCCATTCATCCCCCTCTCTTATTCGGATTAGATTATACGCACCGCGTAGGTCAATCTTAGAAAAAATGGTGGCAGTAGGAAGCTGGTCAAACAAGACCGAAATGAGAGGCAGTGGGTATGAGTTTTTAATTATGATACGGTTCAATTCCCTGAAGTCGATGCAGGGTCGCAACAAACCGTCCTTTATACCCACGAAGAAGAACCCCGACCCAACTGGAGACTGTGAAGGTCTGATAAATCCCTTAGCCAAGTTCTCCTGAATGTACTCTGCCATAGCCTGAGTCTCAGGACGTGACAGGGAGTACAACCTGCTCTTGGGAAGCTTAGCATTCGGCAACAAATCAATGGCACATGGGGAGGTAGTACCTCTGCAACTTTTTTGGAGAACACGTCCTCAAAATCTGCATAACCCCCTGGCAATCCTGGCAAACTTAGCTTCGAGAGCCTGACTGGAAGGCTCAAGCAACTTCTGAAACAATCAGTACCCCAACTAAGAATCTCCCCAGAGACCAAGTCAAATTGAGGATCGTGGGCCCTTAACCAGGGTAACCCCAACATCAATGGGGCAAAAGTACAGACAGTCACATAAAAGGACAATTTTTCAAAGTGTGTGGCTCCAATAAACAAAGAAATCTGGCTAGTGCAAGAGGTAATTTTACCTTGGGATAATGGTTCCCCATTTAACCCACAAATCTCAATTTCCGATGCCAAGGGTACTAAGGGAACAGAGTGTTTCAGGGCGAATTGGCAGTCCATAAAAACCCCGTCGGCCCCACTGTCCACAAAGGCCTCAGTCTTGACAGTTTGACCGAGGATGTTCAAGGTCACCGGAATGATAAAAGTCTTCTTGGGAAATTCTGACTTCTGGCCTGACAGGATATTTCCCATCACCCTCAGGCCCTGAAGTTTTACGGCTTTTCTGGGCATGATACTACCACATGACCTTTATTCCCACAGTACAAACACAACCCCTGCTGTCTCCTCCGCGTCTTCTCACGCGAGGAGAGGCGGGTAGCCCCAATCTCCATAGGCTCCTCGGAAAATTCCTCAGAGTCTGAGGTTCCCTTGGGAAAGAAGGAAACCTCGGTCTCCCTTTCAAGCCTACGCTCTCTCAGCCGTCTATCCACTCGGATGGATAACTGCATGAGCTGATCCAAGCTATCAGGCAAGGGATATTGTACCAGTTGGTCTTTCATCTGGTTAGAAAGACCACTTCGGTACTGGTGTCTCAGGGCTGGGTCATTCCACTGGGTATCAGGGGCCAACCTCCGAAACTCCGTACAGTAAACCTCAACTGGCCTTCGCCCTTGCTTAAGGATCGAAATCTGAGCCTCGGCTGAGGCCGTCTTGTCAGGGTCATCATACAACATGCCCAGTGCCGTAAAAAAAGCATCAACACTTTTAAGCGACGGACAGTCAGGCTGCAACCCATATGCCCAGACCTGTGGGTCTCCTTGTAGCAAGGAAATCACTATGCCCACCCGCTGAATCTCCGACCCAGAAGACTGAGGCCTAAGCCGGAAGTATAGCTTGCAGCTCTCCTTGAAACAAAAGAACTGCGAGCGATCTCCAGAAAAACGATCCGGGAGATTTACTTTCGGCTACTTAACCCCTGAAGGTGCTGCTGCTGGAGCTCAGCCAGCGGCCTGGGAGGTGTGCATTTTAATGAACAAATCATTAAATTGTCGAGTCAGGACCTGCACCTGATCGACCACCTATTGCAACGTATTTTGAGGGGTATGCTCCATATTCCCACAAAATTTCAACAGGAGTATTAGGCTGCTGAATATGTTATGCACACCAGAGCCTGCAGGAATGTACTGGTGTCTGAACTGTTATGCACACCAGTGCCTGCAGGAATGTACTGGTGTCTGAACTGTTATGCACACCAGTGCCTGCAGGAATGTACCGGTGGCTGAACGGATAGGGATGCAAAACAAATGAACTCACAGGCAGACTTGGGAATATGACATTACGTACACAGAAGGCGATAGGGTAACAAAACAAACACAAAGTGAACAGAGAAGCCCAGAGGCTAAGAAACTGGGTGTCTCCCTAGTATTAGGAATGCTCAGATGGAAAAAGCAAGATGTTGTGTTTTAATACGTAGAGAACCCGAAATGCTGTTGCTAAGGGCAACAGCAAAACCCTAAAGGGTTACCAACGAGTGTGGCAGTAAACTCCTTGGTCAGATATGGAATGATAGACACAAGGAGAGTCTCCACAATCCTAATCCTCACTTGCAGTGCACAGGTTCATCTTACTGCCACTTAACTGACACCTGAACACCTTGCACAGTGAGAAAGGATTTAGGCAGGCAAGTCTGAGAATACAGCCGCAAACTTGCTAAGTTCACAGCGTAGCAAAAGAACCCCAGCAAGTTAAACGACTGACTCCAGTCTTACTGCTAGGTCTGGATTGGCAGAGTGTAGTACCAAATCCCCAGGCCTATTTGCAGTAAGCAACAACAAATACAAAGCTACACAGTACTGGCTAACTTTCAGGAACTGACTAACCAACAAAGATTCAGCAGCATCTGCTTAACCTGAGAAGAGGGTTTATAAAGCAGGTGCTGTCCACGCCCCACTCAGACCTCACAGACTGGGAGCACAAAAACCAGCACCGGATCCCCTGCCGTGCACAGAGCCTGTAACCACTGCACAGCAAAAGACCCGAACCGGAGTATCAGCTGTGCTCAGGTTACTCCGCTAGCACTTGTCTCCCGGTTGCCATGACGACGTGGCAGCACAGGGAAGGAGACCCTAACACAACAGCACTTACTGTCCACCTCAGAACTAGAGTTGAGCAGGTTCGGTTTTACTTGGTTTTCAAAATGGCATCTTATTGGCTCACGGATGTCTCGTGTTTTGAATAGCCTATAAGATGCCATTTTGAGAACCAAGTAAATCTGAGTAAAACCGAATAAAACCCGAACCCACTCATCTCTACTAAGAACCCTCACCAACACAGTCACTGGCCCCTTACAACACTTAATTTCCCCTTCACTGTCAACAATGTGACACCCCCATACCTTTCAAAGTTCCCCTCAAAGTCCTCTTTTTTTTTCTAGTATCCACTTCACAGCACCCCCCTTCCACTGCCCCTTCTATCAGCCACCCCACAGCACCCTGGCCCCTCAATATCCACCTCACAGCACTCACACCGGAGCCTTCACTGTCCATCCCAAGCACTCCCCACCTTTAATAACTACCTTACAGCCCCTCCTGCCTTTCCAATGCACACAACCTGGCACTCACCCTCCTTCCATGTCCATGTCAAAGCACCCCTCCCCCTTTTTCTGTCCAGCTGTCACAGAACTCCCCCTTCACTATCCACCCCACAAAGCACCCCCCTACAATGTCCATCTCACATCACTCCCTAACTATTTCAGTGTCCAACTCACAGTATCTCCGTTCAATGCACTCTCCTACCTTCAACAAACATCACACATCAACCCCTACTCAGGCCCCCTCAGTGTCCACACCACAGAACACTCTCGCTCCCCCACCCAGTCCACACCAATCTACCTGGTACATCCAATCAGAGCCGGCCCTAAACCAATATGATGCCCTTGGCAAGATTTTGGCTGGTGCCCCCTAGCACCACTGCTGGTTCTGCCTCTGACCTTGCACCTCTTTCCCAGCACCATCACCCCTCACCCATAGCAGTCCTTGTACCCCCTATATTTTAAATAGGAACAGTTCTTACATTTGACGCACAGCCCAAAAAGGGGCATCTTCTTGCTGGGAAGGGGCATGGCCACACAATAATAACCCCAATTCCAATTACGCCACACAGTACTGCAACTTTATTCACATTTTATTTTGCGGTAGTGTCCATAATTCATATTACATCCCACAGTAGTATCACTTTACCTTATAAACGTTACTCCTCACAGTAGAGCCCCTTATTCACATTACATCACACTGAATTGCTCCTTATTCACATTACACCACACCTTATTGCTCTTTATTCACATTAGATGACACAGTAGTGCCCTTTTTATATGCAACGCCACATAGTAGAGCCCCTTATACAAATAATGCCACACATTAGTAATGCATTTATACACAATTCCACACAGTAATGCCCCTTACTCATATGACACACATTAATGTCCTTATAAACATAATGCACCTTACACATTATAATAACCTTTATTAATGCCCTTTTACACATAATGTCCCTTACACATATGCAACACATTATTATTGCCCCTATACACATAATGACACACATAGTGCCCCCTACGCATTTGCTGCACATTATTAGTGTCCCTATACACATAATGACACACATACAGTACTACCCTGTTACACACATATGCCGCACATTATTAATACCCTTATACACATAATGACACACATAGTGGCCCTTTACACATATGTTGCACATTATTAATGCATTTTTACATGACACACATAATGCTCCTTACACATATTCTGAACACTCTGCACAACCAACCCACTCACATGCACACAGCACTCACACTTCCACTAACACTGTGACCTCTGCCTCTGCTTGGATACTGATGTGTCCTCATAAATCTTGCCTCAATGCTAACGTCGGGCACCTTTTTTTATGAAAATGCATCTTATTTGCATTGCTATGTGGCTAGGATGCACAAGCAGCTTCTGCTGATTAAACTGATATGCAGCATGCCTATATACTGTGTGAGACTGTGGCTGTATCTGCATATGAAATGCTACATATTGAATATAGGCATGCCGCATATCATTTTAGTCAGGAAAAGCTGATGATGCCCCTAGGCTTATCAAATGCCCTAGGCAATTTCCTAGTTTGCCTATGCCTATGGCCGGCTCTGCATCCAATAACTACCCCTCAGCAGCACAAACTTACCTGCTCTACTTTTGCCTAGTCTCCTGTGCTGCTCAGCTCTTCTTGTCAGATGATGACAAGCTCCCCAGCAGTGGCACACAGCAGCCCGATACACATGTGTAGTCACACCTGACTGTCAGTGAGAGAGGAGCTCAGGGAGGTGGAGCTGCCCGGCCAGCTACTCTTATTGTGTTATAGTGCACAGCAGTCAGGCAAGGAGCATCCTCTCTGCCCACCTCCTTCCTGCCTCCCACAGCCGGCCATGTGCAAGCAGAGCATGGCTGCAGGTGGCCCAGGAGCTCAGATGGCAGATGGCACCATGCCCCCCATCCCAGCCCACCACTGGCTGCATCCCACCTATAAAAGTAGATGCCAGCGCTTTAACCAATCTGACTTAATAATATGTTTCAAATTAAAGATTTAAACAGTAAGGGGTTTAGTAATATTAGCTAATTCTACTGAACTACATGTAACAGGAGACCATGTCATGTGCTGTACAACAGAAACATTTCTTTCAGCCCAAGCTAAATGACTCCCAGTGTAAAGCATTTGGAATAGGTTACTGAGTACTGACACTGGGTTTACACTTGATAGATGTTTTGGAAAATAAGTTTTCTTACCGGTTTCCTTCTAGGCATTTAATATATGTCATTATGTGAGACCAATCAAACGCTCCGGTATGTGTGTTAATCCATTTGTTCAGCTCCATAATACATTGCTCAGAGCACTTCAGCACAAGGATCTGTTTGAAATATCCACTGGCTGTATAGAGATGATGAATGATGGATCCATGACTGATGTCAATCAAAAGGTCTCCCTTAATGTGACCTGCAGGGAAAGATCCCAGTGATTACAGAGTGTAATATACTATAATATGTAGCATCTACAGTACTCTACTATGCATCATTCTGCAATATCCAGTTACAGGTAGAGATGTGCTGGCTCGGATTTACTTGGTTCTTTTTTGGCAAATTTTTTTCAAGTTCGGATTTATCCAGATTTAGGTTGTTGGTTATCCAAAACAAGTGAGAACCCGCATATCCCTAGATACAGGTAAGCCACCGAGATTCATACTTAAACAGCCGCGTTTTGACCGATGGTGTATTCATTCGTAATTTTTTACTTTGACTTCCAAAAAAATACGAATGGCCTCATCACTGCCGTGATTTGAGTTTAGTAAATTACCGAGATGACACTTTGAAGAATAAACGGCATCTCTGTCAAAATCGGGATCTTCGTAAATATACCCCCAAGTGTTTGTTCTTGGTCTGCTCCTTTTTTCTCTATATACATCCTCTTCAGGTGAAATCATTATTTCTTTTGACTTACCATATAATCTCTATGCTGATGATACTCAAGTCTACCTTTCCTCCCCTGACCTCTACCCTGTTCTCCTCACTCGTTTATCCAATTGTCTTTCTGCTATCTCTTCCTGGATGTCCCAGAACTTTCTTAATCTTAACATATCTAAGACTGAGCTGATCATCTTCCCACCCTCTCACACTATCTCACCTCACACAATTTCATTATATATTGATGGCACTACTGTCTCCTCTAGCCCCTAAGTATGTTTTCTTGGAGTAATCCTTGACTCCTACCTCTCCGTCAAACCACACATTCAGCACATCTCTCAAAATCATTTTTATCTCAAATATATTTCTAGGATAAGACCCTTTCTCACCTAGGATTCCACTAAGACCCTTATACACTCACTGTTTATCTCCATATTGGACTACTGTAAACTTCTACTACTGTATCTGGCATCCCTGACAAATGCCTCTCTCCATGTGGTCAGGAGTAAACACAGTTCTAGTAAGATTGACTACATGTAAATAATTTTTGTCACCTATTTTCTCCTGTTGGTCCTCTTTTGGTCCCTTGTTATTGGTGCTGGGGAATTGGTGTGTCCCATAGCCTTTCTTCACTTGTTAATCCTCTCCCTTCTCATGTATGAGTTGGGATTGAAATGTCAGCGGTTGGGATGCCAGTGATCATAATACCAAACACTGCATGCCAACGATCAGATTCCTGACAGGGGAAGGTTTGCATACTCACCTTCCCCCTCTGACCCACTGAACCTAACCCACCCTTCTAGCAGCATAAACTAAACCCTCCCACCCCCCGCAGCCTAACCCTAACCCTCCCCAGTGGTGCCTAAACCTAACCCCCCTCCCTGCAGCCAAAACCTAATTCTCCTCTGCAGCCTTACTCTAACCCTTCATGGGGGTGCCTACACCTAACCCCCCTCCCCACAGCCAAAACCTAACCCCAGTGGTGGTGCCTAAACCTATATTCCCTTCCCCACTGCCAAAACCTAACCCTCACCCCCTGTAACCTTACTATAACCCTCCCTGGGGGTGACTACTCCTAAGCCCCCATCCCCATAGCCTAATCCTAACCCCACTGGGCTGAAGCCTAACCCTAACATTCCCCTGTATCCTAAACCTAACTCTGCCCTCCCCGCCCCTGTGATTTACCTCTGCAGTGGCCGGCAGATGCTCACTCGGGAACCCAGCAGTTGGTATCCTGGCAGCAGGCTGGCGACCCTATTCGGGATTCCAGTGTCAGCATTCCATGTAGTGTCAGGATTTTGGCATCAGGATTCTGACTGGTGGGATCCTGACTGCCAGGATCCTGACTGGATCCCCTAATGCACAGCCTCTGAATATTCGGTACCTTCCTTTGGATCCCTGAGGAATTTCTAAAAAAGATAGACCTGCGGCGATAGAGGTGGAATTTGTTGTTTCCTCTTCATTATATTAGCCAACTACTGATTGTTGCAGGGTATTGGGGCTTCACTGTTGGATTTGTAACTCTTTCTGAAAATCTTTCTACTCATGAAGTTTTATTTGTTTCTAGCGAATTTCTGCCTTTTCCTCTAAATGATCATCTGTTCATATTCTTGTAAATCTGATTTAGTTTTGCAAAACACTTCTGAAAACCTTGGTCTATCTGCAAATCTTCAATTTTTTTCCCAGTAATTCAGTCTCCTTGTTACATTCATCTAGGACCAATAGAATGTGTTTAACCAACACTGACATTATGTCTTGCGAACATTTTCCCTATTATGTTTGTAAATTGGTTCTGACTAACTGGAAAACAGGAAAAACTTGAGATCTCTAGGACAATCTTCTTGTTTGTGTACTCTTGCAGGGCATCTTTATACATTTGAACATACATACAGTAGATAAATTATCATACCTCCCAACTGTCCCAATTTTGCAGGACAGTCCCTTTTTTGGGTATGTCCCGCTGTCCCACCCACAGGCCGCAGTGTCCCACAGTGGTGGGGGGGGCAGTTAGGAGGTTCCTGTCACTTGCTGCTCTGCACACAGCATCTATTCCAGTGAGCCTGAGGGACTGGTGACATGGCCAGCAGCTCACAGAGCGCTGGCTGTGTCCCCACTGTGACAAAAATGGGAGGTGGGGCTTGTGATCGGGTCACTCATGTGAAACCACACACCCTTTCCAACAGATAGCACCCCCTTTTCAGCGACCGACCTCCGGATGTTGGCAGGTATGCATTATTATAAGCCCATTCCTATGCAGACTCTAAACCAAAAACTACTCTGCAACAGGAGGGGATGGGCTGCTGAGATGGTTGAAGAAAAAGAGTAGGAAAACTGTGATGTGTCAGAAGCATGCCTTGGTGGTGGGGGGGTGCTTTAGAGGGTAGACCAGGGCTGGATTAAGTGGACACACAGGAGGTGAGGGCCCCCAGGCCTCCCTCTCTTGGGGTCCACTGGCTGAAGCACTCCAACCCATTTTTAGCTGATGTACTGTCTGATGACTGTGACCAGGCCCCATACCTTCACCTCTGCACTAATCAGCAGAGCGTAGGTATAAAGGGATGGGATCACCTGACACAATATACATTTTTTTCCTATGTGCACTATGCACATGGTGTCATAACATCACATGCACTGAAGAACAGAACAGAGCAAGGAGAAGATCCAGGTACAGTAAGTGGTGGTTCGAGGAGAGGTAGCGCAAACACAGGCTGCTGCTGCAGAGATATAGGGGGAGAGACACAGGCTGCTGCAGTGATATGGGAAGGAGGAACACAGGCTGATGTAGAGACAACCGGGGGGCACAGGCTGCTGCAGAGACATGGGTGATTGCACCAAATTATCAAATTACCAACACACGGGATCCCAGAAGTCAGAATACTGATGCTGGAATCCTGACAAGAAATACAATCCCGGAGCTGAATGAAGGTCTGCTGGTGGATGAGGTTTAGGATGTGGTGGAGGGTTAGGGTTAGTCTGTGGGGGGGAGTGTTAGTGTTAGGCTTTGGGAAGGGGGTTAGGGTTACACACCACTGGGAGGGTTAGGGTTAGGCAGCAAGGGAGGGTTAGTGGTAGGCTTTGGGAAGGGGGTTAGGGTTAAACACCACCGGGGAGGGTTAGTGTTAGGCTGCAGGGGAGGGTTAGGGTTAAGCTGCTAAAAAGAAGGGTTAGGGAAGTTATGGATTAGTTATAGAACACTTACCTACAAGGAAAGACATATATTACAATGATTCACGGCACCGCTAACCGCAGACTTTAAAAGGAGGGCACAAGGCGGCAGTGAGATACTTCTGTGGAAGCCGCTGACACCTCAAGGAGGCAGGGAAACGCATTAAGCACTTTATTTCTGCACTACAAACCATCTATGCTGCAGAGTGCTTTTGCTAAGCAAGCTGCAGCACTGTCAACTTTTCTGCTCATCTGTCTCCCAGAGATAATAATAATAATAATAATAATTTTATTTATAAAGCGGTCTTTCTCCAAACAGGACACAAGGTGCTTTACATCAAAACAAGCATAATACAGAAGATTAATACAGCAATACACAGGCATAAAAATGAAAACCTAAAATGCAGAACGTAATCATAATGCAGGGTTGGTGTAGGCTTTTTGGGTAATAACTTCCATGGGCTGTGTATTCCACCCTCACAGGGTACCAGATGCGGCAGCCATCTTCGGTGCACAGTGTAGGATTACCCTGGGTGGAAATGTCATCCCATCCACAAGCGTACCAGATGAGGCAGCCATATTGGGCGGTTACCCTGGGAGATGTCTGCACTCAAAAGGTTAATTAGCACCAGCAGCCGGTGAAGACGTTTTTCATGACAGGAGTGGTGAGAATACAGCTCTCTAAATTGTCTGGCCAGAGCATACAATAATTGTTTGAAGTGATTGCAAGCGCTGAGTAGGTTTTGAGCTACTCAGAAACTGCACAAAAAAAACTTTGTAACTGCTCTGCGATCCTTTCGTTCGCACTTCTGCTAAGCTAAATTACACTCCCAGTGGGAGGCGGCATAGCCTTTGCATGGCTGCTAAAAACTGCTAGCGAGCGAACAACTCGGAATGAGGGCCATGGTTTTGCCCAACTGCTAACAAATTTGCTGCTGCAATCAACTCTGAATTAGACCGTTTATTATTGATTGCTGCAGCAGTGTTTACTCACATCTGTTACAAATGAGACAAATGAAACAGAGTAACTTCTGATGATGATATAGCACTATTGAAAAAGAAGCCACAGATTATTCGGCTACAGAGGAGAAAACCTTTTGCTACATTGTGAAATTGATGTTGTTGTATGTACAGTATCTGACTGCAGAAATAGCAGCAGTTTTCTTGAAAGCTAATTAACGGGGCAGTGGATTTTATGTTTTTCATTTAAAAACTTTTTATAAATACTGTATTTTTTAATAAATTGTATAAAGTAATTTCTGAGCGCTGTAATATATTTCTTTCTTTGTTTTTCACAATCTTTAGAGTTGGGCAACCCCTATATTACTAGCAAAACAGGAATGAAGCTGATCAGCGCGTGGTCAAAATCTTTGTGTTTTAACTTACCTACAAGATGTCAGGACCCTAAGCGTTTGGATGCTGTTGTTTGTAATATGGCTGCTGGCATTCCAAGCACCGGGATCCTGATACCATCATGATAACTCTTTATAACGTACTTCATGGGCTACACACTGCCATCATCAAGTGTAGGAGGTGGTCATAATAATGTGACTTGACCTTGTATAATTATATTACTACTGGCTGATGTTTCTGGTTTCAACTGGGAAAGGTTTGCTGGGCAAAACATTTGATCCCTTTTAACCCCCCCCCCCCCCCCCCCATTTTCAATCCCTGCTTATTGGGTGGCTGCAAATAACTGACACAGTTTTCAGACCAATCAGAAGGTCACATGTTCCAGGTCACCCAGTAGGTGCACAGGGAGAGTTCACCAACTGTCACATTTTCCAGAGCACAATGATGACATTTGTAAATGGCAGGTGGGCGTTTTGCCACATATCTCCAAAATTAAGCAACCAATTACCATGCCATTATTTTTCTGCAAATCTACGGACCAGGACCTTTAATTTGGTATGTGATGTGACCTGCTCAGACAACGCCATAATAGAAATCTGTCACTCATAATAGTTGTCAGTCTTCTATTAATATAGATGGTGTGGTTCCATCTGTGCCGGAGCGTGCCTGTCCAGGCACGCCTATCGACTACAGCATATATGTCCGGGCGGGTGCATGTGCCCGTGATGGAGATGTGCCCCATTCACTAGAATGGGTGAGTGTCTCCGTCCAGGTCGCGCGCACGTACGTGATGGAGACTCTGATGGAAACGCCCCCCATTCTAGTGAATGGAAGAGCGTATCTGTGCACTCCTGGTGAAGCTAGGTGGATGGATTGCCTAGTCACCCCGGGAGTGCACACCTGCGATGGAACCACCTCAGATGAGCGCAGCTCCATCTGTATTTAGATATTTATACTGCTGCATACTTACACTACATAGTGTATTTTGTTCTACTTCTCTTCGATTCCCTGCCATCATTCCAGTTCTCTATCAAAATAGAAAAAATAATGGAATATCAGTAGTGTATACCTACTTTTGAACCAACCTGTAAATATTTTATAAAAAGGTTCAGAAAGCACCTCATTCTCATTACAAATGCTGGTGTCCATTATTTTGAAATGATGAAGACTCTGATATATTATATAACAATGTATCTTTATTACTCAATAACCTGGATATCCTGTCATTTATATAGTATAAAAGTGTTGGGGAAATAAAAACACATGACAGGCACATTCCCGGTGTTACAGTGTCTTTTACTTGAAGCAGACACTCGTACTTCATCAAATACAGACAGTAGCCTGCAAAACAGGCATAGTAATGAAATAAACAGGTGTACTCAAACAACCCAGAACCAGAGTCTCTAGAGATCAATCTGCTGCCCTGCAGTGCAGACATCTCCTGCCATGCTTCCTAGCACACTCTGGCTGACTCACTGGCCACTATCCAGCATCAGTGCCCAGAACACCGGGCTACTGAGAGTTTTAAGCTCTTCTTGTTCCTTAGTGATTATTCCCAGCTGTCTTTGGAAAACTCAGAGTCCCAAACCACTATTGCTGCTGAAGAGTGCACAGCAGAGCCGGCCCTAACCAATATGATGCCCTAGGCAAGATTTTGGCTGGTGCCCCCTAGCACCACCGCTGGTTCTGCCTCTGACCTTGCACCTCTTTCCCAGCACCATCACCCCTCACCCATAGCAGTCCTTGTAGCCCCTATATTTTAAATAAGAACAGTTCGCACATTTGACGCACAGCCCAAAAAGGGGCATCTTCTTGCTGGGAAGGGACATGGCCACACAATAGTAACCCCAATTCCAATTACAGCACACAGTACTGCAACTTTATTCACATTTTATCTGACGATAGTGTCCATAATTCATATTACATCCCACAGTAGTATCACTTTACCTTTATAAACGTTACTCCTCACAGTAGAGCCCCTTATTCACATTACATCACACTGAATTGCTCCTTATTCACATTACACCACACCTTATTGTTCTTTATTCACATTAGACGACATAGAAGTGCCCTTTCTATTTGCAACGCCACATAGTAGAGCACCTTATACACATAATGCCACACATTAGTAATGCATTTATACACAATTCCACACAGTAATGCCCCTTACACATATGAGACACATTAATGTCCTTATAAACATAATGCACCTTACACATTATGACAACCTTTATTAATGCCCTTTTACACATAATGTCCCTTACACACATGCCGCACATTATTAATGCCCTTATACACCTAATGATACACATAGTGCCCCCTACACATTTGCTGCACATTATTAGTACCCCTATACACATACAGTAATGACACAAATGCATTAGTACCCTGTTACACATATGCCACACATTATTAATGCCCTTATACACATAATGACACACATAGTGGCCCTTTACACATATGTTGCACATTATTAATGCTTTTTTACATGACACACATAATGCTCCTTACACATATTCTGAACACTACTGCACAACCAACCCACTCACATGTACACAGCACTCACACTTCCACTAACACTGTGACCTCTGCCTCTGCTTGGATACAGATGTGTCCTCACAAATCTTGCCTCAATGCTAACGTCGGGCACTTTTTTTTAATGGAAATGCATCTTATTTGTATTGCTATGTGGCTAGGATGCACATCAGCTTCCGCTGATTAAACTGATATGCAGCATGCCAATATACTGTGTGAGACTGGCTGCATCTGCATATGAAATGCTACATACAGAATATAGGCATGCCGCATATCATTTTAATCAGCAGAAGCTGATGATGCTCCTAGGCATATCAAATGCCCTAGGTAATTGCCTAGTTTGCCTATGCCTATGGCCGGCTCTGGTGCACAGGATTTGCTTTCCTCTCAATTGGAGGGAGCTGATCCCACAGGAATGTGGGCAATTCAGGTGAGAGACAACCCCTCTCACCACAACAGATATTGTAAAACACACAAATATGTACCAAGAGATCAGGAGTTGATCATGCGTCATTGTGTGATGGTCTGATGATTTTCCTTTGTAATTATGAGATAAGGAGGAGGTTATTTTGTGTCAGCATCAGATAGATGATCAGGAGGTTATTTTATATCAGTGGGGGTCATTCCGAGTTGTTCGCTCATTGCCGATGTTCGCAACGGAGCGATTAAGGCAAAAATGCGCATGCACATGGTTCGCAGTGCGCATGCGGTTAGTATTTTAGCTCAAAATTTAGTAAATTTACTCACGTCCGAATGAAGAATTTTCATCGTTGAAGTGATCGTAGTGTGATTGACAGGAAGTGGGTGTTTCTGGGCGGAAACTGGCCGTTTTCTGGGAGCGTGCGGAAAAACGCAGGCGTGTCATGAAAAAATGCGGTAGTGCCTGGAGACACGGGGGAGTGGCTAGGCGAACACTGGTCATGTGTGTGACGTCAAACCAGGAACGAAAAACTGACTGAACTGATCGCTATTTGTGAGTAGGTCCGGAGCTACTCAGAAACTGCTAAGAAATTTCTATTCACAATTCTGCTAATCTTTTTTTCGCTATTCTGCTAAGATAAGATACACTCCCAGAGGGCGGCGGCTTAGCGTGTGCAATGCTGCTAAAAGCAGCTAGCAAGAGAATAACTCGGTATCACCCCCTGTGTGAGAGTATCAGGTGATAGTTTTCTGTACATATGAGAGGATTATGAGATGGTCTCAAGTCAGTGTGCGATAATAAGGTTATGATCTGATGTAGATAGGAGATGTTCAATTATAGTCTTGTGTCAGTGCAAGATGATCAGGAGATGGGGCCTAATTCATGTTTGTATGCTGTGGCTGATGCTCATGTAATGAAGTGATTATCGGCAGACTGTGTATGTGGCACAATGCACATGTACCAAAGTGCCGATCTGATCTCTCTCACAATGAAGATTCAAGGGAAAAGATATTGACAGGAAGTAACCGTTTGGAGTCATTAACGAGGAGGGGTAGGAAAATGCAGGCGTGTCATGGCCCTTTTTCAGGACATGAATTTGCAGTCAGCTGCGAGCCCATACATGCTAATACATGGTGTCTGTATTCCTACTGCTGTATCCAGTCTGCTTTGTTATTGGGATACCCTTAGCTTTGATGTGCTTCTTATTTGTCTTTTGTAAGTCACAAATTTGAACCTAATTGTGAATGAGTTCCAGTTGGTGACTCTTTTCATTTCTAGATTACAGATTCACTTGCTGTTAGCAGCAGGGCCGTAACTACGTGTGTGCCAAGTGGGCTTGGCACACAGCGCAGTTGCCCTGAGGGCACACTGTGCAGTAGCACAGCGCACGGCCAGCGGCATGTAATGAGTCAACTTGACTCATTACATGCAGCCTCTGCTGTGTGTGCCGTGCGCCGCCACGCTGTGGAGGGAGAAGAGAGCACAGAGCAGCGTCGGGCAGCGGACAAGGAGGAGGAGGGAGGGGGACTGGAGCCGCAGCAGCACTATTTCATTGGTAGTAAGCGCCGCTGCAGCAGCCCCCTCTCCTTCCGTATTGGCTGCCCGGCACTGCTGTGGATGCTGGGATGCGGTTCCTTCATCCCAGCATCCACAGCAGCGCCGAGCAGCCAATACGGAAGGAGAGGGGGCTGCTGCAGCGGCGCTTACTACCTATGAAATAGCGCTGCAGCGGCTCCAGTCCCCCTGCCTCCTCCTCCTTGTCCGATGCCTGCACAGAGGGAGCTGCACGAGGAGCCTGACTGCCAGCGGGGAGATGGTAAGTATATCTCTCTTTCTCTCTCTCTCTCTCTCTCTCTCTCTCTCTCAGGGGGACACCGTCTGCCATAATGTGTAAAAAGGGGGACTGCCTGCCGCAATGTGTAAAAAAGGGGACTGGGGCTGCCGCAATGTGTAAAAAGGGGGACTGGGGCTGCCACAATGTGTAAAAAGGGGGACTGGGGCTGCCACAATGTGTAAAAAGGCAATGTGTGAAAAGGGGACTGGCTGACGCAGTGTGTAAAAAGGGGGACTGTCTGCCGTAATGTGTAAAAAGGGGGACTGTCTGCTGTAATGTGTAAAAAGGGGGACGCTGTCTGCTGTGATGTATAAAAGGGGATCTACCTGGTGTAGTGGCGCTACTGTGCAGCGTAATTTGAATAATGGAGACTACTGTGCACCATAGTATGAATTGCTATTATTTTGTGGCCACGCCCCTTCCCCAAAAAGCCACGCCCCTATATATTTTTTGCGCACCTACGACGCGCACTGCCCCTGTCTTACATGGGGGGGCGCCAATGTCATTTCTTGCACATAGCGCTAAAATGCCTAGTTACAGCACTGGTTAGCAGTTCCATAGCCTAGATAATTGCAACTGCCATTGCGTTTGTCATTTCCATAACTAGACATTTTAGTGCTGTGTGAAAGAAACAGCAACGATGCCCCCCCATATACAAAACACAAAAATATATGGGCGTGGCTTCATGGTGAAGGGGTTGTGGCCACAGAGCTCCCTTTAACACATTACGGCAGACAACATTCCCTTTTACACAGTACCAGGGCTGTTATAACAGAAGTTAAGGCCCCTGGGCAAAGCAATGCACTGGGACCCCTATCAATCCTCCAGTGGTATAGGGGGTAGTATCAGTGGCAGCTTTGATGTCCCATGGGTGGTAGGGAGTGTTCTATCTTCTGCTCAGCATGTAGGACCTCTATTGCACAGATGGTGGGAGATGGGGAAGGAGGATAAAACTAAACTGTAGTAGGGGCCATTGGGCTGAATGAAGAGACCACGGTACATGACTTTCTGGGTGGTAGGGGGTGTTTAATATACTGGGGAGAGGTGGATAGCAGAGTGGGCTTAATATTCATCATTTTTTATTAAGAGGGCTGCATGCTTGACTGCAGATATCTACAGTTCCTGGAAATTGGTTTCTTAGCTTTTATTGGGATAAAAACTAGAGTGTATCACCTTTCAGGAGGTACTGGGGACTTGGGGATCTGAGTTCAGGAGCCAGAGCAATCCACCAATGAATATATAAAACTGCATATCAAGCGTGTGGAGCTGGAGCAAGTTCCAGCTGCTGGAAGGCTGATATCTCTGGTTTTGGTCATAGTAGAGACAACCTACCAGAGTCAACCGAAAGGGGAGAGTCCCAGCTTTTGGAGTATAAAAACTCTAAGTCAGACAGAACATGAGATATCTGACTGGGAAGAGCAATTAATAGGCACAGATAGGGATGTCAAAGTCAGAAAAATATCTCTATGCACACTACCATATTTGCACCTCACACAGGTCCGTGCTGCGCATGCGTACGCTCTCCCGTACGTGCGCATACTCACAGTCGCGGGCACCCGCAGGCGCATGGTATGCGTATTTACGGTAGAGTTTATGCGATCGTAGCGTGCGACTCAATCATTACATATTTTCACTAATAATGTATTTTGTAGATCATGGTCCCTTTGATAGATTCTGAAAGTTTGGTTAATATAGAATGTTCATGAACAGAGAAATCCCTCTTTGTTTGATACGAAGGGTCAGACAGGAGTAATACAGTGGTGTTTAGTATCCATCGGAAGAATATTTAATTAGAAATGTTCCGGTGTTGGTTTGAAACAGATCAATCGCTCGTGCGAATAGTTATGGACATAAGAAGTTTATGAACATTTACTTTATTTGCACTTTATTACCCATGCGGCGGGAAACCCAGTTTCCCTCCCACCTGAGCAGTTGGAAATAGTCACAGCCCACCTGTATGAATCAACCTATGACCTTTTGTTATAATGCAGAGCCGAATTCCTGTGTCCAATGAACAATGAGATTGTAGGGACCATTGAATTGTATTGTGTGTGGGGCATAAATAGCGGGCCGACCATATCCAACTTCACTCTCTTCAACGGTTCTCATTGCTGATAATCGGGAGCTGGATATCGAGGCGCATGCGATCGTTCCCCTTGTGCGTAAGTTTTCTCCGTAATCATATTGTCTTACTGTGAGCCATCTCTCTCTCTCTCTCTCTCTACTCTTTCTCTCGTATTTTCCTTTAATTGTATTGTATTGTATTTCCTGTGTAGTTTATCTGGTTAGTTGGTTTATGTTATATTGTAGTGTATCATTTGTACTGTGATTCCTTTTGCAAGTATAATAGTTATAATACATATAATAGGTTTCGGACCCTAAGCCCAGGTATCTGTGTATTCTTTATAAGGGTTAAGTATTCTCTGAGCGTCGGTGACGCTCAAGCAGCTTTGTAGTTAATCAGGTTACACCAGGTTGCACTTACACTCTGTCTCTACACTAAGGTATACTGTGTATCTCACTGTTAAAGGTATAGATATAAAGGTTTAAACGTTGTAAGCGTCTGCACCGCTGGTGATCTCCTCGTGGTCCCGAGCGTCCGCTACGCTATAGCGAATCATTACGTTAGTCGGCAGCCAATAGCGTGCCTGCCTGTGATCACTGGGCAGTAAGCGAACGTGACGCTTGAGCGTCTCGACTACGGTTGAGCGATCGCTACACAATTTGCGTACCCTTACGGTACTTCTTACGTAGATAGCGTACAGTGTTCTTAGACCTCTTAAGGTGATTTATATACGATAAATATTCAGCTTTATCAATTGGCGGCTCGCCCGTCCTTCACATATCTGCACTAGGTAGATCAGCAGACATTATCCCTCAGCAAAAGGCGGGAGGTTGTATCCCTCGTAGTGCTGACAGGATAAGCGTCTGCTTCGCTTAAGTAAAGAGTGCTGAAGGAATCCGGGAACCAGAGGTAAGAACAAAACGCTAGTGTCTTTTAAAACTGTTTATTTTTCTGTCTTGCGTACACACGCACGCACACATATATATATCTGCATTTCTTTTTCTTTTTCATTTTCGTATATCACTCTCCTGTCTGCCAGTTTTTATAGTTGATAGAAGTGCTAAAAGGGATTTGCCGTTATTTCATAGTTTAAGAGTAAAGATAATATAGTTAAAAGATAGACAAACACACAGTTTTGCCTGGGAGATAAGGCGAAGTCAGTGTGTTTGTGTGGTAGATGATCAAGGATCATCTACATTGATAAAAGTATAAATTGTGTTACGGTGGATCTTTGCTTTGCGTATACGTGTCTCTAACAAAGACTTGCGTACGCAATCCAAAGGCCGACGCACGCAGCGTACGTTACGCAACGGAGCGTCCGGTTACGCCCACGTAGCTCAAGTCACGATAAGTTGATTTTTAACGCAAAGCGATAAATAACGCAAAGCGATAAATAACGCGAGGCGAGAAATAACGCAAGTCTATTTTTGGGTGTCCGAAATTTAATTAACAGATCCTGCTCCTAATTGGTAACACACCTGATCTGAAGAAAAATTTCTGCGCAGAAAGAGAAATAGAAAACAAAAGTGTACATGTGATGAGTGAGTGTTTTTACAATTTTTAAAGGTTGAACCACAAGAAAAGTCGAGTACTCGTGAGGTACATGCGTGTAAGTGACGTGCACGGTGGCTAGGGAGGCATCTCTGGTTAAATATACAATTTTGAGCATTAGAGTATAGCAGACCAGGAGGTCATACTGTAACAAGACCAGGAGGTCATAACAGACCAGGAGGTCCAGGTACAGCCGACAAGGAAGTCCGCTATACAGTTCACAGGCACAACACCGAAAAGGGTTGGTGCAACACCCATATAGGCCATATAAGCTCTGGCTGAAGGAATTCGCAGTCGTAAGTTTCGATTCCATTGGTCTTTCCGTACATAAGCTTAGTTGTTTGTGTACTGAACGACTGGACCGCACGTAAGTGTGTGCAGTAGTTAGTAATCTGACCTAATACCATTAGAGTAAAGGGGTCACAAACGCTATCTGTACACTCTAACGTGATTTATGTAATTTTTTTATTTTAAGGGAAGTTCGCTGCTCACTCAGGAACTATCCAGCAACCAATAGTTACTGGAAAGAGTAAGTGTTCTTCGGATAACCCTCGCAGGTTCCAGTAAATAGAGGTTCAGGTCGCAGGGGCCCTAGGTCGAGTACGCCAGCACCATATCGGTGTGATCAGGTCGTATTGGTCGGCGTGGGCGAGTGAGTGGGGTACTCGGTAAACCGCCACCGTCAGCCTATTGTTGGCATTTGGTTTTGCGTAAAGGGTTGGCTAAATAAAGCAACACTTTCGAACTATGGGGGCCACTTGTTCAGGTAGGGGACGATCAACCTCGGTTCGGGTTGATTCAGTGGTCCGACCAATTGGGTCGGCCAGGTATATAATGTGTGAGAAATATGGAAGTCACACAGAAACTTTATGTGATGAATGGGAGAGAATGACTGTACATGACGGGGAGAAATTCCCAAGAATAGGGAGCTTCAGCTCAGAAGTGTTACAAAATTTAAGGAGGAGGATATGTCTCATAAAATCAACAAAGAGACGAATCCAGCATTATGATTATTTACAGTTGTGGCAACAGGAAGGTGAGATACAGAGAGGTTTGGCTCAGGCGGCGGGATCTGGCTCTAACAGAAAACTGATTGCCACGGCCCCGCCGCCACCATACATATCAGGAGAGAAGTTGATTGCGGAGAAAGACGCACTAAGGTGTAACACAAAATCACTTAGTAACTGTGTAAATGTTAATGATAATGTTAACCCATTAACCCATGCAAGTATTAACCCGTGCAAGTTGTACCCTGTTTTGAACTTTCCTCAGGAGTGTGATCAAGAGGACGAATCGGCAACGATTTCAGCGCTCTCTCTAGCAGCCACCATAGCAGAGACCACAGTAGGCACAGCTCCACCCACGAGATTAGTAAAGGCCCCTAGCGGAGGGATAGGTGAGGTCGTATCAACTGGATGCCTTATTGACAGATGGGAAGGACCATACCAGGTCTTATTGACTAGCACTACAGCACTGAAGGTTGCTGAGAGAGAGACTTGGGTCCATTCATCCCACTGCAAGAAGGTTGCTGATCCAGAGAAGTCCCGTGATAAGGAACAGACGGTAGAGGTTGTATCACTGGAGTGTCTGTTCCAGGAGGACTGAGGCGGCACCTGAGCCTTGAAGACCGAGAGCTGTTGTCGACTCCCCACTCCCTTTTATTGTTTTTCTCCACTTCCCATCCCCTCTCCCTCAAATTTATTTTTCCTCCTTCTCATTCTTCTCCGTTTCCTCCTATAAGATGGACTTGCCCCAAGAGACTGTGATCCGGATTTTCCTGTTGACCATGATGTTGACCAGAGCAGTCTGTTCCGGCGAGAGTACCATGGAGGTCGATAGAGGTTCTGGAATGGGTTCTGATGATAAAGATGGAGGCGTAGTTTTCCAAGATCAACCTAACCAACAAGCAAAGGCGAGTATCAGAAAACGATCCGATAGCATTGACCATAGAAGAAATTGTGACGGATTGTTAGCTGAAGAAAACTGTATCTGTAGGCTCTGTAACAATGTCATTGAAGATGGGTGCATTAAGAAATGCCAATCCAGTTTTAATATCCATATGGACCGGCATCCATTGAGTGACTATCACTCCTTAGTGGGTAATGTGTTAAACAAAACAGATTGTTGGGTATGCTCTCAAGTACCTCAAGGTCATAGCAAATCAGGGCTAGTACCATTTCCTTTAACGATAGGGGAGGTACTTGAGTTAAATGGTGGGAGACCGGTGGACAGGAGGTTTAATATCTCCAGCCCTCCTAGTTTGAAGCTCCACTAATACCATGTGGATAGGTCCCTATTATGTTTCAACATCTCCAATCCCAGAAAGCCGGGAAATTGGGAAGTGTCATGGAGTAACCACACCATGACCTTTTCGCATAGAGCAGATAGAATGCCTACAGATACAGAGCTTGTACGCCACATAGCCAGTAGAGGAAAATCTTTCCGGTATAGGTACACCTTAGGAAATAGGATTACGAGAGTTGGAGAAGTATCACCAGGATACTGTGCACATATCGTACAACCTGATACGTGTATTAAGCAGATGGAAGAATTAGGGTTAGGAGAGTTCACCTGGAAGGTGTGTAATATGGTTATGTCCTTCTCCGTCCCATATGTTCTCCCCGATGATGCATATTTCATATGCGGGAGAAAGGCGTACAAGTGGCTTGCCCCAAACTCTGAAGGATTGTGTTATATTGGAAAAGTATTGCCTGAAGTAATGACTGTAACACATGATAAAATGAAAGACATACATCGTGGTGCCCAAGCTCCTTATACTCACACCCACTACGAGCACGTTGTTAAAAGACACCTGATAGAGAAGACAGAGCATCCGGCCTCTGATCTGATAAGTGAATCCACCGGGATTCAATTCTTAATCGCGTTAGATTTCACCCGCACCGCTAGAGGAGTGCTAAATTATAAATACATATCGGCGCTCGCAAATTTGTTAGACAATATCACTGAAATGTATGATGACATGTTTAGATATACTGGAAGGGAACTTCAAGCTTATAAAACAGAACTGGTGCAGCATAGAATGGTTCTTAATTACCTCACAGCAGTGACAGGTGGATATTGTGTTACATTGGCAACACAGTACGGCGTGAAATGTTGCACGTATATCACGAATAGCACAGAGGATCCGGTCGAGGTCATAGACCAAAAGATGGACGATATTCTCCAATTGAAGTGGGAATTTCGCCGAAAACACAATCTCACTCTTGCTGCTGTAGGTAATGAGCTGACATGTTGGGTGTCATGGTTGAACCCGCGAAATTGGTTCTCCGGTTTGGGAGACTGGGCTCAAGGAGTCATAATGGATGTTGGGAAGTTTCTCCTATGTATCTTAGGTGTTATCATAACGATCGGTTTGATATTTAGATGCGGTCAGGCTTTAATGAGGTGCAATCGTCGTACTAAGGTAATGAGTTTAAGGAGTGAGGAAACTGTAATCCCAATGGATTTGATTTATGACCCAACGGTAGAAACAATGATGTAATGAAAATGCGATTATACGGTCCGTTTCTTTCACCTGTTTTTCCGTTTTCTCCAAGATAAAAAGACCTCCTTGGACGAGGAAGTTGACGAGACGCTATACAGACAACGAATAGACCAAAGAAGAAGTTTTGACAACCTTAGATACGGACACTTGATGAACTTTGCCATGGATCCCCAGTTTCCCTAGAATTCTTAAACTTACGTTAGCCCAACATTTTTTGTAAATCTAATGGCATTGACAAAGCTTATTGCTCACGCCTAATGAGCAAAACAGCGCAAAGAAGACGACTTTCAACTGATACCGAACAAAACTTCAACCGACAGATGTACATTAACCTGACATAGAATACCACCGCATTTACCGTAATTATGTCTTTTCTTCATTTCTACAACCCTCAGGTAATGACACACATAGTATAGGGAATACAGGCACAGATATCAGCAATCACATATTCCCCCATTCATGTATCATCAACTAAAATGTGCTCCCCATTTTGTTCAAAATCCGAAAAGAGCTCGGTAAAGTTTGACAGCCCATCCACAGACCCGTACCACGGGATAAGAAGGAATTCAAATGTATACTTCGCAATACCTCGAAGCTTGATTTACAACACGTACGGCACGATGATACATGACCCCCCAAACATGGACTCATACACACATGCTTCTGCTATCTCACTAGGTCATACCCTCTTCACACCTACTCCTCTCTCCTCCCTTACCCAACCATGGAAATGAATTAACCCCTAACATATATTTTTCTCCTTTTGAAATGTTTTCAGGAAGTGGCAGTTATTATTGACTGCCAAAGGGTGGACTGTCAAAGTCAGAAAAATATCTCTATGCACACTACCATATTTGCACCTCACACAGGTCCGTGCTGCGCATGCGTACGCTCTCCCGTACGTGCGCATACTCACAGTCGCGGGCACCCGCAGGCGCATGGTATGCGTATTTACGGTAGAGTTTATGCGATCGTAGCGTGCGACTCAATCATTACATATTTTCACTAATAATGTATTTTGTAGATCATGGTCCCTTTGATAGATTCTGAAAGTTTGGTTAATATAGAATGTTCATGAACAGAGAAATCCCTCTTTGTTTGATACGAAGGGTCAGACAGGAGTAATACAGTGGTGTTTAGTATCCATCGGAAGAATATTTAATTAGAAATGTTCCGGTGTTGGTTTGAAACAGATCAATCGCTCGTGCGAATAGTTATGGACATAAGAAGTTTATGAACATTTACTTTATTTGCACTTTATTACCCATGCGGCGGGAAACCCAGTTTCCCTCCCACCTGAGCAGTTGGAAATAGTCACAGCCCACCTGTATGAATCAACCTATGACCTTTTGTTATAATGCAGAGCCGAATTCCTGTGTCCAATGAACAATGAGATTGTAGGGACCATTGAATTGTATTGTGTGTGGGGCATAAATAGCGGGCCGACCATATCCAACTTCACTCTCTTCAACGGTTCTCATTGCTGATAATCGGGAGCTGGATATCGAGGCGCATGCGATCGTTCCCCTTGTGCGTAAGTTTTCTCCGTAATCATATTGTCTTACTGTGAGCCATCTCTCTCTCTCTCTCTCTCTACTCTTTCTCTCGTATTTTCCTTTAATTGTATTGTATTGTATTTCCTGTGTAGTTTATCTGGTTAGTTGGTTTATGTTATATTGTAGTGTATCATTTGTACTGTGATTCCTTTTGCAAGTATAATAGTTATAATACATATAATAGGTTTCGGACCCTAAGCCCAGGTATCTGTGTATTCTTTATTAGGGTTAAGTATTCTCTGAGCGTCGGTGACGCTCAAGCAGCTTTGTAGTTAATCAGGTTACACCAGGTTGCACTTACACTCTGTCTCTACACTAAGGTATACTGTGTATCTCACTGTTAAAGGTATAGATATAAAGGTTTAAACGTTGTAAGCATCTGCACCGCTGGTGATCTCCTCGTGGTCCCGAGCGTCCGCTACGCTATAGCGAATCATTACGTTAGTCGGCAGCCAATAGCGTGCCTGCCTGTGATCACTGGGCAGTAAGCGAACGTGACGCTTGAGCGTCTCGACTACGGTTGAGCGATCGCTACACAATTTGCGTACCCTTACGGTACTTCTTACGTAGATAGCGTACAGTGTTCTTAGACCTCTTAAGGTGATTTATATACGATAAATATTCAGCTTTATCAGGGACCACTGCTTTGAAGTCAGATATCTTCAGTTCACCAGGGATGATTTTAAAAAATCTGGTACTCCTGGAAAAATGGGACCCTCAGCTATCATCTTAGGGCCCTTATACTCCTGGGGCACTTGGGTATGTTCCCTATGAGCCCATTTGAAAAGACGGACCTACACAGTACGGCAAGCAGAGCCCCCTTTTACACAGTATGGCAGGCAGAGCCCAATTTTACACAGTACAGCAGGTGGAGTACCTCTTTTACACATTAGGCTGGTAAAGCTCCCATTTACACATTATGGAAGGCAGAGTGCCTATTTTACACATTACAGCAGCAGAGTCCCATTTTTACACATTACGACAGGCAGAATCCCCCTTTTTACACATTACGGCAGACAGAGTTTCCCTTTTTACACATTACGCCAGCTAAATCCACCTTTTTACGTATTAGGCGGGCAGACAGAGTCCCCCTTATTTACACATTACAGCAGCAAAGTCCCCCTTTTTTATACATTAGGCAGGCAGAGTCCACTTTTTTTACACAATACAGCAACAGAGCCTCTCTTTTTTACATATTAAGCAGGCAGAGTCCCCCTTTTTTACAAATTACAGCAGAAGAGTCCTCCTTTTTTACCTTGGGTAACTTCCCATTGAGTCCATCTAAAAAGACGGCCCTACACCGTACGACTGGCACAGCCTCCTTTTACACAGTATGGCAGGCAGAGCCCAATTTTACACTGTACAGCAGGTGGAGTCCCCCTTTTACACATTAGGCAGATAGAGCTCCCATTTACACATTATGGAAGGCAGAGTGCCTATTTTACACATTACGGCTGCTGAGTCCCCTTTTTACACATTATGACAGGCAGAGTTACCCTTTTTACACATTATGGCAGGCAGAGTCCACCTTTTTTACACATTACGGTAGCAGAGTCCCCTTATTACACATTACGTCAGCAAAATCCACCTTTTTACACATTAGTCAGGCAGAGTCTCCCTTATTTACACATTACAGCATCAGAGTCCCCCTTTTTACACATTAGGCAGGCAGAGTCCCCTTTTTTTACAAAATACAGCAACAGAGACTCTCTTTTTTACATATTAAGCAGGCAGAGTCCCCCTTTTTTACACATTACAGCACCAGAGTCCTACTTTTTTACCCATTACATCAACAGAGCCCCTATTTTTTACACATTAAGCAGGCAGAGTGCCCTTTTTCCACATTACAGCAACAGAGTCCCTCTTTTTTTACAAGATTACAGCAACAGAGCCCCCATTTTTTACACATAAGGCAGGCAGAGTCCCACTTTTTTTACACATTACAGCAGCAGAGTCCCCCTTTTTTACATATTATGGCAGCAGAGCCCCCCTTTTTTACATATTAGTAAGGCAGAGACCCCTTTTTTACACATTATACATTTGGGGATTCCACTGCGCACTGTGGTGCCTATGTGAATCGGGGAGTGCTGCTAATACTAAAGAAAGGCTGCCCACCTTGCTGAGCTGAGTAGCTAAATTAAATAACAATAGGTAAAAGCGCTCAACCCCTAATCTTCCCAGATTTTGCTGTTATCATGTGATCATGTAATGTGATGATAATATAGATAATTGAATAATGTGATTTCAATTAAACTTTTACTCTATTTTTCAATGTACATATGCTGTATACATTAGCATGTACAAACTGGTATACAAAGGAAGTGGTTCTTGATCTTTCCCTATTTTTTCCTGCAAATTTTTATTCTCCATTATTTTTCTGGAGTTATATAAGAAAATGCAGCAAAGGAGAGCGTACCTCTGCACCACACAGGGCAAACCCTGCAAAAATTATTTGGATTAAATATTAAATAACCCCTTTAGTTGGAGTAAATAATATACAGCACAGGACAGCACCACTGAACTTATATGGTAGCACCACTGGACTGGATTTATACGGCAGTACCACTGGACTGGATTTATACACCAGTACCACTGGATATATATGGCAGTATCACTGGATTTATACGGCAGTATTACTGTACTGGATTTATACGGCAGTACCACTGAACATATACGACAGTATCACTGGAGTTATATGGCATTACCACTGGACATACTGTATACGGCAGCATCACTGGATTTATACGGCAATACTACTGGACATATACGGCAGTATCACAGGACTTATGCAGCAGTATCACTGGACATACAGTATATGGCAGCATCACTGGATTTATACACCAATACCACTGGACATATACGGCAGTATCACTGGAATTATATGGCAGTACCACTGGACATATACGGCAGTATCACTGGACTGTATTTATACGCCAATACCACTGGATTTAAACGGCAGTATCACTGGATTTATACAGCAGTTCCACTGGATATACAGCAGTATAACTGGATATATACGGCAGTATCACCGGTCATATACGGCAGTACCACTGGACATATACAGAAGCACAGGGACACAACCAGTGGACTGATGCAGGATAACACAGCACCATGGCAGTATCACTGGAATTATATGGCAGTACCACTGGACATATACGCCAGTATCACTGGATTTATACAGCAGTACCGCTGGACATATATGGCAGTTTCACTGGACATATACGGTAGCATTACTGGGCATATACAGCAGTACCACTAGACATATACGGCTGTATTACTGGATTTATACGGCAGTACCGCTGGACATATACGGCAGTATCACTGGACATACTGTATACGCCAGTATCACTGGACATATATGGCAGTACCACTGGACATATACAGCAGCACAGGGACACCACCACTGGACACATGCAGGATAACACAGCACCACTTCAATGGACTGGACTTATACAGCAGCACTGGACATATGGCAGCAGAGGACACCACCACTGTGACTGGACTGATGTAGCACAAGACACTGTCACTGTACTGATGCAGGACACTGAGGATGGAGACAGGTCCTCTCTCTACACTTTCCAATGCCGGAGTGAAAATGGCGGTGACACGCGGCTCCTTATATGGAATCCAAACCACGCGAGAATCCGACTGTGGGATGATGACGTTTTGCCTCGTTCTGGTTTCCGAGTCAGGTGGGAAAACTCGAGCCTGACTCGGACCCGGGCTCAGGTAGTGAAGTCCGGTAGGGTTCGGTTCTCAGGGAATCGAATCCGCTCATCTCTACTTGTAATCAGTCTTCGTTACAATGCAGATACATCATACTGTATGTTGGTTTTTCACATAGTTTTACTGAAGTTGTTATATAAAAAACATGTTATGTATTATTTCACATTACTCGTTACTTTGTATGCTTTGAGATCTGCCTAATCATACTTTTGGTAGACTACTATGTTCATTGTTGTGCTGTGTCATCTAAAGCTGGAAATCTTGTTCTCTTCTTGAATTGTAAACACGTCAGTAATTGCGTAATGTATTACATGGGGTCTGAGATGCATTAAGACTGTCTGTTTAGTAGTGTTATCTGAGAAAATGAATTGCTACTTCTGATATTGTAATTATTGATGATCCTTAATGAGTAAAGTCTAGCTAATATGTTCTATTTTGTGTTAGACTACACATTAGCTATACCACTGTAATTATCTGTTGCTTATTTTAATCTTACTTTGTTTATTTGCAAATTATGGATCTAACCTCATTATCAATAATCAGGCATTTTGGTACCAATGTTTCCATATCTATAATCATTCTCAGTTCTTCTTTGTTTATCTGATTAATGTAATCTCCCCCTCTCCAATTGGGCTTGATCTCTCTGAGTCCGGTAAATTCCTGTGAAGAGGGATCACTATTGTGAAATTTCTTGTAGTGTGCCGAAAGTGGATCATCTTCTGATCCTTTTTTAATATTTTTTATGTGTTCGCTAATCCTGATTTTTAGTTGTCTCACGGTCCTGCCTATGTATTGCTTGTGGTACGGGCATTGTAGTATGTAAATAATCCCTTTACTGTGACAGGTCAGGGTGATCTGTATGGTAATTGCAGTATAGTTAGAGGTAGATGTCACTTTGTGTATCAGTTTTGTGCTTCTATTTTTAATCGTTGTACATCCTTTACATGTCCCACAATGGTAGAAACCTCCTAGTTGTCCTTGTCTGTCGATGGTGGTTTGTGTTTGAGGTTTTGGTGCAATATGATTTTTTATGATTTTTTTCTTTATGTCGGGTGCTTTCTTGAAAACCACTTAGGCAGCAGAGTACTCCTTATTTACAAATTTACTTACACATTACAGCATCAGAGTCCTCCTTTTTTACACATAACAGATAACAGCAACAGAGCCCTCCTTTTTTACACATTAGGCAGGCAGAGTCCCCCTTTTTTTACACATTACAGCAGCAGAGTCCCCTTTTTATGCAGCACAGCAGCAGAGTCCCCTTTTTTTGCACATTAAGCAGCAGAGACTACCTTTTTTATACAGTATGGCAGGCAGCCCCCATTTTTTACACAGTATGGCAGGCAGAGACAAAGAGTTAGAGTTATACTCACCTGTGACGCAGTGATGTGCGGTGGGGTGAGGCAGGTGAGGCAGAACCTTTCCTGCCATTTGTACCAGAGGTTTGACTGTATAAAGTATATGAAAAATGCAAAGAATATGTTTGAAATATCTACGGTGCATTATTCTAATCATTTTCATAGACAAAACTCTTGGAGTAAAAAGTCTATGGCAGGTGAGGCAGTGCCTCACCTCGTTTATCTTTTCCGCACATCTCTGATCAAAACTCACCAAATGTCCAGGAGTTTCTACTGCTACACCTGTGTATAATGCCCATATGAACACTTTGGCTCATATATTGCATGCAAATCTGGCTCTGGTAATACCCAGTGCCTCCTGAGCCATTTAGCTCACCACACGTCCCTGCTGTGATGAGCCAGCATTCCTCTCCTCTTCCCACCCTATGTTGCACTCTTCACAGCACAGGGCATTGTGGGTGGGCTGGGGGCAAACTGGAGAGACGTCATCTTTCCCAGCACACAGGAAGGAGTGAAGGGGGAGCTACAGTTCTGCCCGGCAACCTATGTAAGAGGTAGTCGAGTAATGCAGGTGGGCGCTGAGTGCACCAGCGGAAATGGTGGCCTGGACCCCACAGTGCAGTGGCAACGGAGCAGCCAGGTGGGTTTTGCCGGTGGTCTTGCGCCTCCAGTGCATGTGAGCTGTGTGCTAGGCACCACTGGCACATACCTTGTTTTGGCACTGCCAATACACACACACAGCCTGTCCCTTACAGTCATTACACACACACACCCTGTATTCTCTGCTCCTGGACTTCCCTCTTAAGCCCCTTTCAGATCGCAATGCCGTGTTCCACCCGGGAATTGGAAACAGGTCCTTCCTGGGTGGGATTCGGCATTGGACCCTTTCACACTGCGTCCCTGACCTTTCAATATGCTGGTTCGGGTTGCTATCCAGGGACGGGACTGCAGCATCATCGGGGGAAGGTGCGGAGGCAGCAATGGAGATGAACTCATCTCCGGGCCGCCTATCCCTATCTAGTGAACGGGTCCCTGGTCTGACCAACACGACAACCCATTCACACTGCCACTTACCTGGTATTCAACCCGGGAATAACTCTTCTTATAACCCAGAATGAATTACTGGGTCAGGCAACACATGGTCGATACCGGGTTGTTTGTGCGTTGTAAAAGTGGCATTAATGTGTGATTGCTGTCACCTGTGCTGAACCACCTTTCTTATCCATTAACCTGTTCAAAACAGATGCCGGCAATCATAAATTAAGAGTAAAGTCTAGGAGCAGAGCACTGTGTCCCTCCTGGAGAGGGTCATGTTGGGAGCTATGCACACAAACACAGCCTGCAACCCCTCCAGTCCCTATACACACACACACACACACACACACACACACACACTGTCCCCTCCAGTCTCCAGACACAAACACACTTTACCTCCAGGGCGAATGACTGCAGGAGTAAGTCAGAAGTTGAGAGAGCACTGAGCACAATCTGCCCAGGACAAGACAGGGTGTGGTCTAATCATGGACCCCCATGGCCACTCCCCTTTAAAAAATATCTCCAAACCATAGAGCAGACACCTCCAGCTGACCTTGCCAGGAGAGGGGATCTGGGAAAGAGGGCAAGGACCTGCAGTGCATCAGTTCAGATACCCCTCTCAAGCTGGGCCGGTGTGGGGGCATGAACAACACGGGTTGTTGGGCGGAGTCTCCGCCTTGCTTCCTCAGGGACAGCAGCAGCAGGCAATTGTGAGGGGTGCTGCTGCGGTTTCAGAGTCCCCCTCCTTCCTCCTCCTCCAGTCACTCCAGCAGCAGCACACATCACAGGCGGCTTGTAATGAGTCAGTCTGACTCATTACAATGCCACAGACTTTGGGCTTTGGGCCCCTTGAACGGGGATGCGGCCAGTTGCACCCTCTGGGCGACTGCACTATTTGCCTGTCACTGCTGGCACACACGTAGTTACAGCCCTGACATTTGTGAACAAAAATGTATATGGCCCATGGTCTTGTGTCAGTGTGAGATGATCAGGAGATGGTCTTGTGTCAGTGTGAGATGATCAGGAGATGACTTTGTGTCAGTGGAAGTTGAATAACAGATGAACTTATGTCAGTATGAGATGATCAGGAGATTAGGCTTTCCTCTTATAACTTTAGCACTGGAGTCAAGTGAACTAGCTAGTGAGAGTCTGGGGGTGGGCTTAGGAAAGGGAATACTAATTGCGAGTCCTGGGTTCTGCATGGCGGCTGTGGTATACAGCGCTGCTGCTGATCCTGGACACACTAGCATGTATATTACGTACATCTACACATGTATATTTATATGTGCTTAACATTTGACCCCTACACAAGGTAGTCGATGCTGTAGCATTCAAGTGATTTATTCTTGGAAGGTGTAGGTGTGACCGGATGACCTCACTCAGCCATTCTATCATATATTTTTGTCCACTGACTTGGATAAAAGAGTGGTTACCAGAGTTGTAGCTAGGCGCCATGGTGCCCGGAGCAAGAGTATGCCCCCCCCCCCACACACACACACTGTACTGTATTGGGGACCTATCCAACATGTCGTGGCAGGTTACATTTGAAAAGAAACAATATTTGTTAATCCTAAACTGATGACAGGACGGTTCTAGACCTTGTGCAGCCCAGGGCGCAAGTTTGCTTTGGGTGACCTCCATGTTTAAAATAGAGTTCATGTGTCGAAGGCTTTCAACAACTACATAGGAGCATAGCAGTATGGATGGTGTCATCGTTAGCATTACTGCCTCACATCACTGAGGTCATGGGTTAGATTACCAGCATGACCCTAACTGTGTGGAGCTTGTATATCCTCCGCATGCTTGTTAGGATTTCCTCTGGGTATTTTTGCATGTTTTAAGTAGCCTAGGTGAGAAGGCAGCCGGCTAACCGCCACATTGATTTTTGCACATCAGCGACAGGTCTGAATTAGGCCCTTAGATTGTAAGCTACCTTGTGGCAGGGACTGATGTGAATGGCAAAATATTCTCTCTTGCAAAAGAGAGTGGTACTGCAGCAGTGGGGGTGGAGGGTGGTGCTGCAGCAGTGGGGGTGGGGAGTGGTGCTGCAGCAGTGTGGGTGGAGGGTGGTGCTGCAGCAGTGGGGGTGGAGGGTGGTGCTGCAGCAGTGGGGGTGGAGAGTGGTGCAGCAGCAGTGGGGGTGGAGGGTGGTGCTGCAGTAGAGAAGTAACTCTGCTGCACAGCTACAAGCAGACAGTGAGAGATATAAAGAAGGCTGGCAAAGCGCAAGCATGTACCGGCTGTCAGTGTCTCCTGCCGTCACCTCTGGCCGACCCTGATGCCTACCCAGTCTCCGAGTCCAATTCAGTGTGTGCCCCCTCTGCTTCTCTACCTCCTATTCTGTGGATGCCTGTACAGTGGCCCACGGGAAGGTTGGGTGGCAGGCGGCGGCAGGCCCTCTAACTTTTTGGGCACCGGAGCTCGCACTCCACCGGGGCCACCCTCGCTACAACCCTGGCGATTACTTGTCCCTGTGTAACCTGAGTGTGCTCACTTCACCATTCCTAGGAATTTCCTGTCACCTTCCTGTCTTGCATGTATGAAATATAATAACAATATCCATCATCTAAACTCACCTATATGATAAAAATGAGGGGATAATACACTTATTAGGGTTATTCAATAGATCACTCACATTATTAGATCCCCTGTGTAATAGATGATTCAGTAATTACGAATGTCATTTGATTAATACTAGAATAAAAACACAGTGAGCCCATAAGTTATTTAATATTACTTTTATTGATTCATTTTTTCACAATTATATGTTTATATTTCACTAAATAGGAAAATATATATTTTTAATTAACAGAATAAAAGTTAAGTCTTAATAAAATAACATTCTGATACATTAATTTTTTCTCCAAGTGCGCCAACAAAAAGACAATCCTGTTCTTTTGTCTCTTGTAACATGGAACAGGCCATGTCAATGATTTGGAGCAGAATTTCAATAAAAAACTCTAATAGGCCCTACACACTGGCCGATATTCCTCAAAGATATGAACGATCTTGTTCATTATTGAACGAGATAACATTCATATCTTTGAGTGTGGAGTCACTAGTGATGAACGATGCACGGGCACGCACTTGTTGATCGCTGGTGCCCCGTCGGCTGTACATGCAGACCAATATGGATGAAATCGTCCATATTGGCCTGCACTTCAATGGAGCCTGGTGATGGGGGAGTGAAGAAACTTTACTCCCCCCATCACTGCCCCCCCCCCCCACCACTGGCATTTTTAGAATGGTGCAGGGTGTGCCCACATACCGTACACCTTGCACCACTATAATTATACTGTATTTACTGCCCTCGTGGCCTCTTTCCTGGTGAATTGCACATGCACAGTAGAGATGTACCCAGGAACGAGGTGCAGGTGCCATGTTCCCGGAGACCTGAGCATACAGAGTACACAGTGCCACAAGGCCAGAGTCTACTGCACAAGTAGATAGAAGGGGTCCTGCATGGAGCCTGCACACAGGAACTATCCTCTCTTAAACTGCCCCTGGGAACACACAATACATTTTAAATACAATTCTGCATGTATTTGTTTAAAATTACTTCTACTCTGTACAAACCCAACACTGCAGACATACGTAATCTAACCCTCTCCAATCCCTATCTCTAAACCTAACCCTCCCTTATTGCAGCCTAACCCTATCCCGCCCTTCCATCAGCCTAACCCTAACCCTCCCCCTAGTGCCTAACCCTAAAACTCACCCCCCGCTAGCCTAACCCTAACCCTTCCCCTACTGCCTAACCCTAACCCTTCCCCCTACTGCCTAACCCTAACCCTCACCCCCGAAGCCTACCCCTAATTCTCCACCTAGTGCCTAACCCTTAACCCCCCCAAACCACAATCCTAACCCTAACCCTCTCTGGCATACTTACATATGGAATATTAGCCTTCGGGAATATGGCATCTGCATTCTGACACATGTTGGGATTCCAATGCCAGTATTCTGTCCACTGGCATTTCATATAGAATATCCGACATATATGTGGGTGAGCACCTGGGATACAGTGATCATCAAGCTGTATGGTTTAGTATAAAGACAGGATCTAACTCCTGTCACACAAAAACAAAAATGTTGGATTTTAGAAATGCTGACTTTGCAAAAATGGTGAGATTTTTGGCGGACTGGAAGAACTTGGAAGAAGTGCAAGAGAGGTGGAAAAAAACTGAAAAGTGCAATACTAAGTGCAACAGACCTTTGTATCAAAAGGGTTAGGAAAAGCAACAGGAAAAGGAAGCCAGTGTGGTTCAGTGTATCTTGACAGACGGAAGGATGCTAAGAAAGTGATCAGATGTGCAAAGGCAGAAGCTGAGAAAATAGTGCAGTCAGTAGATAAAGGGGGCAAAACTTTTTTTTTAAGTATATAAGGGAAAGGAGAAAATCAAATGGAGAAATAATAAGACTTAAGACAGAGAGTGAGCATTTGGTGGAGGGAGACAAGGCAATAGCACAGGGCTGGCCAAACCAGTCCTCAAGATCTACCAACAGTTCACATTTTCCAGACCACCTAGCTGGTGCACAGGTGTAGTCATTACTAATTAAGATGTGCTGCATTCATTCCTAACTGACAATTCTACAGATCTCCAGGAGGCCTGGAAAACATGAACTGTTGGTAGATCTCGAGGACCGGTTTGGCAAGCCCTGCAATAGCAGATCACCTAAATAATTATTTTTGCTCAGTATTTACTACAGAAGAAGGGATGGGGCCACAGTTCAGTTGCAAGGACATTCATAAAAATAAGGTAGATGAAACTACATTTACAGAGGAGAAGGTCCTAACAGAACTTTCAAAACTAAAAGTGGATAAATCAATGGGACCAGATGGGATACACCCAAGGATACTCAAAGAGCTAATAGATGTGCTGGTTACACCTTTAACATAATTATTTAACCAGTCACTAAATACAGGTGCCATTCAAGAGGACTGGAAAAGAGCAAATATAGTTCCACTGCACAAAAGTGGAAGCAATGAAGAAGCAAGTAACTACAGACCAGTAAGCCTTACATCAGTAGTAGGGAAAGTAATGGAAAAACTATTAAAATAAAGAATTGTGGAATATCTTAAATCAAACAACTTGCAGGATCCAAAACAGCATGGATTTACTGGTGGGAGATCATGCCAAACAAATCTTATTGAGTTTTTTGACTCTGTGACAAAAATAATAGATCAAGGGTAAGCTGTAGAAGTAGCATATCTAGACTTTAGTAAGGCATTTGACTTTGTCCCACATCGCAGACTGCTAAATAAACTTGAAAGCGTTGGGGAGGATTATAAAACCGTTAAATGGATAAGAACCTGGTTGCAGGATAGGAAACAGACAGTTGTAACTCCTACTGTAACTCCTGTGTGGAGAAAAAACATCTGTGAATACTGTAGTTTAAAATTTACACATCTGAAAATTTGCAAGAGTTTTATGATAAAAGTTAATACTGTACATGTTTACTATACAGTACCTGATGTTCAAATTTTAGTACTGTATAATGTACTGTACTGTACTGAAAATACCAGTGTTATGGACTGCAATTACTTTCCTGTATAAAACAGATACAGTAAATAACCCTCCTTGGAAGTGCATGGGCCCTGTGAGACTTACAGTAGTGTACAGCATAAGGGACGACTGACATGATGTACCAGCATTACATACAGTAAATGTCACTACTGTATGTAAATTCAAATATTGCCTACCAACAATGCTGCTTACTGTATATTAAATACTGTATGCCTAGAAATGTGCATCTCAATGTGGTAGTTAAAATGCACATTAAAAATGGCCACCGACCGTGAACCCCCACCATGTGCCAGCGCTCGGATAAGGAGTGAGAGATGGCATAAGTTTTGGAGGCCACGGGGCAATGCTGAAGGAGCGTCACAATCCCCTAGCCACAGTGGCGATAGGGATAAGCAAGGTCTATGCACATAACGTTACACCGGGCTCGATCGCATAGCAAACTGACAAAATGGCAGCCGACCGTGAATCCCCACCACGTGGCAGGCAGCGCTCGGATATGGAATGAGAGATGGCAAGTTTTGCAGGCCATAGGGCAATGCTCAAGGAGCGTCACAATCCCCTAGCCAAAATACACAGGGACATTACAGTAAGGATATTCATGTAAATATATAAATAATTGTAAACAGTAAATGAAAGAATTACCGATCAAATACTGTATGAAGAAACTGTAAATGAGCTGGAACACGTGAGGCTAGCAGAAGTTTTCAAATGCATAAACCGAGCAAATTATCAGGAGATTTCTCAAAGGTCAGAGACGATCCACACAGCAAGTCTGTACAGTACTTTAGACTTGGAGAATTCCATAGATACAGTACTGTACAGTACTGCAGAGAGCAGCTTTTGCAAAACATTGGAGGTGGCAGTTTAAGGAAGAAATCAGAAGTCAGGAAACGCAGCATGCATTTGTGGAGTGAAGATGGTAAAAATGGAGAGAATGTACAGTATGTACTGTATGGTTATGTCAGAGGGTGTGCAGATGATCAGCTCAGTGTTATACATGTTACAGTACCAGGTGTCTCCTCCACTGTTTGGCGACAGACTGTAAAAAGATCAAATACAGTTAGTCATATCAGTTTGACTTAAAATAATGTTGGAGAAAAAAAATACTTTAATTACAGTACCAACTATTGCTACTGTACAGTATATTTAGCAAAAATGTATTCTGGCTCGTCATCTGTGGGTAAAAGAGAAGAATATTATAAGATACAGAATACAGTAAAAAGTATAGTAATAGTACACTAGTGTCAAGGCCCAGTGACAGGTGGGTAAAAAGGGACGCTATGACAGGCATGGTGATTCTAAGGGTCCCCAGACCATCAGAAAATTTGTGAGTGGCCCATATGCCGGTGATTACAACTAAGGTGGCAACTTTTTTTGTTTTGAATTATGTATACTGTACAGTACTGTACTGTATGTGATACCTATTTACACTCCATGCAATGATGGCATATTGTACAGTACACTAAAATATTTAGCAGTTTCTGTACTGGTAAATTTTGGGATGACAGTATCAGCATACACTACTGTAAGCATCCAACTGCGGCCCCAAACAGATGCCTCCCCGAGGTACAGTATGTGCCTCTCATGCCTAATGGGAAATTTATCACTGACAGTAGCTAGAGAGAGAAATGAATGGAGAGACAGTGACAAGGAGAGAGAGAGAGAGGGAGAGAGAGACAGAGAGAGAGAGAGAGAGAGAGAGAGAGAGACAGGTAAATTTAGTAAGATGGGAGTTTTTTTAGAACAGGTGATGTTGTCCATACAGTAGCAACCAATCAAATATCACCTACTGTACTGCATTATCGTCTGTAAGTGTAGCTAGATAAAAGTTAATGTGGAATGTGATCGGTTGCTACTGTATGGGCAACATCACCACTAAAGAAAACCCCACAAATCTAAAGTCCCCCATCCACTATTCCGATTTGTAAAATTTTCATCCGATTTCTACGCATTTGGCAGAAAAATCTGATGACAAGTGCTACTCTGATGGCATCAGATCAATGTCAGTAATAATTCTTACCACTGAATGCCGCGTCATCATCATCCTCTTCGTCCGCAGACTGTTCCAGTGTAGGGCCTGTGAAAAAAAAACATGAATGAGAGAAAAAGGTTAATTCCAGGAAATACACTACTGTACTATTTTCAACACAATACTGCACATACAGAAACAACAAATACTGTAAGAACCACTTTGCCCATCTAATCTTCCTCTTTTTTTTACCATTTTTTATACATCAAACCATATTTGAATCTTATTTCTTTGTAAGGATATCCTTATGTCTCTTACATGCATGTTTAAATACTGTAGCTCTACTGTTTTAGGCTCCACCACCTCTGATGGGAGGCTATTCCACTTGTCCACTGCACTTTCTGTGAAGTATTTTTTCTTAAAATTCCCCATGAACCTCCCCCCCTCCAGTCTCAGTGCATGTCCTCGTGTCCTATTGCTTGCAGTATCTTCATTAGGAGAATGTTTCCCTCCTTGACTTTATTAAAACTAGAGATGTGCACCAGAACTTTTTCAAGTTTTTGTATTTTAATTTTGGATTTGGTTCCGTGGCCGTGTTTTGGATTTGGATTTCGGGTGTTTTTTGTCAACCCCCCCTTAAAAACAGCTTAAATCATAGAATTTGGGGGTATTTTTGATACTATAGTGTTATTAACTTCAATAACCATAATTTCCACTCATTTCCAGTCTATTCTGAACACCTCACACCTCACAATATTGTTTTTAGACATAAAATGTGCACCAAGATTGCTGGATTACTAAGCTAAGGGACCAAAGTGGCCGGCACAAACACCTGGCTCATCTAGGAGTGGCACTGCAGTGTCAGACAGGATGGCACTTATAAAAATTTGCCTCAAACATCACATGATGCAAAGATAAATAAATAAAAAAGAGGTGCAAGATGGAATTGTCCTTGGGCCCTCCCACCCACCCCTATGTTGTATAAACAGGAGATGCACACTTTAACAAACCCATCATTTCAGCCACAGGGTCTGCCACATGACTGGTTGGTTTGGGCCCCCACCAAATAAAGAAGCAATTAATCTCTACTTGCTCAAACTGACACAACAAAGGCAAGATGTACCGGACTGGACTTACTTGATGGGTGCAGTGTGGTGGGGGACAGAGGAGGCTGGGCCTCCTCCTCCGCCATGGCCTGTGACAGTGTAGGGCCTGTGAAAACAAAAATTCCATGAAATATACTTTTGTATTCTGTGTTGAATACAGTATAACAAAAATTCAGTCAGGTTGGAGGAGAGTAGATTTTGCACACAGAGACGAGAATGTTGAGGCCAGAATCATGGGGTAGTGGAGGAGGGTTAGGATACCGTACCTCACCCTGTTGGGATTGCTGCAATCAGGATGCCACTGCCGGTCACCTGACCGCTGGAATCCTGACTGCTGGTCACGCAAACCCAACCCATTGGTTTAACACAATGTACAGTACAGTACAATACTGCAGTTTACTTACCAAGTTGGGGAGAGGGCTTCTCCTCTTCCTCTTCCTCCTCTTCCTCCTCGTCACTGTCAATAATTACTAAGTGGAATATATAAAAAATAAACAAAATACAGTAGAGTACAGTTACTACAAAATTGCACAGTAGTCTACAGTAGTACAGTGCTCCAGGAGACAGAGAGATATTCATAATACAGTAGGAGCAGAATGACTGTCCAGCGGTAGGGAACATACAGTACTGTAATGTACTGTACCTGTATTTAAAACACCTGCTGTCCGGATCCCAACATTCAGAATGCCGAGTCCGGAATCAGAGTATGATTGGAGGGTTAGGCTAGTGGAGGGTGGGTAGGATGCACAATTTTGGGCACCATACTACAAAATGGATATTGTGAAACTTGAAAAGGTTCAGAGGCAGGCGACCAAGCTGATCAAGTGGATTGAAAAGCTGGAATACGATGAAAGGCTTGCAAGGCTAGGCATGTTTACATTGGAAAAGAGGAGATTAAGAGGGGACATGATTAAAATGTACAAAAATATAAGAGGACAATACACGGAGCTTGCAGAGGATCTGTTTTTTATACGTTCCGCTCAGTTTGGAGGAGAGGAGATTACGCACACAGAGGCAAAAAAGGGTTCTTCACAGTGAGGACAATACTGTACATGTTTGGAATTCCCTTCCTGAGAGAGAGTAGTAAAGGCGGACTTGGTCAATACTTTTAAGAATTGGTGAGATAAATTCCTACTGTACTTACTACACTGTGTCTCCTCCTCCTAAAGTTCCATGTAAATAAAAATCTGTGTTTAATATAAAACAAATATATATATATATATATATATATATATATATATAAAATAACAATTATATAAATATATATTATAAAGCAAAAATGAAAAATAAGAACAGAATGACTGTCCAGTGGTAGGGGATGTACAGTATATTATTGTACTATACTGTACCTGTCTTTAAATACTGGCTGTCGGGATACCAACATTCAGAATGCAGAGTCTGGATTCAGAGTTTGATTGGAGGGTTAGGCTAGTAGTGGGTGGGTAGGATGCACAATTTTGGACACCATACTACAAAATGGATCTCATGGAACTATAAAAGGTTTAGAGGCAGGCGACCAAAGTGATCAAGTGGATTGAGAAGTTGGAATACTAGGAAAGGCTTGCTAGGCTAGGCATGTTTACATTGGAAAAGAGGGGATTAAGATGGGACATGATTAACCTTTACAAATATATACAGTAAGGGGACAATACACAGGCACTGTTTTTGATAAGATTGACACAGAGGACACGTGCACAGTCACTCGTGTTGGAGGAGAGGACATTTTGCACACAGAGGCGAAAAGGGGTCTTCACAGTGAGGGAAATACTGTACATGTTTGGAATTCCCTGCCTGAAAAGTAAAAAAAGTAGTGATGAGTGGGTTCGGTTCATCGGAATCCGAACTCGCCCGAACGTCACCTTTTTTTGCACGGGTCCGAGCAACTCGGATCCTCCCGTCTTGCTTGGTTAACCCCAGCGCGCCCGAACTTCATCATCCCGCGGTCGGATTCTCGCGAGATTCGTATTCTATATAAAGAGCCGTGCGTCGCCGCCATTTTTCACTTGTGCATTGGAGATGATCGTGAGAGGACGTGGCTGGCATCCTCTCAGTTTCTATGTTCAGGGGGCTGCAAATATCTGTGCTCAGTGTGCTGCAAATATCTGTGCTCAGTGTGCTGCAAATATCTGTGCTCAGTGTGCTGCAAATATCTACGTACTCTGCCTGAAAAATGCTCTTATTGTGGGGACTGGGGACCACCAGTATTATATAGGAAGAGTACAGTGCAGAGTTTTGCTGACCAGTGACCAGTGACCACCAGTATTATACGTTGCCTGAAAAAGCTCCATATCTGTGCTCAGTGTGCTGCAAATATCTGTGCTCACACTGCTTTATTGTGGGGACTGGGGACCACCAGTATTATATAGGAGGAGTACAGTGCAGAGTTTTGCTGACCAGTGACCACCAGTATTATACGTTCTCTGCCTGAAAAACACTCCATATCTGTGGTGCATTGTAGTATATATACTTATATAGTAGGAGTACAGTGCATAATTTTGCTGACCACCAGTATATAATATATAGCAGTACGGTACAGTAGGCCACTGCTCTACCTACCTCTGTGTCGTCAAGTATACTATCCATCCATACCTGTGGTGCATTTCAGTTTTGCACAGTTTGCTGACCACCAGTATATAATATATAGCAGCTTCTGAGACCCCTTCTGGTATTGACACCTGAGCTATAATATTCGATGTCCCTCTATGACCCAGGGCATCGGGTACCGCTCCAGGACTCTGGGCATTGGGTACCGCTCCAGCACCCAGGGAATCGGGCACCACTCCAGGGGTTTGCAACTCTGCTTCCACAGGAAAATCAAAAGAGGAGAGAAACATTCTCCTTTGGTTCCTGAATCTATAATGGGGCTCCCAAGCCCAAGGACCCCAATTATAGGACAGAGTGCTTTTTAGTGTGGGTTGTGTGACAAGTACCTCTGCCACAGTAGAGACAGGAGTAGGTCTTGTATCTTGACTCAACTTGGCCAGAGGGCAGGACTTGTCGCCACACTTTGGCTTGCGCAACTCACAGGTCTGAAGATAGTGGCCTAAACTCCCACAATATAGGCATAAATTTAAGTTTCTGCAACGCAGACGCTCCTCTTCTGAGACCCTGGGCCGCAGAAAACTTTTACATTTTTCTCTCCAACTGAACCTGAGGATTCTCTTGTCACCATATTGTGAGCAAGAGTCTCTTTAGAGGTAGATGAACTCTCAATGACTTCTGGCAAGATAAGCAAAATTTTAGTCAGAAGGTTTTGCAGTTGCTTTAAGTGTTGCTTTAAAACTTCCAGTCGCTCAGGTTTCAAAGCATTGAAAGCAGAGTTCAGGGCTGAGAGAGACGCCTGCAGGGCTTGCATAGTTGGCATGGGAGGATTTTAAACTAGACAAGACAAGACTAGACTAGACAAGACAAGACTGGACTGGATTTTTTTTTTAACTAGACAAGACAAGACTGGATTCTGCACACCAGACTGGATTCTGCACACTTAATTCTAGACAGGACTGGAGTCTGCACACCGGACTGGATTCTGCACACTGAATTCTAGACAGGACTGGATTCTAAGCACCGGACTGGATTCTGCACACTGAATTCTAGACAGGACTGGATTCTAAACACTGGACTGGATTCTGCACACTGAATTCTAGACAGGACTGGATTCTAAACACCGGACTGGATTCTAATCACTGAATTCTAGACAAGACACTGTACCAAAAAAGAAAAAAATACTATTAGCTTTGTTTCTTTTTTGTTGTAGGGCTGGTGATAATGTTAGGTTCCTGGTGCTCAGAACAAGGGAGATGTTGCGTCGTGGGTCCAGAGCACCAGAACGTGACGCTGAAATAAGGTGTGGTGTGGAAATAGTCCCTAGCACCCTACCTCCATTGTTTGACCCGTGTGGTCAGTTCACGCCTGAGTGACAATGGTTTCTTGGGCCCACAGCAGCCACGTTTGAAGGGCGGATTAGGTCTGCCCAACTCCGATGCCCCCAGGTCTTAGAGTGAGACAAGGCGTGAACCGAGACAGGATAATACCAAGGGGACCTCTAACTAAAGCAAACAGAAGGATAGGGGCTACTAACAACCCTAAAACTAAATATACGTGCGGCACGCCTCCAAAGGAAAAGAACAACAAAGGAAATGTGGTCCACATGCCGACACAATACTGTTGTGTACCGGCGGTGACAGCATAAGCAGAACACTCTGCAAAACACCAGTAACAAATATAACCAAAGAATACTGCGGCCTAGGCCGTCAGATGCGGCAAAGCCGCTACTCACGGAACCGGTACAAATACTGGCAAACGGACAGGAACCCGCAATGTAGCCGACACAGACTCTCAGAACCGGATGACAGGCAGAATCCAAAACGACAGACCGGTGGACACCAAGAAGCCAGATACTCGACCAGGCACAGACAAAGCCACAGGACTTCTGGACAGGAATGCTTCATGGCAGGACACGGGATCAGACACTGGAACCAACACAGGATCCGACACAGGAACCGACACTGGAAGCAGCTACACAGAAACTGCTAGACAGGAGCTCAGGAACTGGCAGGGACTAGCTCAGAACTCAAGAACTCTGGAACTATCACCAGCATCTGTGTATTGCACTGAGCCAGAATATAACAGAGTCCTAATTAATTATGTCGTGCAGCTGCCCTGCTGCACAACTGAGAGGGAACAAGCTGCAATTACACAGACTCACCACCGGCAGCAAACAAGAGTCTTCTTAAACCAGAGCAACAGGAAATCCTGGCCTGCAAGACAACTATAAACATAAAATAGGAATGAACCACTACCTGTGGTTCATAACAGTCTTTTCTTGTCATACTCTCTGGTTGCTCCTATTTTTTTCATCCCTTAGTCTGGAACATCTGCATTGAACAGTTTGTAGTACCTACTTCAATGACCTCTACAGGAGCTGTATTAACACCCAGGGAAGCCACTCCCTGTGGTAAATCTTTTGAATGTGACCACTCGACCTCATGTTCTGCCTCCTAGCACACATGCAAGTCCAGACCGCCCACCAAACACCTGAGAATGAGACCTACCAAGCTGTTGGCTGTATTAGGCCCTCTTTTGGATGAAAACGGGCTGGTATCAGAGAAGCCAATGCGATTGAGTACACTATAACTCAGTTTAACCAGCATTCTGGTCGCTTGGATGAGGCAGAGCAGTTGATATCGTCTTTGGAAGATGACCTGTTCATAGCTCTACAAGCCATATAGCATAAGCAACTAGAGATCTCAAGCATACTGTATCTGACAAAATCGACAATTTGGGTATATGTACACTTCCAGTTCAGTTTCTTTATGTTTGGCTTATTTGATATTCTTGTTGCTGTTTTTACATTTTTCATATTATGTCTGCCTAGGCTGGATCACCCTACTTCTCCAGGGGTGTATTCTTCCCACTCGCTGGGATGGGAAAGGACCCTATTTCATCCTAATTTCACTCTCACCACTTTTTCATGCTGTGGGAGTATGTTAGTATAACATTTCATACCACCCCACAATCTCATATAGATGGAGATTCTCGTGATAGTCTTTTAAGAATTGTATCCTGGACCCTAAGACTATACTTTCAGGGATCATTTCTATAGGCAATGATGGGAGAAATGTGCTTAAAAGTGTCCAAACTCGCCAGGTAAGTAATCAGGAGGAGGAGGGGCTGACTAAAGCAGCTGGCTGAGCCTATATAAGCAGTGATTAGACTCTTTGGAGCTTGCTCTTTGTAAGGGCTTGTATTTTAAAGTGCTGCTTGGATTTGTAAGTGTGAGCTGTAAAAAGCAAAAGGTGAGTTCTGATTATCATCTGTCTATCCATATAGGGATAGTAATATTGTGAGAGAAAGTTAAACTGAATCTGATTGTTTGTATCTATACTGTTTCTTTTTTGTGTTTATATCTGTACAGGGTTTTTTTTTAGGAGGGGGAAAAAAATGTGTGAGGTGAAAAGCCAGAGGGTGGGGGTTAAATCAGGTGTGAGTAATCAGGAGGAGGAGGGGCTGACTAAAGCAGCTGGCTGAGCATATATAAGCAGTGATTAGACACTTTGGAGCTTGCTCTTTGTAAGGGCTTGTATTTTAAAGTGCTGCTTGGATTTGTAAGTGTGAGTTGTAAACAGCAAAAGGTGAGTTCTGATTATTCTCTGTCTATCCATATAGGGATAGTAATATTGTGAGAGAAAGTTAATCTGAATCTGATTGTTTGTATATATACTGTTTCTTTTTTGTGTTTATATCTGTACTGGAGGTTTTTTTTTTGGAGGGGAAAAAAAAGTGTGAGGTGAAAAGCCAGAGGGAGGGGGTTAAATCAGGTGTGAGTAATCAAGAGGAGGGGCTGACTAAAGCAGCTGGCTGAGCCTATATAAGCAGTGATTAGACTCTTTGGAGCTTGCTCTTTGTAATTGCTTGTATTTTAAAGTGCTGCTTGGATTTGTAAGTGTAAGTTGTAAACAGCAAAAGGTGAGTTAGAATACAGAAAAAGGTGAGTTTTATAATACACAATCAGGAACACCCATTTGCAGTACCATTAAACTTCTGGTGAGGCTGCAAGGGGCTGACCTTGTGAGTGAGTGAGAATGTCTCTTACTTGGAGTAGCAGAGGAGCTGTGATTGTGCGTGGGTGAGGGGCATTTTTTTTTAGCAGGAGCTGGAAGCCGAGTGAAAAGGAGGTGCAGTGAGCGGAGTATAGGTGCAGCATGAGAGAGTACTACGGCTGCATAAAAGTGAAGGGCCAAGAACCGCACAAAGATAGATAAGTATAAGCCAGCTTAATTATTGTATAAGTGAGATTGTCTTAAACTTTTTATTTTTGCTGCTTTTTCTTTGAGAGTAACAGGGAGTTAGACCTTACAAACAATATGGGAGGGGCTGTGATTGGGGACCTCACTCAGTGCATGTCATGCAAGATGTATGCACACCTGGAGCTACCGGCCCAGTGTGATTACATCTGCATGAGGTGTGTGCGAACTGTTGCCCTGGAAGCCCAGGTAACTGATCTGGAGTAAATCGTTACGCGACTGAAGGAGATTCACAATCTCGAGCGTAGTTTAGAATGAACGGTGGAGGAGTTGCGGAAGGGGTCACTGGTAGAAGAGGATGATGGTCAGGTAGCCAGCTGGGTCACAGTTAGAAGGAAGAAAAAGAGGGGGAGGCTCGACATCTCCGAACTATCAAACCCGAACAAATTTGCCCGACTGGACGAGGAATCGGAGGATGATAGTAAAGAAATGATGGTGCCGGAGGAGACTGCTCCCTCTAGCATCCAGAGGAGCGGTCCCTCTGGCACGGTTGGGATAAAAGATAGTGAGGTACCTAGTCAGATGGTGGTGGTAGGGGATTCTATCATCAGGAAGGCAGATAGGGCAATCTGCTACCGGGACCGTGATCGCCGTACAGTCTGTTGTCTCCCAGGTGCTCGGGTAGAGCACATCGCGGACCGGGTAGATAGATTGTTGGGAGGGGCTGAGAAAGACGTTGGCACCAATGACAAAGTTAGCGGTAGGTGGGATGTCCTTAAGAAAGAATATAGGGACTTAGGAAAGAAACTGAAGGCAAGGACATCTAAGGTAATATTCCCTGAATTATTACCCGTGCCACGTGCTAGTCCAGGGAGGCAGAGGGAGATTAGGGAGGTAAATGTGTGGCTTAGGGATTGGTGCAGGAAAGAGGGGTTTGTGTTCCTGGAACACTGGGCGGACTGCTCAGTCAGGCGCCATCTCTTTTGTCGTGACAGATTGCACCTGACTGAGGAGGGGGCAGCGGTGCTGGGGGAAGGATTGTTAGACGGTTGGAGGAGATTTTAAACTAGGAGCCTGGGGGTAGGGTTTAGCTAGAAACTACGGGTCTTGCAGTGAGAATAGTGGGGATGGCAGTAGTAAACGAAATGGGGGAGAAGTTGGGGGGAGGGTAAGAGCAGGCGGTAAGGTTACTAAAATGGGTACTAAAAGAGATTTTACCAAAGCACTAAAAAATGACGATTACAGGTCATCATTGCTACATAAGGTGAAAGATGTCCCTAATGCAAGGGAAAATACTTATCTTAGTTGTATGTATGTAAACGGCAGAAGCATTACTGGTAAACAGGGTGAACTAGAAATACTTGCAGCAAGCAAACAGTATGACATTATAGGCATTACTGAAACTTGGTGGGACGAAACTCATGATTGGACAGTCAATCTAGAGGGCTATACACTGTTTAGGAGAGACAGACGAAATAAGAAGGGTGGAGGGGTGTGTCTTTATGTAAAGCCATTTTTAAAACCTGATATACGGGAAGATATTTAGGAGGGGACTGTAGACACTGTCGAGACATTATGGGTAGAAATTGCATGCAGGGAAAAAGGAATAAAAAAGTTAGTATTGGGTGTATGCTATAGGCCGCCTGGTATCAACGCATCTGATGAGGAATTGTTACTAAAGGAAATTGAAAGAGCAGCAGGAGTAGGATACATAGCAGTGATGGGAGATTTTAATTATCCAGAGATAAACTGGAAAAACGATTCATGTGATACTGCTAGGGACAATATTTTTGAAACACACTTGAAAGCAAATTTTGAAAAGATGAGGGTATTTTTCAGGGATATTTAATGGGAAGGTTTGTTTTTAGGAAAAAATACTACGGAGAAATGGGAGGTACTAAAATTCCTGCTAGCTAAAAATACACCCAAATGTATTCCTATGAGCAGCAAAAAAAGGAATAAAAATCATAAACCGATGTGGCTTAACAAAAAGATTAAGGAACTTATGGGCAAGAAAAGGCGAGCATTTAAAAAATATATAAATCTGATGGGGAAGCAGAGTAATTTCAGCACTATAAGGAATGTAACAAAATTTGCAAAAAGGAAATAAGAGCGGCTAAAGAAGAAACTGAAAAACTAGTAGCAAAGCAAAGCGAATCCCAAAAAATTATACATTAATAGCAAGAGATTAAAGAAGGAGAGTATAGGCCCTTTAAAAGACAAGTTGGGAGTCTTAAGCAAAAATTATAATGACATAGCGGACACAATAAACTAGTTTTTTTCAACAGTATTTACTAGAGGGGACCCAATTCAGGGACTGACACACAATCTCAATAATGAGAATATCCCACTGATAGGTACTTATTTAAGCAAGGAAGTAGTCTGTGACTGATTAAAACATTTAAAGATTAATAAATCACCAGGGCCCGATGGTATTCACCCAAGGGTTCTAATGGAGCTTCACTTTGAACTGGCAAAACCGCTATTTTTGATCTTTAAGGATTCAGTTATATCAGGTATGGTTCCCAAAGACTGGCGTATAGAGGAAGTAGTGCCTATATTCAAAAAAGGAAGTAAAGCTTAACCAGGTAATTATAGACCAGTTAGTCTTACATCTATAGTGGGGAAAGTATTGGAAGGTATTCTAAGAGATAGTATTCAGAAGTTCCTTGAAGTCAATAAGGTCATTAAAAGGAATCAACATGGGTTTATGAAGGACAGATCCTGTCAAACCAACTTACTTGGCTTTTATGAAACAGTAAGCAAAAACCTAGATCAGGGTAAAGACGTGGATGTAATCTTTTTAGACTTTGCCAAAGCGTTCGATACTGTACCACACATGAGACTTATCTACAAGCTACAAGAATCAGTGCTAGGAAGCACAATATGCACTTGGGTCAAAAACTGGTTAGATAATAGGGAGCAGCGCGTCGTGGTTAATGGATCTTTTTGAACTTGAACTGAAGTGCTAAGTGGTGTGCCGCAAGGCTCAGTATTAGGATCGCTATTGTTCAATATTTTCATTAACGACCTAACAGAAGGTCTAGAGAGCATGGTGTCAATTTTTGCAGATGATACCAAATTGTGTAAGGCTATAAATACAGAGGAGGATACCGAGTCTCTTCAGAACGACTTAGTTAAATTAGAAGCACGGGCAGCCAAATGGAGAATGCGCTTCAACACAGAGGTAAAATTAGGGGATTCTGTACTGGAAAAGGACTTAGGTGTCCTCATAGATAGCAAACTAAGCAGTAGTACCCAAAGTAGGACTGCAGCAAAGAAGGCTAATAATATATTAGCATGCATAAAATGGGGTATTGATGCTAGGGACGAGCGTATTATACTCCCGTTATATAAATCACTAGTGAGGCCACACCTTGAATACTGTGTACAATTCCTGGCACCGTCCTACAAAAAGGATATTCTGGAGCTAGAAAAGGTTCAGAGGAGGGTTAACAAACTAATTAAGGGCATAGAGACAATGGAATACAAGGAAAGGCTTGAAAGACTAGACATGTTTACATTGGAAAAGCGGAGACTAAGAGGGGATATGATCAACATCTACAAATATATAAGGGGACAATACAAAGAGCTTGCGCAGGACCTGTTTCTGGTTAGATCAACACAGAGGACTCATGGACACTCACTCAGGTTAGAGGAGAGGAGATTCCGCACAATACCCCGTAATGACTTTATCACGGTAAGGACAATACGTGTTTGGAATTCCCTGCCTGAGGGAGTTGTAATGGCGGAATCTGTCAACACCTTTAAGAATGGGTTAGATAAATTCCTAATGGATAAGGATATCCAGGGGTATGGTGCATAGTCATGCATTATAGTTACTATAAATAAGGATAAAATGCAATGGCTGACATCAGCATCAGTCAGAAATTTTAGTCAAATCATCATGCATAGGAGACCACAAATAGGTTGAACTCGATATACAATTGTCTTTTTTCAACCTCAGATACTATGTTACTATGTTAATGTGGAAGCACTTAAACCACTTGGTTAAATGTAGGAAAGTGGTTTCTCATTTAAAATATTTGCCCTCCCCCATATTACATTTCTTCAAGAAACACATTGTTGGATGACCCAAAACATACCCTATATGTACCCTGGATTGGTGAGGGGTATGGGTCATTGAGTCAACCACACTTAGGTTGAAGTCATTAGGTCAACCACTATTGGTCAACATGCAGTAGAAATGCATTATTCCTAGGTCAACATAATATATTGGTCGACATGTGCTGGGTCGACATGAAAAAAGGTCGACATGGGTTTTTTAAAGAAAAAAATTGTGTCGTTTTATTTGTAGAGTGACCAAGAACACCAATTTGTGTACTGTCCCCTCACATGGCAAGGTGCCTCACTACGCTCGACAGGGGTTACTGTTCACAATTGCAGTCCTCATGGACCGTAAAGTTTAAAAACGTTGGAAAATGTAAAAAAAATATGAAAAAATCATGTCGACCTTTTTTGTGTTGACCTACTGCATGTCGACCAATAATGGTCAAACTAATGACTGTCGACATAATAACTGTTAACCTTATGACTGTCGACCTATCAACCGAATCCCATTGGTTAGTGTATCTCAGCACCACACCACACTAAATCTAGAGGGGGGGGATATTCTCTTTCACGCCAATTTACAATATTCTATTCACAGGAAGCTTTTAGATCCTGATGGTAGATTTATTTTACTTGATGTAATCATTGACAATACTGTTTATACCCTTCTTAACCTGTACACTCGCAACATTTCTTCTGACTCTTTTTTTGTAGCTGTTTTGATGATGCTTCTCTCTTTGGGTGGGAAGAACCTGATTGTTTGTGGAGACTTTAACCTTGTGGTCGACCCATCCATGGATAGATCTCAGGTGAGTACTTGCACTGCTGCTCCTGTCACCTTTTTCCCTCCTTCTGCTCACAACTTGATTTGCTTGACCCTTGGCACATATTACACCCTACACAAAAATACTAGTCTTACTACTCTCACGCTCACTCGTCTCACTCCCATATTGACTATCTCTTTACTTCTACACATCTTGCTTCTAAGATCACTTACATGTCCATTGCTGACATTGTGATATCATATCATGCCCCCGTATTTCTTCCTATTCAGTTAGCACTACCCCAACATATTTCTACATGTTGGTGCTTCCCCGCATATCTACACCACTCCACTGATTTTCTTCTTCACCTCAAATAGACTTGGCTTAATTATGCTTTAAATAATAGTGAACAGGAAGCCGATATGCTGTTGTTTTGGGGTGCTGCTAAAGCTGTCCTCAGTGGCCACATTATGTCTTACACTCATTCCGAAAAGAAAACATTCTCTTCTTAATTGCAAGAACTGCGCGCAACACTTACCTCATCGTACCGGCGGTATAAACAACATGACACCCCTGCTCACAAAGAAGCTTATCTATCAGCCACATAAATTTATGACAGTTTTCTCACTGAATGTGCCCAATTGTCTCATGATTATCAGAGGAATAAGTTTCACAGATGGAGTAACAAATCGAGCAGATTATTAGCTAAGTTGATTAAGGGGCCTAAGTCCTGCACATGGGTTAATGCCATTAATAGTTCCGGGAAAATTGTTTATCACCCAGATACCATTTGTGCAGAATTCATGAAGTGTTATCACTCTCTCTACACAAAAGGTTATATTATTGAGGGTCGTTCCTTTCTCAAGGAGGCTAAACTACCTGTCCTTTCCCCAGAGGAAAGGGACTATCTGGACGGCCCCATAACTACTGAGGAGGTCCCTGACACAATTTAAAGCTTACCAAACAATAAAGCCCTGGCCCTGATGGATTCAGTGCTGAATTCTAAAAACTGTTTCTGGTTGAAATGGCTCCCACTTTAACATCCCTATACAATCATATTCACACCTCCAAATGGGTCCCAGTCAGGTTTAATGAGGCCAAGATTATTGTAATAGTGAAACTTGGCAAGGACCTTTCATTGAATAGCTCATTTACAGTAGGCAAATTTATCTCCTCATTCAAGATTTCAAGATTCTGACTAAATTAATGACTACTCTCCTCTAGTTATGCCTCTCTTGAATTATATTACCTGCGTATTTGTTTTTTTTTTTAAATACAGACATTTGGTACAAGGTATGAGGGCTGCTCTGGCTGTGACTACCCACACACATACTCACAAGTTTAAGAATAACATCATAATTAATCTTGATGCTGAAAAAGCATTGGACAAAATTGCTTGGCCGCATCTTGACACAGTTTTTAATTTTCAACGCTTTGGGATAAAATTTTGGGGCTTAGTTCAATCCCTATACACCGACCCTACTGTGCAGGTTATAGTTAACAATATCTCTTCAGCCCCTTTCACCATCAAAAAGTGGACGAGACAGGGATGTCCTCTCCTCCCCTCTTTATAATGAAGCTTTAGACCCCTGCATTCATTATATCACTCATTTGTCTATTTTCCAGGGTGTGAAATTTTGTAATCGGGAAATTAAAATTGTGGCATTCGCAAATGAAACTCTTCTCCTTACCTCCAATCTTAAGCAATCTATCCCCACCTTAAAATATGTAAATTATTAGGAGCATGGCCTGGCTGCTGCTGAGAAAGGACATGCAGATCAGGAGCTCCTGAGATTCCAGCTCCTTTCTCCATGCACACCTCTCAATTTCTAGCCTCTGTTGCTCCCTCTCCTTCCTAAACCCTCAGGCTGCTAGCAGGGACCACTGTGAGAGGTCTGCAGAATCATGGAATGTTTGTGTACATTCTCGCGGATTGTGGCCTACTCATGAGCCGAAGTCAGGGACTAAAGTCTATGGGTGATCCGGGCCTGACTTCTGGGATCTGGGCGGCTGCTCTGCGTCACCTCTGGTGGGCTACTACTGCTTGCTGCTACCCCTGGAGTGTTCCCAGTGGCCCCCTGAGTCTGTGCCCCCTGCTTCCTACCTCCATGGTTGCTAACAGGCTGGGAGTGCTGTGCGGGGTGCTCTGTCTGAAGCGGAGCTGGCATCTGGCAGCTGCCATCTTGGATTCCTATACAGCAGTGTGTATTTCTTCCCCTGAGCCTCAGCCCTAGGCAGGACTGAGACAAGGATTCTCCTCTATAGCGCTGCTCCTCCTGTCCATTCCTCCTCACTACAGTCAATATCAGCTGGAGTCAACCCTGGATTTTTGGGCTCTCTTATTCCATTGCAAGGTACCAGTTTAAGACTTTCCTCTGTTCTATGTGTGCCCGGCCTGCTGAATGCATTAATGCTGTCTATCTCATGTGCTCATATTTGGATGTGTGTCTGATGTAATCCATCCTCTCCATGCACCCACCCGGGGTTTCCGTGTATGAATCTTAGTTTCTATTGGAACTGACATACCTTTGTGTCTGCAGGACTCCTGATATATCGACACCTTATCTTCCTGCATATTTGCTTTGATATTATAATTTGTTTGGAAATGCCTCCTAAGAAATTTAAAGGGTCAGTTCCTCCACTGGTGTCCTTTCCTAGCCAAAAACCCACACGTGCATCCTCATCATCGGCAGCATATCATGCTCATCTGGTAGGTCTGAATATGTGGTGGCTGGTGTTGCCCCTACTTTAGCGGTCCCTGGCATGGACACCAACTCTTATGGTAAGACACTGTGCTAGGTCCTAGCGGCCTTTCAATCTGAGCTTAATCAAGATCTCTTTGGCGCTGTTCATGAGGTTAAAGTGGAGCTAACTGCTATCATGGACCGAATGGACCACTCCCATAATGAGCTTATTTCGCCCCATGATTCACAGCATGCCGAGATGGAGGCATTTAAATACAAAATGGCTGATATGGAGGACAGGTCAATGAGGAACAATATTAAAATCCATGGGATCCCGGAATCAGTGGCTAATTTGGCACTACAGAACTATGCTATGTCTTTATTCCATAAACTGCTGCCAAAAGTGGAGTACAAGGATCCTCTCATCGACCAAATTCATTGGCTCCTCAGACCCTGGTCGGTTTCTTCCTCATACTCCCGTGATACGCTCCTTTGCATCCACTTCTACACCATTAAGAGCAAATCTATGCCGCAAGATCTGCTTCTGACTCTGATGATCTGGGAGGTCTACATTTAATACCGCATTGACTATCTCCAAACACAGGCATTTAGCCCCTATCGCAGCAGTAAGACGCTCTCAGGAAATCAGATATACTGTAGATGGAATTTTCTGGTGAAATTGCTGATCACCTACGAGAACTCCACTTATGTGGTATCCAACTTGGACACGGGTGTCCAATTGCTTGCTAACTGGGATATCCCTTTTACACTTCCTTCTAAATCCAAGAAGCAGACTTCGCCTTCAATTGAATGGTCGACTAATTGACTGTATTCCTCACTTACAGTATGTTTTGATGTGGTTTTTCATATTTTTACTGTTTTCAGCTGAGTTTCCAGTGATACCAGAGTAATGCTCCTGATATGTGAGTTTCTTTGCTTCATTTATGTACACTGTTGGTTCCATTAGTTGCTATATAAGTGACAGTGTGTATATGTGTTTTCTCCCTGATATACCCCTTTATTTATGTATTGACAGTGGAAGATTGAGGTACATTGTAGGCTATATTTTATGCTGTGTTTGCAGTCCAGTTCTACCCTCAATGCTGCTTTTCAGTAGGGATGTGCACTTGAAATTTTTTGGGTTTTGTGTTTTGGGTTCGGTTCCGCGGCCGTGTTTTGGGTTCGAACGCATTTTGGCAAAACCTCACCGAATTTTTTTTGTCGGATTCGGGTGTATTTTGGATTCGGGTGTTTTTTTAAAAAAAAACTAAAAAACAGCTTAAATCATTGAATTTGGGGGTCATTTTGATCCCATAGTATTATTAACCTCAATAACCATAATTTCCACTCATTTTCAGTCTATTCTGAACACCTCACACCTCACAATATTATTTTTAGTCCTAAAATTTGCACCAAGGTCGCTGGATGACTAAGCTCAGCGACCCAAGTGGCCGACACAAACACCTGGCCCATTTAGGAGTGGCACTGCAGTGTCACGCAGGATGGCCCTTCCAAAAAACACTCCCCAAACAGCACATGACGCAAAGAAAAAAAGAGGCGCAGTGAGGTAGCTGTGTGACTAAGGTAAGCGACCCAAGTGGCCGACACAAACACCTGGCCCATCTAGGAGTGGCACTGCAGTGTCACGCAGGATGGCCCTTCCAAAAACGCTCCCCAAACAGCACATGACGCAAAGAAAAAAAGAGGCGCAATGAGGTAGCTGTGTGAGTAAGCTAAGCGACCCTAGTGGCCGACACAAACACCTGGCCCATCTAGGAGTGGCACTGCAGTGTCACGCAGGCTGGCCCTTCAAAAAACTACTCCCCAAACAGCACATGACGCAAAGAAAAAAAGAGGCGCAATGAGGTAGCTGTGTGAGTAAGCTAAGCGACCCAAGTGGCCGACACAAACACCTGGCCCATCTAGGAGTGGCACTGCAGTGTCACACAGGATGGCCCTTCCAAAAAACACTCCCCAAACAGCACATGACGCAAAGAAAAAAAGAGGCGCAATGAGGTAGCTGTGTGAGTAAGCAAAGCGACCCTAGTGGCCGACACAAACACCTGGCCCATCTAGGAGTGGCACTGCAGTGTCACGCAGGCTGGCCCTTCAAAAACCTACTCCCCAAACAGCACATGACGCAAAGAAAAAAAGAGGCGCAATGAGGTAGCTGTGTGAGTAAGCTAAGCGACCCAAGTGGCCGACACAAACACCTGGCCCATCTAGGAGTGGCACTGCAGTGTCACGCAGGATGGCCCTTCCAAAAAACACTCCACAAACAGCACATGACGCAAAGAAAAAAAGAGGCGCAATGAGGTAGCTGTGTGAGTAAGCTAAGCGACCCAAGTGGCCGACACAAACACCTGGCCCATCTAGGAGTGGCACTGCAGTGTCACACAGGATGGCCCTTCCAAAAAACACTCCCCAAACAGCACATGACGCAAAGAAAAAAAGAGGCGCAATGAGGTAGCTGTGTGAGTAAGCAAAGCGACCCTAGTGGCCGACACAAACACCTGGCCCATCTAGGAGTGGCACTGCAGTGTCACGCAGGCTGGCCCTTCAAAAACCTACTCCCCAAACAGCACATGACGCAAAGAAAAAAAGAGGCGCAATGAGGTAGCTGTGTGAGTAAGCTAAGCGACCCAAGTGGCCGACACAAACACCTGGCCCATCTAGGAGTGGCACTGCAGTGTCACGCAGGATGGCCCTTCCAAAAAACACTCCACAAACAGCACATGACGCAAAGAAAAAAAGAGGCGCAATGAGGTAGCTGTGTGAGTAAGCTAAGCGACCCTAGTGGCCGACACAAACACCTGGCTCATCTAGGAGTGGCACTGCAGTGTCACGCAGGCTGGCCCTTCAAAAAATTACTCCCCAAACAGCACATGACGCAAAGAAAAAAAGAGGCGCAATGAGGTAGCTGTGTGAGTAAGCTAAGCGACCCTAGTGGCCGACACAAACACCTGGCCCTTCTAGGAGTGGCACTGCAGTGTCACGCAGGATGGCCCTTCCAAAAAACACTCCCCAAACAGCACATGACGCAAAGAAAAAAAGAGGCGCAATGAGGTAGCTGTGTGACTAAGATAAGCGACCCAAGTTGCCGACACAAACACCTGGCCCATCTAGGAGTAGCACTGCAGTGTCACGCAGGATGGCCCTTCCAAAAAACACTCCGCAAACAGCACATGACGCAAAGAAAAAAAGAGGCGCAATGAGGTAGCTGTGTGAGTAAGCAAAGCGACCGTAGTGGCCGACACAAACACCTGGCCCATCTAGGAGTGGCACTGCAGTGTCACGCAGGATGGCCCTTCCAAAAAATACTCCCCAAACAGCACATGACGCAAAGAAAAAAAGAGGCGCAATGAGGTAGCTGTGTGAGTAAGCTAAGCGACCCTAGTGGCCGACACAAACACCTGGCCCATCTAGGAGTGGCACTGCAGTGTCACGCAGGATGGCCCTTCCAAAAAACACTCCCCAAACAGCACATGACGCAAAGAAGAAAAAAAGAAAAAAGAGGTGCAAGATGGAATTGTCCTTGGGCCCTCCCACCCACCCTTATGTTGTATAAACAGGACATGCACACTTTAACCAACCCATAATTTCAGCGACAGGGTCTGCCACACGACTGTGACTTAAATGACTGGTTGGTTTGGGCCCCCACCAAAAAAGAAGCAATCAATCTCCCCTTGCACAAACTGGCAAGATGTCCACCTCATCATCATCGTCCGATTCATCACCCCTTTCACTGTGTACATCCCCCTCCTCACAGATTATTAGTTCGTCCCCACTGGAATCCACCATCTCAGATCCCCGTCTACTTTCTGGAGGCAATTGCTGCTGGTGAATGTCTCCAAGGAGTAATTGATTATAATTCATTTTAATGAACATCATCTTCTCCACATTTTCTGGAAGTAGCCTCGTACGCCGATTGCTGACAAGGTGTGCGGCGGCACTAAACACTCTTTCGGAGTACACACTGGAGGGAGGGCAACTTAGGTAGAATAAAGCCAGTTTGTGCAAGGGCCTCCAAATTGCCTCTTTTCCCTGCCAGTATACGTACGGACTGTCTGACGTGCCTACTTGGATGCGGTCACTCATATAATCCTCCACCATTCTTTCAATGGTGACAGAATCATATGCAGTGACAGTAGACGACATGTCAGTAATCGTTGGCAGGTCCTTCAGTCCGGATCAGATGTCAGCATCAGACTGCCCTGCATCACCGCCAGCGGGTGGGCTCGGAATTCGTACCCTTTTCCTCGCACCCCCAATTGCGGGAGAATGTGAAGGAGGAGATGTTGACAGGTCGCGTTCCGCTTGACTTGACAATTTTCTCACCAGCAGTTCTTTGAACCCCTGCAGACTTGTGTCTGCCGGAAAGAGAGATCCAACGTAGGTTTTAAATCTAGGATCGAGCACGATGGCCAAAATGTAGTGCTCTGATTTCAACAGATTGACCACACGTGAATCCTGGTTAAGCGAATGAAGGGCTCCATCCACAAGTCCCACATGCCTAGCGGAATCGCTGTGTTTTAGCTCCTCCTTTAATGCCTCCAGCTTCTTCTGCAAAAGCCTGATGAGGGGAATGACCTGACTCAGGCTGGCAGTGTCTGAACTGACTTCACGTGTGGCAAGTTCAAAGGGCAGCAGAACCTTGCACAACGTTGAAATCATTCTCCACTGCGCTTGAGACAGGTGCATTTCACCTCCTTTGCCTATATCGTGGGCATATGTATAGGCTTGAATGGCCTTTTGCTGCTCCTCCATCCTCTGAAGCATATAGAGGGTTGAATTCCACCTCGTTACCACCTCTTGCTTCAGATGATGGCAAGGCAGGTTCAGGTTTTTTTGGTGGTGCTCCAGTCTTCTGTACGCGGTGCCTGCACGCCGAAAGTGGCCCGCAATTCTTCTGGCCACCGACAGCATCTCTTGCACGCCCCTGTCGTTTTTTAAATAATTCTGCACCACCAAATTCAAGGTATGTGCAAAACATGGGACGTGCTGGAATTTGCCCAGATGTAATGCACGCACAATATTGCTGGCGTTGTCCGATGCCACAAATCCACAGGAGAGTCCATTTGGGGTAAGCCATTCTGCGATGATCTTTCTCAGTTGCTGTAAGAGGTTTTCAGCTGTGTGCGTATTCTGGAAATTGGTGATACAAAGCGTAGCCTGCCTAGGAACGAGCTGGCATTTGAGAGATCCTGCTACTGGTGCCGCCGCTGCTGTTCTTGCAGCGGGAGGCAATACATCTACCCAGTGGGCTGTCACAGTCATGTAGTCCTGAGTCTGCCCTGCTCCACTTGTCCACATGTCCGTGGTTAAGTGGACATTGGGTACAACTGCATTTTTTAGGACACTGGTGAGTCTTTTTCTGACGTCCGTGTACATTCTCGGTATCGCCTGCCTAAAGAATTGGAACCTAGATGGTATTTGGTAACGGGGGCACACTACCTCAAGAAATTGTCTAGTTCCCTGTGAACTAACGGCGGATACCGGACGCACGTCTAACACCAACATAGTTGTCAAGGCCTCAGTTATCCGCTTTGCAGCAGGATGACTGCTGTGATATTTAATCTTCCTCGCAAAGGACGGTTGGACAGTCAATTGCTTACTGGAAGTAGTACAAGTGGTCTTACGACTTCCCCTCTGGGATGACGATCGACTCCCAGCAGCAACAACAGCAGCGCCAGCAGCAGTAGGCATTACACTCAAGGATGCATCGGAGGAATCCCAGGCAGGAGAGGACTCGTCAGAATTGCCAGTGACATGGCCTGCAGGACTATTGGCATTCCTGGGGAAGGAGGAAATTGACACTGAGGGAGTTGGTGGGGTGGTTTGTGTGAGCTTGGTTACAAGAGGAAGGGATTTACTGGTCAGTGGACTGCTTCCGCTGTCGCCCAAAGTTTTTAAACTTGTCACTGACTTATGATGAATGCGCTGCAGGTGACGTATAAGGGAGGATGTTCCGAGGTGGTTAACGTCCTTACCCCTACTTATTACAGCTTGACAAAGGCAACACATGGCTTGACACCTGTTGTCCGCATTTCTGTTGAAATACTTCCACACCGAAGAGCTGATTTTTTTGGTATTTTCTCCAGGCATGTCAATGGCCATATTCCTCCCACGGACAACAGGTGTCTCCCCGGGTGCCTGACTTAAACAAACCACCTCACCATCAGAATCCTTCTTGTCAATTTCCTCCCCAGCGCCAGCAACACCCATATCCTCCTCATCCTGGTGTACTTCAACACTGACATCTTCAATCTGACTATCAGGAACTGGACTGCGGGTGCTCCTTCCAGCACTTGCAGGGGGCGTGCAAATGGTGGAAGGCGCATGCTCTTCACGTCCAGTGTTGGGAAGGTCAGGCATCGCAACCGACACAATTGGACTCTCCTTGTGGATTTGTGATTTCGAAGAACGCACAGTCCTTTGCTGTGCTTTTGCCAGCTTGAGCCTTTTCATTTTTCTAGCGAGAGGCTGAGTGCTTCCATCCTCATGTGAAGCTGAACCACTAGCCATGAACATAGGCCAGGGCCTCAGCCGTTCCTTGCCACTCCGTGTGGTAAATGGCATATTGGCAAGTTTACGCTTCTCCTCCGACAATTTTATTTTAGATTTTTGAGTCCTTTTTTTACTGATATTTGGTGTTTTGGATTTTACATGCTCTGTACTATGACATTGGGCATCGGCCTTGGCAGACGACGTTGATGGCATTTCATCGTCTCGGCCATGACTAGTGGCAGCAGCTTCAGCACGAGGTGGAAGTCGATCTTGATCTTTCCCTATTTTTGGAACCTCAACATTTTTGTTCTCCATATTTTAATAGGCACAACTAAAAGGCACCTCAGGTAAACAATGGAGATGGATGGATACTAGTATACTTATGGATGGACGAGCGACTGCCGACACAGAGGTAGCTACAGCCGTAGACTACCGTACTGTGTCTGCTGCTAGTATAGACTGGATGATAATGATATAAAAAATATATATATATCACTACTGCAGGACAGGTATATATTATATAATGACGGACCTGCTGGACACTGTCAGCACTGCAGACTCCTAAAGTAAGCTACTAGTATCAAGAAGATAGAGAAAAAAAAAACACCACAGGTAGGTATACAATTATGGATGGACGAGCGACTGCCGACACAGAGGTAGCTACATCCGTGGACTACCGTACTGCGTCTGCTGCTAGTATAAACTGGATGATAATGATATAAAAAATATATATATATCACTACTGCAGGACAGGTATATATTATATAATGATGGACCTGCTGGACACTGTCAGCACTGCAGACTCCTAAAGTAAGCTACTAGTATCAAGAAGATAGAAAGAAAAAAAACACCACAGGTAGGTATACAATTATGGATGGACGAGCGACTGCCGACACAAAGGTAGCTACAGCCGTGGACTACCGTACTGCGTCTGCTGCTAGTATAGACTGGATGATAATGATATAAAAAATATATATATATCACTACTGCAGGACAGGTATATATTAAATAATGACGGACCTGCTGGACACTGTCAGCACTGCAGACTCCTAAAGTAAGCTACTAGTATCAAGAAGATAGAAAGAAAAAAAACACCACAGGTAGGTATACAATTATGGATGGACGAGCGACTGCCGACACAGAGGTAGCTACAGCCGTGGACTACCGTACTGCGTCTGCTGCTAATATAGACTGGATGATAATGATATAAAAAATATATATATATCACTACTGCAGGACAGATATATATTATATAACGACGGACCTGCTGGACACTGTCAGCAGAATTCGTTTATAGAATAAAAACACCACACGACGAGTGTTTAACTTTTTCAGGCAGACCATCACAATATACTGGTGGTCAGTGGTCACTGGTCAGTCACACTGGCAGTGGCACTCTGGCAGCAAAAGTGTGCACTGTTAAATATGTACTCCTGCTATAACTGCTCCCCAGTCTCCCCCACAATTAAGCTGTGTGAGCAGTGAGCACTCAGCACAGTCAGATATACATAGATGAGGCAGCACACTGAGGCTGAGCACAGATATGGTATGTGACTGTGTATCGTTTTTTTTTAGGCAGAGAACGGATTATATTAAATAATAAATAAAACTGCACTGGTGGTCAGACAGTCACTAGTATAACTATCAGCAAAACTCTGCACTCTCTGAGTACTCCTAATGCTCCAGTAAATCAAGTGTCTCACTCTCACTCTCTATCTATTCTAAACGGAGAGGACGCCAGCCACGTCCTCTCCCTATCAATCTCAATGCACGTGTGAAAATGGCGGCGACGCGCGGCTCCTTATATAGAATCCGAGTCTCGCGATAGAATCCGAGCCTCGCGAGAATCCGACAGCGGGATGATGACGTTCGGGCGCGCTCGGGTTAACCGAGAAAGGCGGGAAGATCCGAGTCGCTCGGACCCGTGTAAAAAAAGCTGAAGTTCGGGCGGGTTCGGATTCCGAGGAACCGAACCCGCTCATCTCTACTTTTTAGTAGGGTATATTTCTGCACTTAACATGTATATATATATTTTTGGTGCTCCGTGGTGGTGAAGCTTTTGCCGCTACCCTCCTATTTTTTCCTACCACTACCCTCTCCCCTTTGGAAGTGATGCGGTCCCAACTTCCTGGGTCCTTTCAGTTTTTTATTGCTTTTCCTGTTGTTTCCTTCCCTGTGTTTTGTCCCCCCCACCTCTATGGAGTTTAGTTGTTATCATACTTTTACTTTTTGAATGGTACAAGTTTATTCCTTAAATGTTAAAGGATTGAATCCTCCTCATAAACCTAGTTTAGCCCTAACTTCCAGCATAGGGCTGATGTAGTGGTGATGCAAGAAACCCATTTCTCAACATTGGGCCCAACCATTCTGAAAGATCAGAGATATCTGGTAGGATTTATTTGCACATGGCCCTTTTAAACACAATGGAGTGTCCATCCTCTACCGAAATTCAGTCTCTTTTGAATTGAAATCCCATACAGCATATAAGAATGGCCATTACCCTATATTAACTGGAGTACTGGAGGATAGGCTGTTTACATTATTCTCTCCCCCCCCCCCCCCAAAATTCAAATCAGGTCCCCTTCTTAACTAAAGTTTGCTCTGCGGTCATGGAGGTCCGCTATGGTACATTGATTGTTTTGGGCAATTTTAATTTAGTGGTAGTCCCAAAATTGGTTAGATCTAACCCTCCCACTACACAGTCTGCCAAGTCCCACAATAGCTCCTCTTTAGCCTTTCATAATTTGTTGTCTGAATACGATCTATATGATCTATGGAGGGTTCAGAATCCATCCAGATGGGACTATACATATTTTTCACCTGTCCACAATTCTTACTCCCACATAGACATTATTTGGTGTGATAAATGGACATTACAACATTTAGACCAGGTAGATATTCTACCTATATCATGGTCTGACCATGCCCCTCTCCTCTGGTACTGGAATGTTTCCCATCATGATGTTCCACCAAGACCTCCCCACCTTCTTTCAGATCCTCTATCTAAGAAGGTGATAACTGATTGTGTTTTAACTTTTTTGGCCACTAATTCCCCCTCAGATACCTCCTCGTCCACTTTTTGGTGTGTGCTTAAGGCAGTAGTATGGGGCGCTGCAATTCAGGCAGGAGCCAGGCTTAAAAGACAGGCATTACAACAAAAGGATTTAGAAGCTAAACTTAAGGAAGTTGAGGATATAAATAAGTTGTGCCCCGCTAGTTCCCTTCATAGAGAACTGACTGCTGTTAGGGGCCAACTGCAGAAACTCCACATGCTCAGGGCCTAATTCAGACCAGCTTATCAGGTCTGAACTGCGCATGCGCCGCCACCATACTGTGTTGGTGCATTGCAGACAGCTGATGGCTGTCTTAGACCTGCAATTGCCTCTGCCTGATTGACAGGCAGAGGCGATCACTGGGCAGGAGGGGGCAGGCTGGCAGTGTTTGGCCTCCATTTATGGGGCATGGTTCAGGCAACGCAGGCATGCCTGGTCCATGCGGTGGGTGGGCCACGGTGGCTGTGTGATGTCACATGCAGCTGCTGCAACCCTCACAGCGATGAGTAGCTCCCTGCTAGTGCACAGGAGGTGCGCTGGCTGGGAGCTACTCTTCCAGTACAAAGCATCACCGGGCTTTTGTACTTGTGCAATGGGCCTGTGTCTGACATGTGGGGCAGACTAGCCCTGTGCTGGGCATCCACACACATGTCAGTGTGCCTGATCGTAGCATTGAAAAATGTATTTGTCTGGTAACAGGTCGTGTAGGATTCTACCCCGTAAACTTTGTTTTATGCAAGCTAAGAACAGGAGAAAACATTTTATCTCCCCCCAAGGTACTAAGGTGGCAAATCCGTTTGACATAGCTACTCAATTTGCAAATTACTATGCTAGTTTATATAATTTATCCTCCGATCCCCACACTTTCCAGCCCACTTTGAAAACTGTTAAGACCTTTTTAATGGACATTAAACTCCCTGCTCTTAATGAGGAACAATTGGCATCCTTGTATGCTTCTTGGTCTCCTTCAAAGGTGATACAGGTGATTAAGGCGCTTCCTCTTGGCAAAGCTCCAGGTCTAGATGGCTTCATTAACGAGTTTTATATCTCCCTTAATGACCACCTTTCCTCTACCCTATCTTTAGTATTTAATGAGGTGTCTACTCTAGGGGCTTTCCCAAAATAATTCTGGAAGCCCAGTTTATCACATTGCCCAAACCTGGCAAAATCCTAGCACAATGTCAAACTATAGGCCTATTGCACTCCTGAACGGAGATGTTAAAATATTTGCTAAACTTATAGCTACCCATTTGAATGCTTTTTTTCCATCCTTGATTCATACTGATCAAGTCGGATTTGTGCCAGGAAGACAGGCCTTGGACAAAACCCATAGGGTGTTTGTCTTGATTGACACAATTGGTTCTAGTAATGGCCTCCATCTGCTCTCTCTGGATGCAGAAAAAGCATTCGATGGACTTAATAGGTTGAACATGCCTTCGGTTCTAGAGAAATTCAGATTAAGTTATCAAATTTTATCTTCAGTACAAGCCTTATACAGCTTCCCCACTGGCGTGTTTTCAGCAATGGGTTTTTATCAGATGCTTTCCCAGTCATAAATGGTACCCAACTGTGATGCACTTTGTCGCCCTTGATTTTTAGTTTGGGCATTGAACCCCTTGCTGAAAAAATTTGGAAGACTAGGGAATTTCCCAGGATTACGGTTGGTAATAGTACACATAAATTATGATTATTGTGGATGATGAGCCTTCTTTTTGTTAATGAGCTTTTATCTTCCCTCCCCAGTTTACATGGTATATTACAAAACAATAGTGCAGCTTCCTATTACAGGATAATTATGACTAAAACTGATGCCCTCCCCATTAATATTCCGACCCCGGTTCTTTCTGTCTTTAAGTCCCAGTGTCCATACAATTGGCGCTCAACTTCACTTCAATTCCTAGGGATTCATAATCCCCCTGCCACCCCTTCTGTTTTTGAAGTTAATTTACCTCCATTGCTTGATGTTCTGTTGGCCTTGACTACATCTCAGCTCTCTTATGAGATCTGTGGTTGGGGAGATTGGCAGCTTTTAAGATGACTATCCTCCTGAAACTTATGTATTTATATTGTACAATACCCTTTTCCTTTCCTAAAACAAATTTAGATAAGAGTCACACTATATTATTGCATTATGTGTGGAAGGCCAAACCCCCCTAGACTGGCTCACTCTAGGATGATCCTTCACCACAGAAATGGAGGCTTGGCTCTGCCGGATCTTGTTTTATATCAGGAAGCTTGTGTGCTAGCGCAACTTAAATATTGGTTTGGTGGATCTTCTCTTGTCAGCAGGGTAGTTATTGAGAGAAGGGGATGTCCATATCTTCCCCTACCAGACCTTTTCAATATACCATCAAGCTTAAGACCTTCATCATTGACATTTCTCCTGTCTGTAAAATCGGGCCTACAGTTTTGGGATAAATTGATAGGCTGCCTCCCTGGGAATTTATATCCATACTCAGCTTTCTCATTAGGCTCTGTAGCTAAATTAATCCCCAACCTTAATCTCTCCATTTGGTATGCATGTAACCTACAGTCCCTAGGGGAGATTGTAAACTTGCGAGCATTGCCTTCCTACCTCTATGTCTGTCTGTTTTTACCCAGTTTTGTTCTATTACTGTTGTTCTAATTGTAAAGTGCAATGGAATATGCTGCGCTATATAAGAAACTGTAAATAAATAAATAAATACATCTTTTGGATGGTACTGTCATGTTCCCCTTTTCATTGCTGCAAACCTTCCTGACAGGGAACTATTTTACTACCTTCATGTACTACATTAGTTTAAAAGTTTGCCTAGATCTTTAGTTAACCTGGGATCTTCAGCTCAGGCCATTGTAGCATGCTTAGCACTTCTTAAATCAAATAAAGATATCTCTTTTTGGTATAAAATTCTTTTAGGTTTATTCAATACCACAAAATCTAGGGTGCAATTGAAATGGGAGACAGACCTGGGGATTCCATTATCTGAGTGTCACTGGGAAAGGATATTTATTTCATCCTATCATAGGTCCAGATGTCTGAATCACACGGAGATGCACATTACACTCTAACATAGGTTGTACCTAACGCCTGATAAAATTCATACTTTTTGGCCCTCATGTTTGAAATTTTGCTGGAGGAATTGCTGGGGGTTGGGTCATATTTGTCACATTTTTTGGACTTGCCCATCTATCCAAAGCTTTTGGTCAGTAATATTTCAACTAATTCATGAGGTGTTGAATTTGTCGTTGATTCCCTCTCTAGCCTTGGCTTTATTACACATTTTCCCTGCCAAAGTATTGCCTCATCAGAGATATCTGTTGGGATATATATGTATAGCTGCTAGAGCTACATTAGCTCAGTGTTGGAAGCAACCATCTCCTCCCTCCCTTTCTCTGGTTGTTAAAAAGATTCAATTTCATTATACTATGAAAACTGAATTTATGTCCTATTCATCTCTGGCATCCTCACCTATGGTGAAATGGATGGCTTGGCATGAATATGTGTCGGGTGGTGCAGGAGCCTCCTCTCCATCTTTAATGTCCCTAGACCACTTTGATTCTCTATGGCTCTCCGCGTATATGGAGTTATTACCTACTGTTCAGTTTTATAGTATGCCTAATGATTACTTGTATCATTATTTCTTATTGTATATGTACTCTCTAATTAACATGCTCGCTGTATTCGTATGTTTGATTTGTCTAGATAGTTTGCTACATCCCTTTTCCATGGTTTTGTTCTCTTCCCGTCCCCTCTTTTTCTTTTCTGTGTTCTATTCCCCCATAAAAAAAATTAGCATCTTGTGCTCTTAATAAAAATTATTGTTGATAACTTACCATGGCTAATGGATCCCTCGGGGGTAATCCAAGTAGTCCCTAAAGCCGATGCAATCAAGGATTCTTTTCACCTGACTGGAGGAAGGCAAAAAAAATCCCTGAAAACTGATGTGAGAAAAACCTTGACCCATTTTTACAATCGACCCCAATGAAAATACATAGATCTGGCAACTTATCTTATACTTATATATAAGTTATACTATATCTTATACTTATACTTATACTTATATCAACTTATACATGTGTTTTTGCAAGAAAATGGGTCAGTTTTCATATGACAAATACAGTGCTTAAATTGAGTTGCCCAATACAGACCAATGGGCAATAATTGTGGTTAAATCCCATTTTTTCGTGTCAATAATTATCGGACACAATTGAATTCCCCACTTTGCCAGTAAAATTTACTAATGGATGACATATATGTGGTAAATTACAGTCCCATGTCTCATGGTCCTAATTTCAGCTGCCTAGCAGGGTGGGTTCTATTAGAAAGACGTGGGGTCTTGCTGTAAATGTATGTTGGCTGGAAGAATCGGGGAGTTACTTAGAAGAATCAAACTTCTACAGTAATTTAAGAAAAATTAAATCGAAAATGTTATAAGGTTACATTAAAGTAAATCACAAAGTCTCTTGTTATCTGTGACATAAATCCTCATCTATTCCTTGTCTCTATGTCATATATCAGTGGGATAATAAAATGATATGTGGGTCATTGTAGTAACTACGAGTCTGCTGAGTGACTGACAACAATGATCCCTGGTGGGTGACAGAACCACTCACAGATCACACATGAATCTCACACTCTTTATTCACACAGTAACCTGCAAGAAATGACAATTACTTTATCTGTTGATCAGGTTTTAACATCAGCTCAATATAAATGTACAGTAATATATGTGATTATTTATTATTAAGGTTTATCATTTGCAAATTGTCAGGAAGATCTGGTGTATTTATGTCTATTTGTATCTCAGACTTACAGTAGGGGCTGATCTGAGTCACACGCTGCGGCCGCTTCTGTTGGTGTAGTTGTGTCTGTGACTATATGATAATGCAGGTAATAGCCCTTCCCCTGGTGTACAAGCTGCGTCTGACTGTGCCAGGACTGAGACACTGACCTCCAGCATCTGTAGACACTGTAACACCGCTCAGTACATCTTTACATGTCACCATCAGTCATACCATAGACACTTACCACAGCCCCATGCTAGGTGCAGAGTTTCTATCTGAGTGTGACCTCCAATGTGAGTGTCTAAATGTCTCTATACACAGCCACTTCCGTGACATACAGATGTGTCCTCATACACCTTTCTTATATCCTGCCATGTATATTATGGTTTGGCATGCCATAGAGTCAGAGATTTAGCCATACTTTATTATGCTACTTTATACATATTCTATTATGGGAAACAACATTTTATTAAATCCAACCACTCGCTGTATGTAGAAAAAGTTTAGCCATGGTATGTACAGAAAAGGTGTAAGTGGTCACATCTGTACCTGCAACACTTCCATGACACTCACATACATATCACCCAACATTCTACATGGTGAAGTAGGGACTCCTGCGCCCAAAAAGGGGACATGGATTTGGAAAAGGAGGCATGGCTTCACAGAAATGATGTGATTGAGATCCATGCCCCCTGTTTTCAAGCCCAAACACCACACACCCTGCACCCATATAATTATACTTATCACTCTGCTGTCCCCGCACTGGCTGCAGAGCTGCAAAAATCACACGTAAAGTGTCCACGGTGGCCATTATCCTTGTGATTTGTGCAATAGAGATTTTCCCTGGGAACAAGGCGCAGGTGCCATGTTCCCAGAGACCTGCGCATGCAGAGCAAACTGTGTAAGTTAAGCAGAGAGATTTTTTGCAATGATGACTACCTACAAATGTATGTGCTAGCCAATGACCTGGACCTCCTTCCTCTATACCAATCTGAGTTTTCAACATACTTGGGTTTAAAATGTCACCCATGTTTGTTTTTGTTTTTTTAATTACTGCTAGTCTTTTTTCAATAACATTCTTCAATATAGGATCCTATTCCAAAAATGAGAAGTTATCAAAAACAATCTTTTGATTTTCCACGATTTGATGTTATATTTAGATGAAAATATATTTTCAGATATCAGCCTATTTTTATTGTTTTTTTCATATCAACAGCTAAATTCCCCATCTTTACGATGCTCAAGCTCTCCCCTTCCACTGTAGTATTAGCTGTCTTTTCTACATAATTTCCTAACATAATCTCTCGCATTATTAAGGAGTTTATCCAGATATCCTCTCCTTTTCGAAAAGTCCCAGAATTATCCCAATTTGGGAAAAAAGGTCCTCATCACCAGCACAATTTTTCCTTATGAGCACTATTTGATTTTTTGGGATATTCTTTATCCATAGTCTGTGATGATTGCTAGTATAATGTAGATTTTTAGAGGCACCCATGGGCTTCATATAAATTGATGGAACAATTATACCATCCCTGACAGAGAATGTGACATCTAGAAAGACTACCATGTCAAAACTACTGTAAATGTGTAAGTAAATTGCAAATTAAAATTATTATTGTCTTAATAATTAACAAATTCCAGTGTTCTTTGTTGACCCCTCTTCAAAGTTATAAAGAAATCATCTACAAAATGGCCATAAAGAACCAGACCATCTCTATATGGACCACTCCATATAAGTTGTTGGTGGAAGCGGCCCATATAGAGATTTGCAAAACATTATGCAAATCTGGTTTCCATGGCCATCCCCAGTATCTGTAAATAATATGTGTCATTAAACAAAAAATGTATGTGTTAATATACATAATATTGCATCAACTGCAAAGTCACATCTCTCTCTTGTTATATTCATGTCTCCATTTAAATAATATTTTATCGCCTCAATTCCTGCTTCATGCGGAATACTTGTATATATGGATTGGATTGGACGTCATGTGTCAAAAATGCCTGACCCTCCATCCAAAAAATTTCAGAGACTTTCTGCAGGATATGCTTGGTGTTTTTAATATGAGACTTTAGTTTGGTGATGTGGCTCTGCAAGTGGACATCTACAAATTGTGGTAAATTGGAAGTGAAGGACCCACTACTAGAAATAATGGGACGACCAGGTGGTGAACTAAGTGATTTGTGAATTTTAGGAAAATGATAAAAAATGGGAGTGATAGGATGGTGACACACTAAATAATTAAATTCTTCCTCTGTGATTGTTTCCTCTTCCCAGGCCTCAATTAGTAAGCCATTATATTAAATCTGATAAGAGGAGATAGGATCGCTGGAAAATTGTTTATAGTGATCACTGTTATGTAGCTACCTTTCTGATTCTACAATATAGTTCATGCAATCTTCTATAATGATTCCCCCCCTTATCAGCTGGTTTTATGAACAGGGGATTAATATTTTTTTAGTTCTCTAAGTGCCTGTATCTCTTGTTTAGAAAAATTTGATTAAAAGCAAGTGGACCGTATTTCATTTTGTTCTTACTCTATTTTGTATATTTGCATATAGTTTTAAAGTCAGCTAATGTCTTATTATAATATAATGTTATAGCTGGACTTTTTTGATCAAGATGAAAAACATTGTGATTTTTTTTTAATCTTTAGAATATTCCAGCAGACAGATTTATAGTCTGATCGTATATAAGGATCCTTCTGAATTCTCTGCTAGTAGTTGTTCTAAAGATAGTAGTCCGGTGGCTTGATCGCAGTGGAAGGATCACTACACGTGTGCAGGGGTAACTATTACAGCGGCCACGCTACGGTAATCAGTATGCTGTGTCTGAACTTAGCAGGGACGCCGGCAGCCAGCATTGACTAAGCGGAACATTGTTACCAGTAAAAGCCTGTGGGTGCAGTGAGGTAATTCATTTATTTGGAAATTCTAGTGCAACAAAAATGCTAATTAGTTGAAAAAGATATTAAAGCAACAGTTTCACAGTATATTGCTACCTTAGAATAACAACACTAGGAAGCATTAAGGACCATTAACTACGACCAATATAACTAGGGAGCATTAAGGACCATTGATGAACTGTCTATGTCCTGCAAGTCACCAGGGATACTTAATGAACAAGTCTCATGTGATTATATTTGTGAGCTTAATCCTCAGCTTCCTGTAATCATCTCCAGCATAATTCTGTCCGCTGATTCCATGTACTGCAACTACAGGTATGTCCTGAAACATCTTACCTCAATATGCCATGTATACCTTAGTGTGAGTGATCTGACAGGTCTCGTGCAACTCTTTACATTGGGCATCTATTTTTGCTGAAATCCATCTTATTTGCATCACGATGTGAATAGGATGCATACACAGACACTGCTTATTAGAATGATATGTGTGTGTCTGCGGCTGTATCTGTATACATAATGGTATGTTACAGTTTTTACAAGGTAAACACTGTAATGTAGCATTTAATGTGCAGATACAGCTGCAGTCGCACACCGAATATAAGCATGCTGCATAATGGAAAAGTTACACGAAAGACACTCGGCGCTAGAGTCATGTCACAGCATGGTGTGACTAGAAGGGCTGTTTAACATGCAGGGAGGCTAGATGTGAGTGGACACATCTTTATATCCTGCACTTCTGTAAGTAAGTAATGTAACTTGTGTCACGTCCCAGTTACAGTAAGCTAACACTAGAGGACTTTATTAGCTCAGTACTGTTTTCCTATTTCTCTGTGTCTCTGATTTTTCCAGTATTTCTCTGCAAATTAATACAAGCTATTCCAATTCCTGTTTGTTACTCAGTTCCCAGCTTAGTTCAACCTCACATCTGTTACGTTCTCTGTACTCGGAACCCAAGAGACAGGGTGGCAATAGATGAGCCCTGAGTACAGGAATGTGATACTGCAGTTAGAGCTGAGTTCAGCAGCAACCTGTAAGGAAACCCTGACTCCGTTGTCTACCCCAAGTGATCGGTCAACGTCTGCGAGACTATGGTTTCTTGGGCACATGGCAGCAGGTTTGATGGGCGGATTATGTCTGCCCAACTCCAATGCCCCCCGTTCTTCTTAGTAGGTGACAAAGCGTTAACCGAGACAGAGAGAGAACAAGGGGAAAACTAACTAAAAACTGACACACAAAAGAAAAGGGGAAACTACTTAAAACTATAACCAAATTTCTGTGCGGTGCGGCCACCATAAAAAAACTTAACAAAAGTGACGCTGCCCAAACACTAAACTAGACACCGTTGTATCTCGGTGAGGACAGCAAAGGCGGAAACCTCGACAGAAAAAACAAAAGCAAGAAAGTAAGAAATAATATGGCTATGGCCGTAAAATGCAGCAGAGCCGCCTCTCACGACACCGGTAAAGGTACACGCAGATGGAATAGGAACCCCAAGGCTGCAAATACAGGATCGCAGGACTGGAAGGCTGGATCTGATTCCAAATGACCAGGCTTCAGACACCAGGACTCAGGATGCAGGGTCACTGAACTGGAACGCTGCACAGGAACTCTCCAGGTAAAAGGAAGCAGCTCCACAGGAAGCTATCACCAGCGAGGCTGCCTGATCCTGGCTCCCATAAAAAGGTCCTGCTGACCAATCATGGGAGAGCCATCAGACAATCCCCCCAAACCTAATTGTCCAGCTGTGCAGTGTCCCGGGTCCTGGTAAAAGCCGGGACTGGAGTGCGGGGTGGCCGCACAGTGTCCCCGGTTGCTAGACAACCAGACGGAGATGGATGCTCTGCGGCGGAAGTGATGTGCCAGCCCCATTGCTTGGCAACGTCCGGGAGCCGATGCATCTTACACCAACCACTGCTGACAGCATCACTTAGACTTTCTTAGAAATTCTGATCCTAGTTTAGATTTACCTGATCCATTATACCAGCAATACACAGCATCAAGCTAATCTGGTTCCATCCAGGGTTTTGCCTATTCCAGTCCCAGTCCAGTATCCTGAGAGGCCACTTTCGGTCTGGTCAAAGTGTTCTCTTCATTTTCCAATGTATACCTTCTCCTGTACAAGGAACCAAGGCAAAGGACTGCAACCTGCGTGCTGGGCATAGTATAGTCAAAACCTCCTTGCAGGGTTTCCTGGCGAACACCACCAGCACATTAGACTCCGCTCCTCTGTACTGGGTTAAGCCAACTCCTAGTACAGGAAAGTCCATATTTCCAACCAAGAACTGTGACATAGAGAATGGTATATTGGTGGTCATTCCGAGTTGTTCACTCGCAAGCTGCTTTAGCAGCTTTGCACACGCTAAGTCGCCGCCTACTGGGAGTGAATCTTAGCTTCTTAAAATTGCGACCGACGGATTCGCAATATTGCGATTAGACCTCTATTAGCAGTTTCTGAGTAGCTCCAGACTTACTCGGCATCTGCGATCAGTTCAGTGCTTGTCGTTCCTGGTTTGACGTCACAAACACTCCCAGCGTTCGCCCAGACACTCCCCCATTTCTCCAGCCACTCCCGCGTTTTTCCCAGAAACGGTAGCGTTTTTTCACACACACCCATAAAACGGCCAGTTTCCGCCCAGAAACACCCACTTCCTGTCAATCACATTACGATCACCAGAACGAAGAAAAAGCCGTGAGTAAAATACCTAACTGCATAGCAAATTTACTTGGCGCAGTCGCAGTGCGAACATTGCGCATGCGCAGTTAGTGGAAAATCGCTGCGATGCGAAGAAAAATACAGAGCAAACAACTCGGAATGACCACCATTGTTCTGCATATTTTACTCTCTAAGCTAGAAAGAGAGAAAAGTATCAGCAATAAAACTTGAATACTACAGAGAAGACTTGCTGAGGACCTAGTGGATTAACCATATACTTATAATCTCTGAATTTGCTATTATCCTGTAGCGTTCAAGTTATTTCTGATACCCCTTGGTGTGCTGGGAGAAACTTTTTATTTTTCTTGTTTAGAATAACCACTCCTTACCATGCACCTGAAAAGTATTACTACATTGCTTGAGCAGCTTCCATTTTATATTCCTAGTTTACTCTCTACTGGGCATCAAGTACAGTATATGGTTGTGCAAAAAATATTGTTTGCAATAGCGCTTTCAAAAGTATAGAACTATCAAGTCACCAAGTAGGGTGACTCTATTCATGGAGAAAGTAGGAGGATCTGACAAGACAACTGATGCTATATTAACCCTTACCTGGCAGTCAGTTATTACTTTTATTTACAGGAGATCTTTTTGAGAATATCCCTTATAGGATAGGGTGTGAAATGTTTGGCTAAGATATTGTATTATTGACCATCTAAGTGGCTCACAAATTATTTACCCTAGATGTTTCCGTTTTACTATTTTTTTATGGTTTATTTGTTTGTTTGTCCGGTGCTGTTTTGTTGTTTGTTATTTTCCTGATATTGGTGGGAGATTTCTTAGTTACAGAGGTTTTTTTGACTGGGTATGGGTTATATGGACTCCTTTGAGTCGGAATTTGTATGGAGCATGGACCCATATCTGTACCAGTATGGAGCCATATCACTTTTGACATCTGTATTCTTTTATTTTCATACTACACCAGTGGTTCCCAAACTGTGTGCCGCGGCTCCCTGGGGTGCCTCGGGACACTTGCAGGGGTGCCCTGGGTTGGTGGTCCAGGACCAATTCAAATTATTTATGGTCAATATAAAAGGCAAAACCAGTGCTGGTGGCTGTCAGTCATAAAATATGGGGACAAACAGAAGCAAATCTTGTCCCTCACCACACAACTGACCCTAAGGATGACCTATAAACACAGTCTACTTAATGTAATATTTCTTTCTAAATTTCTCAATAAGAAATTATTGGCCTAGGGGTGCCGTGAAAAAAAATCTGATACTCTAGGACGCCGTGATTCAAAAAAGTTTGGGAACCACTGTACTACACCTTTCTAGACAATCTTGAATGGCTACCTTGAAACTATGTTCTTGGAACATTGTAGGGATTAATTTCCCTATCAAGAGAAAGAAGGTACTCCTCAGTGGCGGAACTTGCGCCAATGCAACCAGTGCATTGCACTGGGCCCAATGCAGTGAAGGGGACCAAAGCTGCTGGCTTCATAATGAGTCACACTGACTCATTATGATGCCACCCGGACCTTCTCCACCGGCCACCAGTAACATCGCGCAGTACACCAGCACATACTTTGTGCCGTGCTGCAGGTGAAGGGTGAGGAGGGACAACCTCCCATCTCCTCCACTCACCTCTCGTATACCTCCTCCTCTTATATTGTGCTGCTGCCGATGTGTGCTGAGTGCCTGGCCAGAGGGGGAGGAGGGGCCGCTCTCCCTGCTCCTCCCCACATACTCAATAATACACACTGTGTGGGATAGCTCAGCTACAGTGGGAAGAGGGGCTGCTCTCTCAGCTCCTCACTCCCCTTTTATACTTACATTCCACCCCCATCCACTGATGTCCCCAGTGCTAACAGTGAATGCGAGGGAAGCAGAGGCTCTCACTGCCCATCTCAACACGCAGCATTAGCCCTGGACAGTACAAGCCAGAGGCCAGGTAGAAAAAAAAACCAATGCTATAGTACTAAAAGTAACAAGTGCTGTGCAGATTCTCTCTCTCTCTCTTTGTCTGTCCTCTCTCTCCCCCTTGGACCCCTTCTAATTCCCTCTGCCCTCTTACTTGCACAATCTCTTCCTTGGCCCCCCTCTATCTCTCTTCTCTCTCCCCCTCCTCCTCTCTTTCCTTCTCTCCCTCTCCCTATCCCCCATCTCTCTCTCTCTGTCCCCCATCTCTCTAAATCTCTCCCTTCTCTCTGTCTCTCTCTCTCTTCCCCCTCTTCATCTCCCCAACTCTCTGTTTCTCAGTCTCCCCCTCTCTCTCTACTTCTACCCTTTCTTCCACCTTCTGCCCCTCTTTCCGCGCTCTCTCTCATCTCAACCTCTCTCTCCATCTCCGCACTTCTTTCTCTCTCTCTCCATCTCCCATCTCTCTCTCTATTCCCCTACACCTCTCTTTGTTCATCTTCAGCCCTCTCTCTCTCTCCATCTCCCCCTCTATTCTTTCCCATTCACCCCTCTCTCTCTCTCCATCCCACCATACCCTTTCTCTCTTTCTCTCTGTCTCTCTGTCTCTCTCTCTCAGTCTGCCTCTTTGCCTATCTATCCCCTCATTCGCTTACTCAGTCTCCATTTTCTCTCCGTCTCCCCCCTTTCTCTGTCTCCCCCTCCCTCTCTCCATCTCTGCCCCTCTCTCTTCATCTCCACCCTTCTCTCTTACACTTTATCTCCCATATTTCTCTCTGCTCTCCTGCAACTCTCTCTTCCCTCCTCTTCACCCCTCTCTCTCTCCGTCTCCCCTCTCTCTCTCTGCCACCCCCTCTTTATCTGTCACACCCTTCTCTGTCTCTCTGTCTACCCCACTCTGTCTTCCCCACACTCTCTCCATTTCCACCTGTCTCCCTCTCTCCGTCTCCTACCCTCCCTCACTTTCCTCTTCCCTAACATAATTCCTCCTCTTCCCTAACATAAGTATTGTCTTTCATCAGCTCTCATGTTAAAGCTGCTTGGTTTTTTTCTGCCTGTCTCCCTCACTGATACCTTCCCTTCATGTACCAGTGAACCCTGTCAACCCAATTTACCCCCTTTACTTCCTCCTACAGAAATCTATTATACCATCTGCCTCTCGTCTTCAACTTCTCCCAGTGACCCCCTGCCAGTCTCCCTCTACATCCTCCAATGCCTCTCCCTGGCACCCACTGCTACTCCCTCTCACCTTCTCCCTGTCACCCTTTTCCTATCACCCATTGGCTCTTCCTTTCACCATTGGTCTCATACCCATCATCCCCTGCTTCATCTCCATCACTCTATACCTCACCCTGACACCCACTGTCATGTGGCATACTGTGAACTTAAAGTGGGGTGGAGTGGAGGAGGGGGGCCCAAAGCATAGCTTTGCACCTAGGCCCACCACTCACAAGTTCCGCCACTCGCACTCCTATATTTAAGAAAGCATAAAATCAACTTAGCGATGCTACAAGAGATGCATCTTATTGAATCAGAGATATTGAAACTTAATGCACTGGGCTTTAAGGTTATAGGTTCACCTTATTCCTCTAAAGCAAGAGGTGTAGTTATTTTGTTGAAAAAGAGTCTATCTTCTATAGTGCATACTGAATATTCTGACTCAGCTGGGCATTTTGTCTTGTTAGATGTGTCTTGAGAGGATACTAGATTGTGTATTTGTAACAATTATGCACCCAATGTCTACTCCAGAGTCTTTTTTCAACAGCTCATGCAGCACCTCATCCCTTATTCAGACAAAACCATTGTTTTAGGAGGTGATTTCAATTGGGTAGCGTCTCCACAATTGGATCGGCAAGTTTCACCTACACGTAAAAGATCCTACCCCCTAACTGGTATTAATCATGTTTGCAATCATTTGCAGTTTGATCGATGTATTGCATATGCTAAATCCCATTTAACAGGAATTTACTTGCCTGTTGGCAGCCCTAGGCAAATTATTAGAATAGACTACATCCTAGTGTCGTACTCTTTCTTTTCCCATGTTGTAGAAACGGGCATAGACCCAATTTGTCTATCTGACCATGCCTCTGTTTGGCTGAGATTCTCTACTGAGATATCTACTGGCTCATACAACCCATGGAAATTCCCCTCATACCTAGCAGACACCATTCCGTTTATAAACATGCTTAAAGCCAGGTGACAATAATTTTTATTTACTAATAAGGAAAATATTACTGACCCCATGTTATTTTGGCAGATGGCCAAGTCAGTTTTAAGAGGGAACCTTACTGAGAAATACTGAACCAGTCTTATAAGGCCTCTCCATCTCCAACACATAAAAAGGCTTATCTAGTAGCAAAGGCTAAACACGATGCAGTTTTTCAAATCTTGGACTGCCGCTATATGTTTCATAAAAATGCAAAATTCCATAGGTATGGGAATAAGTCAGGGAGGCTTCTTTCAAGTAAGGGGTGATTGGACATCCTCCCATATTAAAATGATCAAACAACCAGATAGGTCTAGAACCCATGATGGCAAGATTATTTTGTCTATTTTAAAAGATTTTTAAACTGCTCTTTTTAGTCAGGACTCTATTGACCAGGCCAGAAATGAAATTTTTTGGTACACGTTGGAGGTTCCTCATTTACAGCATGATCACACAGATACCCTTTTAGCCCCAATAACTGAAGAAGAGGTCTAGACTGGGATCAAAAATCTTAAACCCTTTAAAGCTCCCGGTCCTGGTGGTTTTTCAGAAAAGTTTTTTAAAATTTTGCAGGATAATATTTGTCAACCTTTATGTGCGGTATATAATGCCATTAGTATAGGTACACCCTTGCCTCCATATTTAGCATTCATTCAGGTCCTTCCAAAGACAGGATGAGATCCTGAACTTCCAGGCTTCTACCGTCCCATTTACTTATTGGATACGGATTACAAATTATTCACAAAAATATTGTTGGAAATGTTAAAATGTATTCTTCCTGTTATCATTCATGCTGATCAGATGGGATTCATTAAAGATAGGCAGTCGGTGATTGACGTTTGTAGAGTCCTAGCAAATATCCAGCATGCAGGGTTGGTTGATATAGGTGATCCAGTATTGATTTTATCACTGGACGCTGAGAAAGCCTTTGATCTTGTCACATGGGATCATCTCCATGAGACATTGGCTCATTTTGGGTTCCTGTTATGCTTTATTGAAACACTACAGGTCTTGTATTTTTGTTCAATGATGCAAATTATGGGTAACGGATATCTTTCGGATCCTTTTTTAAATTCAAAGGGGACCTCATCAAGGGTGCCCACTTTCCCTCTCTTTTTCACCTTAGCACTAGAGCCATTGGCCATAGCTTTACGAACTGAGAAGGATTTTAATGGATTAAATGTTGGTACGGTTAATTACAGCATTTGCAGATGACATGCTGCTATTTATTTCTAAACCTGATATATCTCTCTCTGTTATAACCAACATTATAGCAGATGTTGGCTCTTTTGCTGGCTATTGGATTAATTGGGCCAAGTCTACTACAATGTTTTTGAATCAGGATAGAACCTCTTTTTTGTTGAGGCCCCAACTACATACTTTTCAAATGACCCAGACAAGTTTTAAATACTTGGAAATTGGAAAATTTATATAAACTCAACTTCACCCCCATTTTATGACAAATACAAAAATATTTGGACCATTGGAAGGGTTTACCTTTATCAGGTTTGCCCTTATTAAAGGTGTAATATTTCCAAAGCTGACATATACTATCCAAATGTTGCCTCTCCGATTATCTAGAATTGACTTGACCTGCTGCTCAGGTACGTTTCCAAATTTATTTGGAACAATCGAAAACCCAACAATGCTAGAATTAGGTCCTCCTTAACTAGACAGTAGGGGTTAAGGAGCTAAGGGGTTAAGGGGTTTGGCGGTTCCGGAAATGTTGCCCTTTTTCTATTCTGTGTTTTTAAATATATATTGGATTGGTTGCATGATACGGAATACTATACTCATAAGTCTCTGAGGTTTTTTATTGCCCCATATTCTTTAGCGGAACTTTTGCACTCTATTCCAAAAGATATCTTCTCAAATATTATGTTTTTTTTAAATACATTTAGAGAATGGCTGCAGATTAATTCTAAGTTGGGTAACTCTCTGGAAGTTTCTATGTTTGTTACTATTTGGGGTAATCCCAGGTTCACTCCTGGCCTAGATAATGCATTATTCCTGAGGTGGAAAGAATGTGGTATCAGTAAAATAAGGGATGTATTTGTTCCAGGTGGGGTAATTTATTCTTTTCAATATTTGCAAAACAGTATCTAATCAGGGCCGAAACTAGGATATGTACCACCCGGGGCAAGGCAGTAATTTAGTGCCCCACCCCCAAAAAAATAATAAAATAAAATAAATGAATAAAAATATAATAATAATAATAATAATAATAATAAAAAAAAAAATATATATATATATATATATATATATGCCAACAAATATAAAACCACAGCACTCACCACCCCAGAAGCGGGGTGCAGTGTCTGCACTCACCACTCATAGGGTGGGGTGCATGTAGCCCATGGCCACCTACTTAAAAATATACAAACAGAAAGTTCAGCACTCACCAAAGCAAGCTCACTTATATTCACAACATCAAAAAACAAATGATGGGGGTTTAGTTAGTGAATTGGCCAATGCACGGAAGCCTGCAAACCGCTCGCCAAGGTACCCCATCTTCATGCAGGTCCTACACTATCACAGAGTCTCAAAAATTAAAACCTAGCAACTGTATCACATAATATAACTGCAAATATGCCCACTTGGTTTACTGTGTATCTGCCAAATACTCCATGGCTTTTAAAGGTACACTAGTCACCTGACACTGGCTGATAAATTACTAAAGTACAGCTGACTCAGGTTTAAGATAATTGGGCTTGCATAGGGGTGCATGAACAAAGCTTGTGGCCACAGTTAATATGAGTTAACCAAAGATTAACCCTACAATATACCAACAAATATAAAACCACAGCACTCACCACCCCAGAAGCGGGGTGCAGTGTCTGCACTCACCACTCATAGGGTGGGGTGCATGTAGCCCATGGCCACCTACTTAAAAATATACAAACAGAAAGTTCAGCACTCACCAAAGCAAGCTCACTTATATTCACAACATCAAAAAACAAATGATGGGGGTTTAGTTAGTGAATTGGCCAATGCACGGAAGCCTGCAAACCGCTCGCCAAGGTACCCCATCTTCATGCAGGTCCTACACTATCACAGAGTCTCAAAAATTAAAACCTAGCAACTGTATCACATAATATAACTGCAAATATGCCCACTTGGTTTACTGTGTATCTGCCAAATGCTTTGTTCATGCACCCCTATGCAAGCCCAATTATCTTAAACCTGAGTCAGCTGTACTTTAGTAATTTATCAGCCAGTGTCAGGTGACTAGTGTACCTTTAAAAGCCATGGAGTATTTGGCAGATACACAGTAAACCAAGTGGGCATATTTGCAGTTATATTATGTGATACAGTTGCTAGGTTTTAATTTTTGAGACTCTGTGATAGTGTAGGACCTGCATGAAGATGGGGTACCTTGGCGAGCGGTTTGCAGGCTTCCGTGCATTGGCCAATTCACTAACTAAACCCCCATCATTTGTTTTTTGATGTTGTGAATATAAGTGAGCTTGCTTTGGTGAGTGCTGAACTTTCTGTTTGTATATATATATATGTATATAAATAAAATAATAATTAAGAATAAAATAAATTATTACAGTTTTGACAAAAATACAAGATCTACAAGTTAGTTTATGAGTGCTGTCCTAATATGTGTGTGTGTATATATATAGAAGTATAGATAAAAATACATATGTATTCATGTCAAAAAGCACAACAATATATATATATATATATATATATATATATATATCCTTGAATGTTATCCACTTTAGATTATGTGAGCATCTATCTACTTTATTGTGGAATTATTAGTTAGGTGTAATTATTTTTTACTCAGCATCGAGCATTAATGTGCTATAGCACGCAATAAAGTAGATAGATGCTCGCATAATCTCAAGTGGATAACACTGAAGGAGATATATATATATATATATATATATATAAAATAAATAAATATATATATATATATATATATATATATATATATAATGCCAGGGTACTTAATAACTTGATTGTGAGTGTGCAGTGTAGCAGAACTGGTATATTACTATACGTGGCAGAGGCTGTTCAGCAAACATCACGTTGTCAATCAGTGTACGACGCTTGGGGTAAACAGTGCTACGTTATTTTTGTCAGCTGGATAAATATCAAGGATTTAGAGTTATTTATTTGACTATAGGACAAGCAAGAACAAAGCATTTTAGGAGTTTCCCTAGTGTAATGAACATTTTAAAGGTTGTATAATTGTACAGTAATGCTGGTGAACAGTAATGTTGGCTAATTAAGCATACATGCAAATTCCGAAAAGAGGTTAACAAAGGGTACCTCAATGGAGAATCAGTGGAGGCCAACGCTGCAACAACTGATGACTACTGGCTGTGCTCCGGGGTGACCAAGAGGAGCTCATCTGCTTCTTGGTAGTTCCCAGCATGAGCGCTGCCTCCTGCCCCCAGAGTTACTGCCTAGTTGTTAACATGTGTCTTCACTGGCGGCGGGGGACTGGCGGTGACGAGTGGCTGGAAACTTGCAGGCAGGGAACGGTTAATGACAGCAGTAGCAGAAGCAGGCTGGCTGCCGCTGATTGTCACGGCAGTGGCTGCAGCGGCACAGTACCGTGTGCGGGACTCGGGAGGCAATCGCGGGTTGCGGTAGAGGAGGATCAGCTGGATGAGGTAGCCAGGTAAAGTTCCCCGCGCCCCCTGACCTCCCACGCCCGGGGCACGTGACCCCTTAGCCCCCCCCCCTTGTTACGGCCTTGATCTAATACCTCATAGTCATTTTAACATGTATTTACAACTACGTAATTTTGCCTTAACAGTCACTCTTCCTGATGTACCAGAGTTCTGCTCACACACTATTAAGAGGCTGCTTCAAACCTCTCAAACTTTACCATATTAAACAACATGTTTATATTGAGATCTGGTTAATATGCTAGCATTAAAAGCTTGGTCCACCCCTTTGTCACGGTGGAAAACTGAGATCGCTAAAGTTGTTAATCTTGGTATCTTATTATATCATTACAATCTTACACTTTCTTACCTCTGTTTCTCTTTCCTTCAGGAAGTCCATAATAAAATTCTCCACAGAACATTGATTTCACAAATTCAAAGGAAGCATGTGGTGGAAGGAGAGTGAGGCTGCTGTTCAAAGTTCAAAAAACATAATGCAAAATGTTTCCATAATTTATGGTACTGCCCTAAAATTAGATGCTTCTGGGATAAGATGACATCCTTTATTAATGATGTATTTCATCGCCACTTAAAAAAACACCCGTTGGCCATTCTGTGTGCCAATTTTATCAGTTGGGCCTTGGGCCCAGACAAGTGAGCAATCCTTCCACTATTGTCTATTATCATTCTGGCAGCCAAGAAAGTTCTTTTGAGTCATTGGACTACAGCTCTGGTTCCACTGGTGGGAGAAGTGAGAGTCTTATTGCTGGAATCGCTATATTTCAATAGGCAATGTGCTTTTCTCCATACTGAGAAAAGTGTCCAACAATTTTATAAAAGATGGGGATTGTTTATTGATTATTTACCCACACAGGACAATCTTATATTCTAAAGGTTCTGACCAAACAACTTGTTATTCGCTTCGTCAGATTGTATAATATTTGGGGACTGATTTACCCAGTCAGGTAGCCCTGGCTAATGGTGACTATTCTCTTAGTAGGAATGCTTATAGGAAGAAGCTTTCTGATATTTAAGTTTTGCTTCACCAGACCTTTTTCCCTTTTATTTCTCCTTTTTTTCACCCCATCTTTTCTGTTCTTCTTTGTTTTTAGTAATTCAGATGGAAAATAAGAGAGAGTCATATATTGGTAATTGTTATATCTTACCCTGATAATGTTTATGATCTGCTGGCTCATCATTAATGTCATGATTAACAGCCTATCTGGCCTTGATATCTTCTCATTCATTGTTTGCCCTTTATAATAGTGCATATATTTTATGTTCCATGTCTTCTTACGAAACTCTGCATCTTTGACTTTGTACATTTTGTGACAACTGTTATCTGTATCTCCTGATCGCCTTTCTTAATAAAAGGAATCCCCCCCCCCCCAAAAAAAAAAAGTTTATCACTTTATTGGTATGCATTAAAATATCTAATTATTTCACTGTTAAAACAGAGAAATATAAAATAAAGGACAGTGAAAAGAAGAGAAAAAGTCTGTATAATATAAAATTATCCAAAATTAACTGTTGTCTATTTGTCATTTTTTAAATCAATTCTATGCAAGCACAGCGGCTGTTATCTTTCACAAATGATCTTGTTGCTCTTATATTCCACTAGGGCCATATACCTATTAGTGTTCTACAGTTTGCATAAGGGGTAACAATTTTTTTCAATTTGTTCTGGTGTGACAGATTCATACACAAACTCTTATAGTGGGGCTGATGTATCAAAAATGAGATAAGTTTCTAAAAAATGTTGTCACATATTGTATTTTTTCCCAAAACATTCTGAAATATGTATCATTATTTTTTAGAAAAAAATTTGATTGCGATAAAAAGAAAAACGAAAATGGGATAATAGATGTGCAGCGGGCACTTTTCGTGTTTTGTGTTTTGGTTTTGGTTCTAATTCCATTTTCGTGTTTTGGTTTTGGCTTGGTTTTGCCAAAACCACCCTTTCGTGTTTTGGTTTTGGATCTGGATGATTTTTGAAAAAAACACGCATAAAAACAGCTAAAATCACAGAATTTTGGGGTAATTTTGCTCCTACATTATTATTAACCTCAATAACAATAATTTCCATTAATTTCCAGTCTATTCTGAACACCACACACCTCACAATATTGTTTTTAGGCCTAAAAGTTGCACTGAGGTGGCTGTATGACTAAGCTAAGTGACAAGTGTGCGGCACAAACACCTGGCCCATCTAGGACTGGCACTGCAGTTGCAGACAAGATGGCACTATTCAAAAACTAGTCCCCAAACAGCACATGATGCAAAGAAGAAAAGAGGTGTAATTAGGTAGCTGGATGGCCAAGTTAAGTGACAGAAGTGTGCGGCACAAACACCTGGGCCAACTAGGAGTGGCACTGTAGTGGCAGACAGGATGGCAGATTTAAAAATTAGGCCCCAAACAGCACATGATTCAAAGAAGAAAAAGAGGTGCAATGAGGTAGCTGGATGGCCAAACTAAGTGACACAAATGTGCGGCACAAACACCTAGCCCATCTAGGAGTGGCACTGCAGTTACAGACAGGATGGCAATTAAAAAAAAAGTAGTCCCCAAACAGCACATGATGCAAAGAAGAAAAAGAGGTGCAAGATGGTATTGTCCTTGGGCCCTCCCACCCACCCTTATGTTGTATAAACAGGACATGCATACTTTAACAAACCAATCATTTCAGCAACAGGGTCTGCCACAGGACTGTGGCTGAAATGACTGGTTTGTTTGGGCTCCCACCAAAAAAAGAAGCAATTAATCTCTCCTTGCACAAACTGGATCTACAGAGGCAAGATGTCCACCTCATCATCATCCTCCGAATCTTCACCTCTTTTACCATGTACATCCTCCTCACTGAGTATTAATGTGTTCCCAATGGAATCCATCATCACAGGTCTCTTTCTGGAGGCAATTGCTGGTATAGGTCTTCCCGGAGGAATTTATAATTCATTTTGATGAACATCATCTTCTCCATATTTTGTGCAAGTAACCTCCTATTCCGATTGCTGACAAGGTTACTGGCTGCACTAAACACTCTTTCGGAGTACACACTGGAGGGGGGCTACTTAGGTAAAATAAAGCCGGTTTGTGCAAGGGCCTCCAAATTGCATATTTTTAATGCCAGTATATGTACAGACTGTCTGACGTGCCTACTTGGATGCTGTCACTCATATAATCCTCCACCATTCTTTCAATGGTGACAGAATCATATGCAGTGACAGTAGATGACATGTCAGTAATCGTTGGCAGGTCCTTCAGTCCGGACCAGATGTCAGCTTTCGCTCCTGATTGCCATGCATCACCGCCATTGGGTGGGCTAGGAAATATTGTCCGTTTCCTTGCAGCCCCAGTGGCGGGAGAAATTGAAGGAGGAGCTGTTGACGGGTCACGTTCCGCTTGAGTTGACAATTTACTAACCAGCAGGTTTTTGCACCTCTGCACACTTGTATCTGCTGGAAAGAGAGGTACAACGTAGGATTTAAATCTAGGATCGAGCACGGTGGCCAAAATGTAGTGCTCTGATTTCTACAGATTGACCACCCTTGAATCCTGGCAAAGTGAATGAAGGGCTCCATCCACAAGTCCCACATACTTTGCGGAAGCGCTCCGTCTTAGCTCCTCCTTCAATTTATCCAGGTGCTTCTGCAAAAGGCTGATGAGGGGAATGACCTGACTCAAGCTGGCAGTGTCTGAACTGACTTCACATGTGACAAGGTCAAAGAACCTTGCACAAGATGGAAATCATTCTCCACTGCGCTTGAGTTAGGTGCATAGCCCCCCCTTTGCCTATATCGTTGGTGGATGTAAAGTCTTGAATGGACTTATGCTGCTCCACCATCCTCTGAAGCATATAGAGGGTTGAATTCCACCTCATAACCACCTCTTGCTTCAGTTGATGGCAAGGCAGGTTCAGGAGTTTTTGCTGGTGCTCCAGTCTTCGGCACGCCGTGGCAGAATGCCAAAAGTGGACTGAAATTTTTCAGGCCACTAACAGCATCTCTTGCACGCCCCTCTCATTTGAAAAAAAAAAAAATGCACCACCAAATTTATTGTATGTGCAAAATATGGGACATGATGGAATTTGCCCAGATGTAATATATGCACAATATTGGGGGCATTGTCCGATGTCACAAATCCCCAGGAGAGTCCAATTGGGGTAAGCCATCGATGATGTTCCTCAGTTTCCCTGAGAGGTTTTAGCTGTGTGCCTCTTATGGAAAATGGTATTGTACTTTATACATAGCGTAGCCTGCCTAGGAACGAGTTGGCGTTTGCAAGATGCTGCTACTGGTGCCACTGCGGGAGTCCATACATCTACCCAGTGGGCTGTTACAGTCATATAGTCCTTAGTCTGACCTGTTTCACTTGTCCACATGTCCGTGGTTAAGTGGACACTGGATACAACCGCATTTTGTAGGACACTGGTGACTCTTTTTCTGACGTCTGTGTACATTCTATGTATCGCCTGCCTAGAGAAGTGAAACCAAGATGGGATTTGCTACAGGGGACACAGTATCTCCATCAAATCTTTAAGTGACTCTGTTTTTATGGTGGTTACCGGGTGCACGTCTAACACTAACAAGGCCTCAGTTATCCACTTCGCAAAAAGATGACTGCTGTCATATTTCATCTTCCTCACAAAGGACTGTTGGACAGTCAATTGCTTACTGGAAGTAGTACAAATGGTCTTCCGGCTTCCCATCTGGAATGACAATCGACTCCTAGCAGCAACAACAGCAGTGGCAGCAACAGCAGGCTAACACTGAAGGATCCTACAGAGGAATCCCGGTAAGGAGAGGACTCCTCAGTCTTGACAGTGACATGGCCTGCAGGACTACAGACTTTCCTGACTGAGGAGGAAATTGACGTTGAGGGAGTTGGTGGTGTGGCTTGAAGGAGCTTGGGTACAGGAGGAAGAAGGGATTAAGGTGTCAGTGGACTGCTTACACTCTTACCCAAAGTTTTTGAACTTGACACTGTCTTCTAATGAATGTGCAGCAGGTGACGTATAAAGGAGGATGTTCCTAGGTGGTTAACATCCTTACCCCATCTTATTACAGATTGACAGAGGCAACAAATGGCTTGCCACTTGTTGTCCAGATTAGTGGAGAAATAATTCCACACAAAAGAGGTGGCTTTTTTGGTAGTTTGCCCAAACATCACAATGGGCTTCTTCATCCCACGGACAACAGGTTTCTCCCCTGGTGCCTGACTTAAACAAACCACATCACCATCAGAATCCTCATCGTTGACTTCCTCCACAGTGCCAGCAAAACCCATATCCTCATACTGGTGTACTTCATCAGTGACATCTTCAATTTCACTAACAGGAACTGGACTGTGGGTGCTCCTTCCAGCACTTGCAGGGGGCGTGCAAATGGTGGAAGGAACCACCTTTTCCCGTCCAGTGTTGGGAAGGTCAGGCTTTGCAACCGCCAACACACTTGGACTCTCCTTGGGGATTTGTGATACCATCTGAGAATGCACAGTTCTTATTTGTACTTTTTCCAGCTTAACTCTTTTAATTTTTCTAGCAGGATGATGAGGGCTTCCATCATCATGTGAAGCTGAACCATTAGTCATGAACATAGTCCAGGGCTTTAGCCATTCCTTGCCACTCCGTGTCATAAATGGCATATTGGCAAGTTTACGTTTCTCCTCAGACCATTTAAATTTCTTTTTTTGGGTCTTTTTACTGAACTTTGACCTTTTGGATTTTACATGCCCTCTACTTCACATTGGGCATCAGCCTTGGCAGATGACGATGGCATTTTATTGTCTATGTCATGGCTAGTGGCAGCAGCTTCAGCACTAAGAGGAAGTGGTTCTTGATATTTCCCTATTTTATCCTCAAAATTTTTGTTCTCCATTATTTTTCTGGAGTTATATAAAACAATATTTGCAACAGGAATGACTGATGGCCAGGATACTAACACTGTCTGATGCAGCACAACACAGCAACACCGTAAGGGACTTGTTGTTATTATTATTATTATTATTATTATTATTATTATACGGCAGCAGTGGACATATAGCAGCAGCGTATACCACTGTGACTGCCTGGTCACTGGAATGACTGATGGCCCGGACAATACCCCTCGTCTGATGCAGCACAACACAGCAACATTGTGAGGGACTTGTGGTTGTTATTCTTATTATTATTAGTAGTAGTATAATACTGTAGCAGTGAACATATAGCAGCAGCGTATACCACTGTGACTGCCTGGTCACTGGAATGACTGATGGCCAGGACACATTCACTGGTCTGATGCAGCACCACGGAAAGGGACTTATACAGCTACACTGGATATATGGCAGCAGAGGACACCACCACTGTGACTGGTCACTGGACTGATGATGCACAAGACACTACCACTGGTCTGATGCAAGACAACACAGCAAAAATGCAAGGGACTTAAACAGCAGCCAGCAGCACTGGGGACATATAGCAGCAGAGTACACCAACACTGTGACTGGCTGGACTGATGCAGCACAATACACTGACTACACTGGACTGGACTGAGCAGCATAAGACTCACCACCCCACTTTCCCGCCCCCACACAGACACTGAGGATGGAGACACGTCCTCTCACTACACTCTCTGAGACTGGAGTGAAAATAGCCACGACGGCGACTCCTTATATGGAATCCAAATCCCTCAAAATCTGACAGGGGGATGATGACATTTTGCCTCGTTCAGGTTTCTGAGTCAGGCTGGAAAACCCGAGCCGGGCTCGGAACCGGAATAGAATGGTGAAGTTCGGTATGATTTGGTTCTCTGAGAGCCAAACCTGCTCATCTCTACTAAATACATAAATAGGGAAACAGACATTTACTGTAAGTTCTGTGCAGTTAATATTCAGTCCCTCATATACTGGTTCAGAATACTGCATCCAGGGGCTGGCTGGCAACTTTCAGCTTGTAGGGCAAATGCAACCAATTAGCACATGCTTTCCTACTAGCACTTACCCGCATATCTCCCTAGCACTTACCCGCATATCTCCATAGCACTTACCCGAATATCTCCATAGCTGCCTCATTTAGTCCTCCCTGTATATATCCTCAATTTTCCCCTCCAAATCTGTCTCTCATTACCCCCTCTATAGCTCTCTGTCTCAGTCAGTTCCTTCCATATAACTAGAGATGAGCGGGTTCGGTTCCTCGGAATCCGAACCCGCCCGAACTTCAGTTTTTTTTACACGGGGCCGAGCGACTCGGATCTTCCCGCCTTGCTCGGTTAACCCGAGCGCGCCCGAACGTCATCATCCCGCTGTCGGATTCTCACGAGGCTCGGATTCTATCGCGAGACTCGGATTCTATATAAGGAGCCGCGCGTCGCCGCCATTTTCACACGTGCATTGAGATTCATAGGGAGAGGACGTGGCTGGCGTCCTCTCCGTTTATAGAGAAGAGAGTGAGACAGTAGAGAGAGACACAGTAGTTATTTTGGGGAGCATTAGGAGGAGTACTAGTAGTAGTTACTTGCTGAAGTGATAGTGTGACTGTATTATCTGACTTGTGGGGGAGACACTGACAGTGGGGAGCAGTTAGAGTCTGAGAGCAGGACTCAGGAGTACATATAACGTACAGTGCACACTTTTGCTGCCAGAGTGCCACACTGCCATTGTGACCACACTGACCACCAGTATAATATATATTGTGATTGTCTGCTTAAGTGCTTAGGAGTACTACTTGCAAGTTGCTGATAGTGTGACCAGTGACCTGACCACCAGTTTAATAATCACCACCAGTGAGTTTAATATATATAATATATATATATATATATATATATATATAATTGTATATAATATATATATAATATTGTATACCACCTACCCGTGTTTTTTTTTCTTTTCTTTCTTATTAATACATACTACTATAGTAGCTTACTGTAGCAGTCTGCGGTGCTGCTGAGCTGACAGTGTCCAGCAGGTCCGTCATCAGTCATTACATAATAAATATATCTACCTGTCCGGCTGCAGTACTAGTGATATTATATATATATATATATATATATATATATATATTGATTTCATCTCATTATCATCCAGTCTATATTAGCAGCAGACACAGTACGGTAGTCCACGGCTGTAGCTACCTCTGTGTCGGCACTCGGCAGTCGCTCGTCCATCCATAATTGTATACCACCTACCCGTGGTTTTTTCTTTTCTTTCTTCTTTATACATATTACTATAGTAGCTTACTGTAGCAGTCTGCGGTGCTGCTGAGCTGACAGTGTCCAGCAGGTCCGTCATCAGTCATTACATAATAAATATATCTACCTGTCCGGCTGCAGTACTAGTGATATTATATTATATATATATATATTGATTTCATCTCATTATCATCCAGTCTATATTAGCAGCAGACACAGTACGGTAGTCCACGGCTGTAGCTACCTCTGTGTCGGCACTCGGCAGTCGCTCGTCCATCCATAATTGTATACCACCTACCCGTGTTTTTTTTTTCTTTGTTCTTTATACATACTACTATAGTAGCTTACTGTAGCAGTCTGCGGTGCTGCTGAGCTGACAGTGTCCAGCAGGTTCGTCATCAGTCATTACATAATAAATATATCTACCTGTCCGGCTGCAGTACTAGTGATATTATATATATATATATTGATTTCATCTCATTATCATCGAGTCTATATTAGCAGCAGACACAGTACGGTAGTCCACGGCTGTAGCTACCTCTGTGTCGGCACTCGGCAGTCGCTCGTCCATCCATAATTGTATACCACCTACCCGTGGTTTTTTTTTTCTTTCTTCTTTATACATACTACTATAGTAGCTTACTGTAGCAGTCTGCGGTGCTGCTGAGCTGACAGTGTCCAGCAGGTCTGTCATCAGTCATTACATAATAAATATATCTACCTGTCCGGCTGCAGTACTAGTGATATTATATATATATTGATTTCATCTCATTATCATCCAGTCTATATTAGCAGCAGACACAGTACGGTAGTCCACGACTGTAGCTACCTCTGTGTCGGCACTCGGCAGTCGCTCGTCCATCCATAATTGTATACCACCTACCCGTGTTTTTTTTTTTTTTTCTTCTTTATACATACTACTATAGTAGCTTACTGTAGCAGTCTGCGGTGCTGCTGAGCTGACAGTGTCCAACAGGTCCGTCATCAGTCATTACATAATAAATATATCTACCTGTCCGGCTGCAGTACTAGTGATATTATATTATATATATATATTGATTTCATCTCATTATCATCCAGTCTATATTAGCAGCAGACACAGTACGGTAGTCCACGGCTGTAGCTACCTCTGTGTCGGCACTCGGCAGTCGCTCGTCCATCCATAATTGTATACCACCTACCCGTGTTTTTTTTTTCTTTCTTCTTTATACATACTACTATAGTAGCTTACTGTAGCAGTCTGCGGTGCTGCTGAGCTGACAGTGTCCAACAGGTCCGTCATCAGTCATTACATAATAAATATATATACCTGTCCGGCTGCAGTACTAGTGTGATATTATATATATATATATATATATTGATTTCATCTCATTATCATCCAGTCTATATTAGCAGCAGACACAGTACGGTAGTCCACGGCTGTAGCTACCTCTGTGTCTTTTAGTTGTGCCTATTAAAATATGGAGAACAAAAATGTTGAGGTTCCAAAATTAGGGAAAGATCAAGATCCACTTCCACCTCGTGCTGAAGCTGCTGCCACTAGTCATGGCCGAGACGATGAAATGCCAGCAACGTCGTCTGCCAAGGCCGATGCCCAATGTCATAGTACAGAGCATGTAAAATCCAAAACACCAAATATCAGTAAAAAAAGGACTCCAAAATCTAAAATAAAATTGTCGGAGGAGAAGCGTAAACTTGTCAATATGCCATTTACCACACGGAGTGGCAAGGAACGGCTGAGGCCCTGGCCTATGTTCATGGCTAGTGGTTCAGCTTCACATGATGATGGAAGCACTCAGCCTCTCACTAGAAAAATGAAAAGACTCAAGCTGGCAAAAGCAGTAGCACCGCAAAGAACTGTGCGTTCTTCGAAATCCCAAATCCACAAGGAGAGTCCAATTGTGTCGGTTGCGATGCCTGACCTTCCCAACACTGGACGTGAAGAGCATGCGCCTTCCACCATTTGCACATCCCCTGCAAGTGCTGGAAGGAGCACCCGCAGTCCAGTTCCTGATAGTCAGATTGAAGATGTCAGTGTTGAAGTACATCAGGATGAGGAGGATATGGGTGTTGCTGGCGCTGGGGAGGAAATTGACAAGGAGGATTCTGATGGTGAGGTGGTTTGTTTAAGTCAGGCACCCGGGGAGACACCTGTTGTCCGTGGGAGGAATATGGCCGTTGACATGCCTGGTGAAAATACCCAAAAAATCAGCTCTTCGGTGTGGAAGTATTTCAACAGAAATGCTGACAACATTTGTCAAGCTGTCTGTTGCCTTTCTCAAGCTGTAATAAGTAGGGGTAAGGACGTTAACCACCTCGGAACATCCTCCCTTATACGTCACCTGCAGCGCATTCATAATAAGTTAGTGACAAGTTCAAAAACTTTGGGCGACAGCGGAAGCAGTCCACTGACCAGTAAATCCCTTCCTCTTTTAACCAAGCTCACGCAAACCACCCCACCAACTCCCTCAGTGTCAATTTCCTCCTTCCCCAGGAATGCCAATAGTCCTGCAGGCCATGTCACTGGCAATTCTGATGATTCCTCTCCTGCCTGGGATTCCTCCGATGCATCCTTGCGTGTAACGCCTACTGCTGCTGGCGCTGCTGTTGTTGCTGCTGGGAGTCGATGGTCATCCCAGAGGGGAAATCGTAAGACCACTTTTACTACTTCCACCAAGCAATTGACTGTCCAACAGTCCTTTGCGAGGAAGATGAAATATCACAGCAGTCATCCTGCTGCAAAGCGGATAACTGAGGCCTTGGCATCCTGGGTGGTGAGAAACGTGGTTCCGGTATCCATCATTACTGCAGAGCCAACTAGAGACTTGTTGGAGGTACTGTGTCCCCGGTACCAAATACCATCTAGGTTCCATTTCTCTAGGCAGGCGATATCGAAAATGTACACAGACCTCAGAAAAAGAGTCACCAGTGTCCTAAAAAATGCAGCTGTACCCAATGTCCACTTAACCACGGACATGTGGACAAGTGGAGCAGGGCAGGGTCAGGACTATATGACTGTGACAGCCCACTGGGTAGATGTATGGACTCCCGCCGCAAGAACAGCAGCGGCGGCACCAGTAGCAGCATCTCGCAAACGCCAACTCTTTCCTAGGCAGGCTACGCTTTGTATCACCGGTTTCCAGAATACGCACACAGCTGAAAACCTCTTACGGCAACTGAGGAAGATCATTGCGGAATGGCTTACCCCAATTGGACTCTCCTGTGGATTTGTGGCATCGGACAACGCCAGCAATATTGTGTGTGCATTAAATATGGGCAAATTCCAGCACGTCCCATGTTTTGCACATACCTTGAATTTGGTGGTGCAGAATTTTTTTAAAAACGACAGGGGCGTGCAAGAGATGCTGTCGGTGGCCAGAAGAATTGCGGGACACTTTCGGCGTACAGGCACCACGTACAGAAGACTGGAGCAACACCAAAAACGCCTGAACCTGCCCTGCCATCATCTGAAGCAAGAAGTGGTAACGAGGTGGAATTCAACCCTATATATGCTTCAGAGGTTGGAGGAGCAGCAAAAGGCCATTCAAGCCTATACAATTCAGCACGATATAGGAGGTGGAATGCACCTGTCTCAAGCGCAGTGGAGAATGATTTCAACGTTGTGCAAGGTTCTGCTGCCCTTTGAACTTGCCACACGTGAAGTCAGTTCAGACACAGCCAGCCTGAGTCAGGTCATTCCCCTCATCAGGCTTTTGCAGAAGAAGCTGGAGACATTGAAGGAGGAGCTAACACGGAGCGATTCCGCTAGGCATGTGGGACTTGTGGATGGAGCCCTTAATTCGCTTAACAAGGATTCACGGGTGGTCATTCTGTTGAAATCAGAGCACTACATTTTGGCCACCATGCTCGATCCTAGATTTAAAACCAACCTTGGATCTCTCTTTCCGGCAGACACAAGTCTGCTGGGGTTCAAAGACCAGCTGGTGAGAAAATTGTCAAGTCAAGCGGAATCGACCTGTCAACATCTCTTCCTTCACATTCTCCCGCAACTGGGGGTGCGAGGAAAAGGCTCAGAATTCCGAGCCCACCCGCTGGCGGTGATGCAGGGCAGTCTGGAGCGACTGCTGATGCTGACATCTGGTCTGGACTGAAGGACCTGTCAACGATTACGGACATGTCATCTACTGTCACTGCATATGATTCTCTCCCCATTGAAAGAATGGTGGAGGATTATATGAGTGACCGCATCCAAGTAGGCACGTCACACAGTCCGTACTTTTACTGGCAGGAAAAAGAGGCAATTTGGAGGCCCTTGCACAAACTGGCTTTATTCTACCTAAGTTGCCCTCCCACAAGTGTGTACTCCGAAAGAGTGTTTAGTGCCGCCGCTCACCTTGTCTGCAATCGGCGTACGAGGTTACTTCCAGAAAATGTGGAGAAGATGATGTTCATTAAAATGAATTATAATCAATTCCTCCGTGGAGACATTGACCAGCAGCAATTGCCTCCACAAAGTACACAGGGAGCTGAGATGGTGGATTCCAGTGGGGACGAATTGATAATCTGTGAGGAGGGGGATGTACACGGTGATATATCGGAGGATGATGATGAGGTGGACATCTTGCCTCTGTAGAGCCAGTTTGTGCAAGGAGAGATTAATTGCTTCTTTTTTGGTGGGGGTCCAAACCAACCCGTCATTTCAGTCACAGTCGTGTGGCAAACCCTGTCACTGAAATGATGGGTTGGTTAAAGTGTGCATGTCCTGTTTATACAACATAAAGGTGGGTGGGAGGGCCCAAGGACAATTCCATCTTGCACCACTTTTTTCTTTAATTATTCTTTGCGTCATGTGCTTTTTGGGGAGTGTTTTTTGGAAGGGCCATCCTGCGTGACACTGCAGTGCCACTCCTAGATGGGCCCGGTGTTTGTGTCGGCCACTAGGGTCGCTTATCTTACTCACACAGCTACCTCATTGCGCCTCTTTTTTTCTTTGCGTCATGTGCTGATTGGGGAGTGTTTTTTGGAAGGGCCATCCTGCGTGACACTGCAGTGCCACTACTAGATGGGCCCGGTGTTTGTGTCGGCCACTAGGGTCGCTTATCTTACTCACACAGCTACCTCATTGCGCCTCTTTTTTTCTTTGCGTCATGTGCTGTTTGGGGAGTGTTTTTTGGAAGGGCCATCCTGCGTGACACTGCAGTGCCACTCCTAGATGGGCCCGGTGTTTGTGTCGGCCACTAGGGTCGCTTATCTTACTCACACAGCTACCTCATTGCGCCTCTTTTTTTCTTTGCATCATGTGCGGTTTGGGGAGTGTTTTTTGGAAGGGCCATCCTGCGTGACACTGCAGTGCCACTCCTAGATGGGCCAGGTGTTTGTGTCGGCCACTAGGGTTGCTTATCTTACTCACACAGCTACCTCATTGCGCCTCTTTTTTTCTTTGCGTCATGTGCTGTTTGGGGAGTGTTTTTTGGAAGGGCCATCCTGCGTGACACTGCAGTGACACTCCTAGATGGGCCAGGTGTTTGTGTCGGCCACTAGGGTCGCTTAGCTTACTCACACAGCTACCTCATTGCGCCTCTTTTTTTCTTCTTTGCGTTGTGTGCTGTTTGGGGAGTGTTTATTGGAAGGGCCATCCTGCATGACACTGCAGTGCCACTCCTAGATGGGCCAGGTGTTTGTGTCGGCCACTAGGGTCGCTTAGCTTACTCACACAGCTACCTCATTGCGCCTCTTTTTTTCTTTGCGTCATGTGCTGTTTGGGGAGTGTTTTTTGGAAGGGCCATCCTGCGTGACACTGCAGTGCCACTCCTAGATGGGCCCGGTGTTTGTGTCGGCCACTAGGGTCGCTTATCTTACTCACACAGCTACCTCGGTGCAAATTTTAGGACTAAAAATAATATTGTGAGGTGTGAGGTATTCAGAATAGACTGAAAATGAGTGGAAATTATGGTTTTTGAGGTTAATAATACTTTGGGATCAAAATGACCCCCAAATTCTATGATTTAAGCAGTTTTTTTGTGTTTTTTGAAAAAAACACCCGAATCCAAAACACACCCGAATCCGACAAAAAAAATTAGGTGAGGTTTTGCCAAAACGCGGTCGAACCCAAAACACGGCCACGGAACCGAACCCAAAACCAAAACACAAAACCCGAAAAATTTCAAGTGCACATCTCTACATATAACACGAGCCCCTTGCAGCACTCACTGACCTCACAGCTCACCCACTGATCCTTCTCCCCGCACTTCACTCACTGACTGCACAGCACACACTGGCCTCACTCTACCAACAACAGCACTCACTGTCCACCTCAGAACTTGAGCAGGTTCGGTTTTCCTCGGTTCTCAAAATGGCATCTAATTGGCTCACGGATGTCTTGTGTTTTGAGTAGCCTATAAGATGCCATTTTGAGAACCAAGTAAATCTGAGTAAAACCGAATAAAACCCGAACACACTCATCTCTACTAAGAACCCTCACCAACACACTCACTGGCCCCTTACAACACTCAATTTCCCCTTCACTGTCAACAATGTGTCACCCCATACCTTTCAAAGTTACTCGCAAAGTCCTCCCCTTTTTCTCTAGTATCCATTTCACAGCACCCCCCTTTCCCAGCCCCTTCTAACAACCACCCCACAGCGTTCCTGCCCCTGAATCACTCCCACCGGAGCCTTCACTGTCCATCCCAAGCACTCCACACCTTTAATAACTACCTTACAGCCCCTCCTGCCTTTCCAGTGCACACCACCTTGCACTCACCCTGCTTCCATGTCCATGTCAAAGTACCCCTCCACCTTTTTCTGCCCAGCTGTCACAGAACTCCCCCTTCACTATCCACCCCACACAGCACCCCTCTACAATGTCCATCTCACATCACTCCCTAACTATTTCAGTGTCCACCTCACAGTATCTCCGTTAAATGCACTCTCCTACCTTCAACAACCATCACACATCAACCCCTTACTCAGGCCCCCTCAGTGTCCACCCCACAGCACACTCTCTCTCCCCCACCCAGTCCACAGCAATCTGCCTGGTACATCCAATAACCACCCCTCAGCAGCACAGATTTATCTGCTCTACTTTTGCCTAGTATCCTGTGGCTGCTCAGCTCTTCTTTTCCGATGATGGCAAGCTCCCCAGCAGTGGCACACAGCAGCCCGATGTACATGTGTAGTCACACCTGACTGTCAGTGAGAGAGGAGCTCATGGAGGTGGTGCTGCCCGGCCAGCTTCTCTTATTGTGTTATAGTGCAGAGCAGCCAGGCATGGAGCATCCTCTTTACCTACCTCCTTCCTGCCTCCCACAGCTGGCCATGTGCAAGCAGAGCATGGCTGCAGGTGGCCCAGGAGCTCAGATGCCAGATGGCACCCTGACACCCATCCCAACCCTCCACTGGCTGCATCCCACCTATAAAAGTAGATGCCAGCGCTTTAACCAATCTGACTTAATAATATGTTTCAAATTAAAGATTTAAACAGTAAGGGGTTTAGTAATATTAGCTAATTCTACTGAACTACATCTAACAGGAGACCATGTCATGTGCTGTACAACAGAGATATTTCTTTCAGCCCAGGCTAAATGACTCCCAGTGTAAAGCATTTGGAAAAGTTTACTGAGTACTGACACTGGGTTTACTCTTGATAGATGTTTTGGAAAATAAGTTTTCTTACCTGTTTCCTTCTAGGCATTTAATATATTCCATTATGTGAGACCAATCAAACGCTCCGGTACGTGTGTTAATCCATTTGTTTAGCTCCATAATACATTGCTCAGAGCACTTCAGCACAAGAATCTTTTTGAAAAATCCACTGGCTGTATAGAGATGATAAATGATGGATCCATGACTGATGTCAATCAAAAGGTCTCCCTTAATGTGACCTGCAGGGAAAGTTTCCAGTGATTACAGAGTGCAATATAATATGTAGCATCTACAGTACTCTACTATGCATCATTCTGTAATGTTCAGTTACAGGTAGAGGTGTGCCGGCTCGGATTTACTTGGTTCTTTTTGCCAAAAATGTTTTTCAAGTACGGATTTATCCAGATTTAGGTTGTTGGTTATCCAAAACAGGTGAGAACCTGCAAATCCCTAGATACAGGTAACCCACTTCCTCACAGCACACCTGTTGCTGCTTTACTGTATTGTATGAGGTATGTAAGTGGTTATTTGAGCAGCATTTCCATTAACTGGAGCCACCTTTCTTGCATATACACACAGACATTTACAGACCTCAGAAGTGTCCACAATGTGCCATAATGTAAACTCTTAGGAAACATGCACACTTAGATACCACTGATGCCTGGTGTGTGTGAGTTACCAGTTCCCTCTGCTAGTGTCTATTACAATGCAATGCACCTGGCCCGTACCAGGAGACTGTGCTGATTAATATGATATGTAACACTTGTATATCTGTGTGCAAATGAGTCTGTATGTGAAGCACAACAGAACTTGGCATGGAAACAAAGTGTTGCTGCTGCATTGTAGCGCTTTGTAAACAATTTTAGAAACTCATTACAAGGGCACAGGCTTGTCCGAGGGTACTGGTAGAGCTCTGGTCCAGCTGGTGAGGGGCTGAATGCCCCTGTCTATAGTGTATGCATAGTGTTCCTTATTCATTTTTTTTAGAGCTGCATGGCCACACATCCAGGATTTTGCTGCCCCCTTGCCTTAACTTCCTTTACCCACATATATTTTGCCAGCCCTTCCCATCTCAGCTCTACTCTAGGTAGGAAGCGTTTTGAGCATTGTTTTTCATTCTGTTATGGGGACAATGCAGCTTACGGGGGGATACAACTGTACACCCTGCACCTGTTTCTTTACTTCTTTACCAAACTCAGCAAACTCTCCTCCTAGGTTTTATTTCCAACTCTAACTGTTTACCCCATCTGTGTCACCCTTGTCTATCTGCCCCTCCCATTTAGAATGTAAGCTCTCATGGCAGGGTCCTCTACCCTCATGTGATTTTCCTTCTCTTACTTAAACTATCTTCTACTCCGTACTCCCTGGTGATGGTACAGTCCCACATCCTGCTCTGGTAGCATCATGGTGGCCCTGTTCCTGCTACTGCCCTGACTTTGAGCTCTGAGGGGGGACCCAAATGGTGTGACTAGAAATTAAATCCGACAAGGGAACCAGCTGGTGAGTTACAGTACCTTGCACATGGGCTGGTGGCTACACATAGGTGAGGAGATCCTGCATCATGTCTTGGGGTCTGGTGCTGTGCAGCCGGGGATCCTGTGACCCTGAAGTAAGACCTGGGCTTGTCATGGTTGGCAGGGATCCTCCCACCCTACTGTAAGACCTGGGGGAATCATTGCTGCCAGAGATATGATAAGAACCCTCTTTCTGCAGGGTGCTCTGAACTTTATAAAGTGTGGTAGGGAGAGGAAAGGATATTATTTTTATGTTAGAAAATGAGGGTGGGGGTAAAATTGTTGCCTTGTACTGGGTGACAAAAAAAATCTAGTTTTGGCCCTGGTCAACTTCTTTTTAGATACTTTTTAGTTTTTCATATCTGAGGCCATTACAAGTGCTCATTTTGTCCCTTCTAGTTCTTGTCATCTGACAGTGTGATTACAGAGGGTTCTTCAATCTTCACTCAATACACTGTAACTACAGTATGTAAGTGGGCAGATCTAATGATATAATGCATACAGATGGAGCCTCGCTCATCTATCCGTCTCTGGCATTTGGCGTATGGCATTACTGGCGAGTGTAATACTAGTGATCATCCACCAGATTTTGCTTTTAAAAATCACTGTTGTGCATGCATGAGGTGTCACATAAAATACTATAGTGCAAGAATCACCATTGTGCTTGTGAGAGGTCTCCATTGGAATTCACTATAGCACAAGAACTACTTTACTGTACAGTACTGTATGTTACATAGACATGTCAGTGGACAGATATAATGATGTAATGCATATTCCTAACACTCAATGGCAATCAGTATGTACTGTACACAGTCATGTTCCGTCATCAAACAAAGAGTCATAGGCATTGCATTTAGCAAATTAAAAAAGTAATTCTTCACTTTAACAACTGTATATATATATATATAATCTTAGATCCATCATAAAGTATCATTATTACAATTTATTTATATAGTCCGAGCATTTTATACAGCGCTGTACAGAGAATATATTTGTCATGCACATCAGTCCCTGCTCCATTAGAGAATACAGTCTAAATTCCCCAACACACAATCATGTACATGCAATCACTCACACTAAGGTAAGTTGGTCAGTACAGTATACATACTGTCAGTATAATATACATACCCTCACTGAATACACGGTGTAAACATTCCATTGGAAATTTCATGATATCATCTCCAAAGACCATGTCTGGTTTGTTAGAAAAATATGTTTCCAGATGTCCTCTAGAATCAAAGCCGTGTACAGGATAGAATTTATGGGAGCTGGAATCCATCTTGTATTACTGTGTCACAGACTGGCTGACTCTCACGTCTTCCCTCTTTTATTTCACTGACTCAGGAATTCTGTTTATATACACTAGATGTATATTCATCAGTAACCAGGATATCAGTGTTATCACATGATGGGTTATCAGCCTCAGGAGCTGTCATGGGAATGCAGGTGACAGTGTGATCATCTAGTGGAACAATTCATCATATTAATTATCTTTAAATTTATATTTAAATATTGTAAAATATTTAGGCAATTTAATCAAATTTTTTCTAGTATAAACACATACTGTATACAGATATTGGTGCTGTCATTGTGGAATCAAAATTCAAAGCCATAGTCATTTGTTTAAAAAAAAAAACAATTGAACAGTGAAAGTAGAATACTAATAATAGATATATGCCAACCAGGATATAATTGTGAAAGAAAGGGGAAACAGGTGGGGAGACAAAAAGAAGAAATGGTGAAAAAGAGAAGGAATATGAAAAAAGAAAGAAGAAATAGAAAAGAAAGAAAAGAAGAGTAAGTACATATTAAAAAAATATAGAAAAAAAATTACCTAAAAGATCACGGTGATGATAATCATAGTCATTCAAATCTTGCCACTTGTTACAGTAGTTATCAATAAGCCTTAATATTGGTTCTCAGCAATCTTTTTTATGAGTGAAGATAAGTGAGTCCCTTGCTGTTTTGGCAACCATGTATTTTTTTTTTTTATCAGTATATTATTATAACCCCTCTTGCGTAATTTCTTAGCTAAGTCCTTGCTTTGCATTTTACAGTTGAGATCATTGGAGCAGTTTCTCCATAATTTTATAATCTAACCCTTCAGTGCATTTGTATTGGTGGAGAGTGATAGCTTTTGTATTGAAGAAGACTGTTGTTGCAGTTGGCTTCCTATGTAGATCAGAAAAGAGATTGCCCTCTTCATAAATTGTAAGATTAAGGTCTAGAAAATAAATGGCATATGTGAATTTCCTGTTCAAGTTTTTATTGTTGAGTTTATCATGAAGTCATGGAATTTCTGTTCAATTCCAAATCAGTAAAATATCATTGATGTAATGAATCCATATTGGTATAAGTGTGGTTAATTCATCATTGAAGACATGTTCCTACCACCCTATGAACAGATTTGCATAAGTGGGTGGGCATGCAATGCCCTGGTTTGGAGGAAATTTTTTTTATTGAAAACAAAATAATTAATGTTTAGTATGAATACCCGTAGATTCAGAATTAACTATGGAAGTCCGATATCCTTTTTTTCAATCCTTCCATAAATATTAATGATGTCCCCTCTCAGTCGCCTCTCAGTCCCCTCTCAGTCGCCTCTTTTCCAGTTTGAACATATCAAGCCTTTTAAGTCTTTCCTCTAACCCCTTAACCAGGTTACTGGCTCACCTCTGAACCCTCTAGTGCCCAAAACTGTTCACAATAGTCCAGGTGTGGTTGCACCAATGATTTATACAGAGGCAGGATTACACTCTCATCCTTTGTCTCCATACCCCGTTTTATGCATGATGACATCTTATTAGCCAAAATGTTCTAATTCACTTGGATTCCCTGCAATCATTCCAATTCTCTATCAAAAAGAAAGAATAATGATATAGCATGAGTGTATACCTACTTTTAGGCCACCCTGTGTATATTTTATATAAAGGTTCAGAAATCACCTTAACCTCGTTACAAAAGCTGGTGTCCATTATTTGGAAAGTTATGAGAAGAGATGCATTATTGTTTTGAAATATGACGTGTATCAAGTGTTCATGCAAGTAGCTTTTTCTCTATATAATGTTATGCTAAATAAAGTGAAGGCAGTCTCATTTTGCTGGACATAACTGACGTGTGGTGTCGGCTTCCTGGGATTCCCAATCGATTGGTAAACAAAGGGTAACAACAGACAATTGAAGAAAATTGATAAGAGGAGGTTTATCTCCAACAGTAACATGGGGGCTCGTCCGGGATCGATGAGCTTATCAATACCAGATAATGATGCGGCTGTTTGATGTGTGTTCAACTGCTGACATACCCGGGTAAGTAATCTGAAGCTTGATCATTGTATATAAAACCGGATTACTTTGTCAGTTCTTGTATATACATTCATCTGGTCTGTTCATCTGATTAGGTAAGCAAATACTCGAATATTTGGACCCAATTGTCTGTCTGTTTGATAACCATTCATTATTTGTCTGTGTGCGCTGATAAAGATTATACATTTTAGCTTCACTGTTGCAAGGGAAAAATTTTGTTTTATTTTAAAGTTCTAAGTTTCAGTTTCACATTTGCAAGGGGAAAAAAAATTGTGGTTTTAATTTTAGATAACGTGTCATAACTGCAAATGTTTGGAATTTGTGTGGTGTAATCCTGCTATTGAGTCAGAATATTGTGATTTTAAAGGTATATTTGCAAAATAGTGATTTCAGTTTTGTAAGGAACCTAAGACAGGTTTTGCAACAGTTGTGGGGTGTCAGGTTGATAAGGTGATAGAAAAATGTATTGGTGATAGATTTCTGTATTGTCTTGATAAATTAATTACCTATTAATTATATACTCCATGGTTCCAGAGCTATAGTTGGTGGAGGAAATCCTTCTGACTATAAACAACGTTTAACCAGATGGCATAGACTTAGGTTAAGGCATTTAAAAACATACTCAGTCTTTGCAATCCAGTACAGCCAGAGTGTGTGTGTCTTTTAATGTAAGGAATCTGCAGTCAAGATTTAACCTGCAAGGTGTTGTAATAGTGGTATCAGTTTTTCAGAGAAAAGTGAACTAGCTGATATATTGCAGTATATTGTCTACGCTTGTCCATCTATTAATCACTTGTCACCAGAATTTATTTGACTGTTCAAAGAGTTTAACATTATTAGAAGTAGAGGTTAATGCCATTATTGACAAAGGTAATTTATGCATATGACTCAGTGATTTGAGAAGTCTTTGTAAACCAGATAAAGTCAAGTCAGTAATGACAGAATTTGGGGTTTGTTGTGTCAGAGGATTAAAGATCCAAGTGGTTTGCTTCATTTTGGTCCTGCATTGCTGATGAATATATAAAACACTTAAATAAGAAGTGTGATGTTTATGAGAGGCAAGTCTCTTCAACTGAGGTATTTTCCTAAGAACACACTTAATTGAACTAAGTGTGATGTTTAGAATAAGTTTTCTAAACTGAGAGTTCCCTAGAAAACACTTATATATTATTAAGTGTGAAGCTTGAAACAGTAAAAATTTTTAAGCTGAGGTATATACTGACTTTTGTTGTTTTTGATACTGCGCAGTACAAGGTGCAGTCCCGAAGGATTTCGCAAAGTGACTTGATCAATCACGTGAAGGGACCGCACAATGAGCCCCTGTCAGTACTAGGGAAGGAAAAATAGGCACAATTTGTGTAAGGGGCAAACTTCCTAGAGGAAGGGAAGTATTTACTAATGAGGGAGATTTGAAGCAAACAACAAACACTGGATCGATAAACAAGGTTTTACTGACACTGTTAAGAATTTGACAAACTGTTTCAGGGGCATAAGGTTTAATACATCACCTGTATGAATAAGTAGTTAAAAGCGTATACACATGTCGACAGAAGACGTAAGCTCAGAATGTTTGTGTGTGGCATTTATAGAAAAGAGAGGGCAAGGTGCTTTCATATTGAGAGGAACACTACGGACTCAGTAGAAAGTGTTTATACATTGATGGGATGTCACTTTATTCCAAAACCAAGTGATATCGGTAGAGAGTGGCTGAGTTTCCTTGCTAGTTCAGGAAATCGAGCACATAGCTGCATATCCTACGATCCTTTAGATCCTGGATATTGATACTTGGAAAAGTACCTAAGTGTTAAATGTTAAAATACTTAATGGTTTGGTTGTATCCAACCTCTAGAATTATTATGTCATCCACAAGAAAAGTGGATCCAAATTGTTCCCTGGTTTATACAAAAGTATCAGGATGGAAATGTACAAATAGTGATTGTTAAAATTTGAATGTCCTTTGGTCTGAAAAATGCAGACCTGATAAGTTTGTCACACAGCCCACAGCACGTACTGCTAGAAGCGGTAATGAGGGAGAGTTAAGGGTTACTCCCTATAAGCAAGGTTCCTGGAGATGTCCCTTAGAATGTAAGCTCTCACGAGTAGGGCCCTCTTCCCTCATGTGCTTATCCTTTTCTTACTTTAATAATCCACAACTGCCCAAATCGCACAGTTTTTTGGCCACCTGGAACTTATCTCTGTCATTTACTGGTGTAGTTATGCTTAGTTACCCTGTACTTGTCCTAAATTGTCTTCAACTGTAAGTCACTGTTTTCCTGTTTTGATTATGTGCATATGTACTCTGTAATTGGGCGCTGCAGAACCCTTGTGGCGCCATATAAATAAAGGATAATAATAATAATAATAAAAAAAAAGATGTGAATGTTCTCAGACCAAGTTATGCATAGCAATACATCGTCTAGATTGCAATAGCAAAGAGAAAGTAACCGTTACAGCCCGTCTGTGTTGTAAATCTCTCTGGAAAACAACTAAGGCTGATTCCATTTGACCAAAGTACTGTGTAAATCCAAAATATTACAAAATCTGAACAATAGATAATTGATATATCAAAGTTTTATCGTAGTAGTAAGATAGAACAACAGATTATACTTGATAATGTTTCTATGTGCTCTGTAAATATACAGGCTGGGGATGGGAAATAAGGTAACAATTCACATGTTAGTTCTATGTGACTAATGACATGCGGATGTACAAATGTTTATGACTACGGAATATGGATAAGATAATATAATATATATATATATCATAAGAAGTAAAGAAAAATTGCATTAGAAATCAATTGTCGTTTTTATTCCTTAAGGTCTTAGAATGTTTTAAAGATAATTAGAAAGCAGTAAGTTTTATAGAACATTCTACTGTAAAGTATATTAATGGGGGACTATGCATAATTATGCAGATTTATATATATTTTTCCATAAATAAATTTTTTCACATATGCAATGTGTATTTTAGTTTTGGGTTAGAGAATAATTCTCAGCTGTCAGGTAGCTGAAGGATAGTAAGCATAGTGCTCATTATTACAGTGCTTTATTATTGTTATTTAAAATACTAAAAGTTTTGTGATGCAGTTTTTGATACAGGTGGAAAATGAGTTAGACAGGGCAGCTCCAAACATATTGATTGAGAATATTACATACCATGGTGTCAGTCAAATGTGTTGGGAATTGTAAACAAGTTGCCAGATATGAGGGAATAGAATCCTGCTGCATTCTTTTAGTAAATATGTGTATGTGTATATGTATATACACATATGTGTATGTGTATATGTATATATAGACCCTGTTAAGTAAATTTAGAACAGGTTTTAAAAGCACGGCAACAGGTTTCTTATCAGCCATATGTTAGGCAGCACACACAAGATGATAGAATATGAGGGTGTGCAACTCCTGTGTCGGCAACAGTGTACTCAGTCACCACTGGCAGTTCGATAAAAGTGACTTTACCCACAGAAGACACAAGGGTTTCAAGAGCTGTTTTTATGCACAACCAGATTCCTCTACGTTTACTTACAGATCAGGCCATTGCAACTACTGGATTGGGAGGTTAAGCCCTACCCCTGCAAGAAAGGAAAGATGTAACCTGAAATACAAGCTGCTATACAAGTCTATCTCTCACAGGAAAAGTAAGACAAAGAGGAAGAACAACTCCCAGCATGAACATCATTATGTTTAACACCAGCCTGGGTGGACTTGGACTAAGGAGATGACATGCCAGCAGCAGTGAGAAAGAATATGCAAGTAAAGAAAGGACAAAGTATGAAGAATAATGGATGAATCATAAAGAGAGGTGATTGGAAAAAGAAAAGTTGAGAAGCAATATGAAGGTCGCATGAAAGTTTGGAGACTAAAGGAAATCTGCTTTAAGAAGGACAAAAAAAGACTTCTGACAAGTGGTCAGTACTACATGGCAAGATTACAGAAATAATGCCATGATTTAAAGCAACAGAAGCTCCAGGGTTTAAAGCAAATAATAAGGAACAAGACAGAAAAAGTTCCAGAAGACAAATGAATGATGCTTCTTCTGCCAATATGAAGTACAAGCTTCTTCAGGTACTCCCCAGTGAACATAATGTCTCCCGAGGAAACAGCAGAAGGTATGATTACAGTCACCTTGCCCACTGGAGAAATACGTTTGTGCCTAATGAATACTGGAGCCAGCACACACAGAAGACAGCAGAGGGAGATACCACAAGAACTGATGATATCAGAAATTCTTAAAAGGACAGGAGATGCAAGAACTACAGTCACCAATACCAGCCCAGTTCTTGACCTCGGAGTACATGTCCAGTGACTTTGCTGGAGCACAATGTACTGAAGCTTATCCAAGGAGAATACAGTACACACCAGCAGAAGTTTAACTTTCCAGCAACTTATCAAAGGAAAGAACAAAAAGCCATTTAGAAGCAAGTTAGAACAGAAGTTCAGTATTGACTCATTCCCGCAGTACCAGTTGTAGAAGAAAGTAAGCAATACTACTGGACCAGGATAGCCCTGTGGAGGGGCTATATCACCAAGTGATTTATCCACAAAACGCACAGCTAAATACAGGATGTGAATGAACTGCTGATTGACACCACTACTAAAAGAAGTACCAAGAAGGGGCAGTGTCCTTAGTGAAGTTTCTGGAAGAACAAGACTGCAGAGCCTCAGAAGGAGAAATTGCATCTAGCCAAGCAAGAGGTAATCTTCCTAGGACACCCAAGGTACCCGACACCTAACAAAAGTGAGAAGGGAGAAATTCATACTGCAAGCTAAGATGCCAACTAGTGTCAAGCAAGTCAGATGATCATTCCTGGGCCTAGTAGGACAATACAGAACACGGATACCTCTAGCACCAGTCTACATGCAAGCATTGTATGACAACACGGAAAGGGAGGAGGGTCCGCATCCTACATACAGCAACAGATGAATGAAGCTATTGAACAATTGGAAACAGCAGTTGCCTCATCTCAAGCCCTAGAACTACCTGACTATTAAAAAAGGAGGCCATACATAGAAGTCCTTATGCAAAATCATGGACTGAGGTGAAGACCAGTGGCCAACAACTCAAGCAAGCTTGACAGCAGTAATCAAAGAGCACCTACCGGCATCAGAGCAGTGATAGCAGCAACAGTCCTAGAAGAGTACAAGAGTACAGACACAGTGCTGAATCAGTAGTCCTAGAAGAGGACAAGAGCACAGGCATAGTGCTGAATCATGAACTTATCATCCAGGGTCCACATGCAGGTACAGAGAAGCTTCAACAAGCAAGAAACAAACACCTGTCAGCGGCAAGGCTGACCATGTATGAAGTAGCACTGCCAAAGTGCGACAAGTAACCATCAGAAGATGTATTACCCTCAACTCAGCAACTCTTTTCCAGCATTAATCAATAAAGGTGTTGAATCTCAAGATTCAAAAGGAGGGAAAAACAGATTATCTACTGATGAATGGGAAAGCAAGAAGTTGATGATTAGGACCAGGAAGGTGGTCCAGAAGAGCAAGATACAGACAGATCATCATGGATACATGACCGGAGGGATGGTCTAGAAGAGGAAGAGAATAATTCTGGTAATCAAAAATGTTGGTGTTAATGGAACAAGAACCTCAACTTGCCATATGTTACATACACAGCCCTACCTAATGCTCAGTAAGAGCTATATGTGGATGGATCAAGGTACCATGAGGATGGAATTCCTTATACAGGAGTAAGTGACCACTGAACATGGAGTTGTGGATTCAGGATCCTTACCATCCCAGTACAAGAGTGTGGGCCAGATATGGAAAAACAGAGGCTTCAAGAAGGCAAGTGGCGCCAGACACCAGTTCAGAGCTTTGCAAGGGCCACAGAAAAGGTTGCAGTGATGAAGATCCAGGCACATGCAAGAAATTATACTCCTGATACAAGAAGCAACAATCTGGCAAGATGCAGAAGCCAAGAGGGCAGCAGGTATGATTTGGGAATACAACAGGCATTCCATGTATCCCCCACAGGTTAGTGGGTGTGTCACAGAAACCAGAAAGGGATGCTAAAGTGTTTATTTTTAGTACTGGTTAATATTAGAACCATATTCAGTAAAACCATAGGTTATTCACCTTATGAAATATTGTTTGATAGCATACCTAAGATAAAATGTTATTATCCGTAAGGGTTACAGCATACATATGGTAATTTGACTACATATGTTAAAAAAGTCTTACTGAAGAAACTGACACTTCTGTATTTTCTAGTTTGCCTTTCTCCCAGATTCAGGAGCAAATCTGAATCCCCACAAGCTTTAACCAGGAGATTGGGTGTATCTGGAAAAACATGTGAAAAAGTAATTTGAGCCCAGATTTGATGGTCCATATCGAGTGTTGCTGACCACGCCCACTTCTGTGTCAATTAAGGAAAGAGAGACTTGGGTTACACTGAAATTTTGCTCAAGTTAAGTTGGAACAATGAAATACACAAACATGCAGAGGCTAATTGGGCCTGAACTAGACAGACCACTATGGGTCATTATATTGGGAACTTCAGTAGTCATTGTTGTCATAATATGCTCTATATCTCTCATAGGAGAGGACAGGGACTGGCATGTCTGCCAAGCCAAAGTTACGTATCAGTGTTCAGTATATAAGTATATACTTTTTATATATGTAGTATATGTAGTATGTGCTTCTTATATATAATGTATATAAGAAGTGTGTATTCACACTAGAGTTTGTGTTAAGTCAAGTTAAAGTAAAGATCATGAAATCTCTAGAAGTTCAAAGATACCAGTTAATTAAGAAATGCTGGGCTCACATGGGCCCACATCTGGAAAAGGAGGGGAATGGACATCTGTCCCCACTACATAAGGGTATAATAGGTTTTAATTTTTTTAAAGCAAATACATACTACTAAAATAGTGTAATATTTTTTAGAATATGTATGAAGAGAACTCCAAGAATGTGTTGTATATTATTACTAATGAAACAAATAGTGCGCAAGAAGTGGTTTAGAGAAATGTTCTGTTCAAACCCAGCTAATTGATTTAGCAGGATCAAAGAGTAGACTGTTGGAATAGTGATGTTTTTATTAAAAATTGATGGCTTAGCAATTTGCATATATCTGTATTTTAAGATGCTGTTTTGTTTTCTGTCCTTTCAGCTTGAAAGAAATCTGTAAACTCAAAGATGTGAATCCTCCTCCGAGTGTTAACAAAACTACAGAAGAGCTTGGCAAGAAGGAGCCGTGAACAGTCTACCTTAATGGATTTTACCTTCCGTGGGATAGAGTGACAAGCACGATCCTATGGGAATATAGCCTTTAGCACCATTATAGCTAGACTGTTTGCTTATTCTGTCTAGGCAGAGTTTATGTGATGCCTTGTAGCTCAACTGTAATGTCATCTTGTTATCAGCGGTAATGTCATTTTATTATGAAAGGAGGGACTGAGGAAGATAGATGTATATAGCTTAAGCATGTCGGCCTTTTTTTTAGTAGCAGCCATGATATAGTGAAGTAGAAGTATGCTTTTCTGAGTTAACCATAATAATGCTGACATTTCATAGTTAGTACATTCTGTGCGAAGCAAGGTAGTAGCTATAGTCTTGAAAAACATGTTATTAGACAGTCTCTGTGTGTTTAGACTTCTCCTGAAGGAAATTAAGTGGGGTGACAGCCTGAGAGGAGTTATGAGAAGAGATGCATTATTGTTTTGAAATATGATGTGTATCAAGTGTTCATGCAAGTAGCTTTTTCTCTATATAATGTTATGCTAAATAAAGTGAAGGCAGTCTCATTTTGCTGGACATAACTGACGTGTGGTGTCGGCTTCCTGGGATTCCCAATCGATTGGTAAACAAAGGGTAACATCAGACAATTGAAGGAAATTGATAAGAAGTGGCTTATCTCCAACACCTTCAAAACAGGCATAGTACTTAAATAAACAGGTGTACTCAAACAACTCAGCACCAGATTCTCTAGAGTTCATTCTGCTGCCCTGGAGTGCAGCTATCTCCTGCCATGCTTCCTAGCACACTCTGGCTTCCTTACAGGCCACTATTCAGCATCGGTGCCCATAAAACTGGGCTTATGAGAGTGTTAAGCTCTTCCTGTTCTTTGTTGATGATTCCCAGCTGTATTTGGCAGCCTGGAAAACCCAGAGTTACAAACCACTATTGCTGCTTAAGAGTGCACAGGCTTTGCTTTCCTCTCCATTGGAGACCGCTGATCCCACAGGAATGTGAGAAAGGCAGGTGAGAGAAAACCCCTCTCACCAAATTTGATATTGTAAAACACACAAATACCCACCAAGAGATCAGGAGTTGGTCATGTGTCAGTTTGTGATGATCAGTTGATTTTCCTATGTAATTATGAGATAATTTATATTTTAGTTTGCATCATTATCAGATAGATGATCAGTAGGTTATTTTGTGCCAGTGTGAGATTATCAGGCAACAGTTTTTTGTACATATGAGATGATTGTGAGATGGTCTTGTATTCAAATGAGGGGATCAGCAACTGCTCTTGTGTCAGTATACGATAATAAGGTTATGATCTGATGTAAATAGTAGATGCTCAATAGATAGTCTTGTGTCACTGCAAGATGATTAGGATATGGGGCCTAATTCATGTTTGTATGCTATGGTTGATGTTCATGCAATGAAGTGATTATCGGAAGACCTTGCATGTGCTGCAATCACAATGCCCATGTGCCAAGGTACCACTGGGATCTTTCTCACAATGAGCATTTTAGAAAAAAGTGATTGACACAAAGTGACTGTTTGGAGTTGTTAACGAGGAGTGATAGGAAAAATGCAGGCATGTCATGGACTTTTTTACAGCATGTATCTGCAGTCAGCTGTGAGGCCATACATGATAATACATGGTGTCCTAGTGCCTACTGCTGTATTTAGTCTGCTTAGCAATAAGGAAACCTTTAGCATTGATGTGCCTCTTATTTGTGTATTTTAAGTCACAACTGTGAACCTAATTGTGAGTGAGTTTGCAATGGCTCCGGTGGGTGACTCTTTTGATTTCTAAATAAACCAAATTTAAGATATGTTCCTGCGCACTCCCTTTGGTGCCTGATGTGGGGTTGTACCCTGATGTGTCACCACACACACACCAAGAGGGGGAATAAAGAAACCTTTATAGGTTTTGTCCTGAGTGTATGAAAGTAAGCACACATGTGAGGAGCTTTTTTTCACCATCCACACCGGGGTGAACCTTACGGATACCATCGCACTTCCCGAATAGCTATAGTCTAAGGAATCCGGGCAGAAATCACCCTGTTATACCATTTTCCTGGGAATTGAAATTTAACTTTTGTATATCCATTGTGCTTTTTTTCACATATTACATAATGGAACTGAATCTGCACATGGACCATTTATTGTGAAATTGACGGACTTTCCCAGTGAAATTGACGAACAGTGAACATTATGGTAAAATACCACCGTTATCTCCTCTTTGCACCATAAGTGGGATCCTATCCAAACCCATATTTTGCCTTTTGATTTCTAGGTGGCAGCTTAACTTGCTATTTTCAGTTCCACAGCCTAGATAATTGCTTTAAATAAAAATGAATTAAGCCCATGTTCTTGTATCAGTGTGAGATGATGAGGAGATGGTCTTGTGTCAAAGTGAGAGGATCTGAAGGTGGCCTTGTATCAGTGTGAGATGATCAGGAGATGGCCATGTGTTATTGTGAGATGATCAGGAGATGTCCATGTGTCAGTGTGAGATGATCAGGAGATGGCCTTGTGTCAGTGTGAGCTGACAGAGGTGGCCCTGTACCAGTGTGAGATGACAGAGATGGCCTTATATCAGTGTGAGATGATCAAGAGATGATCTTGTGTCAGTGTGAGATTATCTGGCGATGGCTTTATATCAGTGTGAGATAATCAGTATATGTCCTAGTGGCAAAGTCAGATGAACTAGAGATGACCTTCTGTCAGTGTAAGATGATCAAGAGATGGGTATGTGTCATTGTGAGATGATCAGGAGATGGCCGTGTGTCAGTGTAAAATGATCAAGAGTTTAGGTTTCCCTCTCCTAATCCTGCCTCCTGACTCCTGTGAACTAGCTAGCGAGAGTCTGGTGGCTGGCTTAGGAAAGGGAATCCTAATTTCGAGTCCTAGGGTTCTACTTGGTGGCTGTGGTATACAGCGCCGCTTGCCAATCCCGGACACATGCCAACACATATATTACATACAACTACACATGTATGTTTATATATGTTTATCATTTGACCCCTGCACAAGGTAGTCTGCACTGCAGCCTAGGGATTGCATTCACCACTTGATTTCAGTGAAAAACATGGGTTATTTCTTTCTTGGAAGTTGTGACTGGATAACCTCGCTCAGCCAGACTATCATAGATTTTTATCCACTGACTAGGAATAAAGGGTGGCTATTTCTCCCTGTGTAACCTGAGTGCAATCACTTCACCATTCCTAGGGATTCTGTTTACCATCAGTAACATGATACAGACCATGTAAATGATTAGGAGTTTAGTTTAGAAAACCTTACAGAGGGGCATGGCCTGTCTGCTGCTAAGAAATGACATGCAGATCAGGAGCTACTGAGATAAGAGCTCCTTTCTCCCTGCACACCTCTCATTTTCTAGCCTCTGTTGCTCCCTCTCCTTCCTATACCCCGCAGGCTGCTAGCAGGGACCGCTGTGAGAGGTCCGCGTAATCAGGGAGTGTTTGTGTACACTCCTGCGGATTGCAGCCTACTCACAAGCCAAAGCCGGGGAATAAAGCACATGTGCGATCTGGACTGGATCGGGTTGGCTGCACCGCGTCACCTCCGGTAGGCTACTACTGCTTGCTGCTACCCCTGGAGTGTTCCCAGTGGCCCCCTGGGACTGTGCCCCCTGCTTCCTACTCCATGGCTGTTTACAGGCCAGGAGTGCTGTGTGGGGTGCTCTGCCAGAAGGGGAGCTCACAGCTGGCAGCAGCCATCTCGGATTCCTATACAGCAGTGTATATCTCTTCCCCTGAGCCTCAGCGCTAGGCAGGACTGGGACAAGGGGTATCCTCTATGGTTCTGCTCTTCCTGTCCATTCCTCCAAGCTTCAGTTAATATCAGCTGGAGTCAACCCTGGATTTTTGGGCTCTCTTATTCCATCGCAAGTTACCATTCTGTGTGTGCCCTGCCTGCTGGTTGCATTAGTGCTGTCTATCTCATGTGCTCATATCTGGATGTGTCTGATGTAATTCATCCTCTCCATGCACCCACCCGGGGCTTCTATGTATGAATCTTAGTTTCTATTGGAACCGACATACCTTTGTGTCTGCTGGACTCCTGACATATTGATATCTTATATTTGCTTTGGAATTATAATTCATTTGGAAATTCCTCCAAAGAAACTTTAATGGTCAGTACCTCTATCGGTGTCCTTTCATACCAAAAACCCCACCTATGCATCCTCATCATCAGCGGGAGATCATTCTCTTTCTGGTAGGTCTGACCCCGTGGTTGCTGGTGTGGCCCCTCCTCATGCAGTCCCTGGCATGGACTCCAACTCAAAAGAGCCTCTTACAGTAAAGACACTGTGCTTGGTCCTGGCAACCTTTAAACCTGAGCTTACTCAAGATCTCTTTGCTTTTGTTTGTGAGGTTAAAGTGGAGCTAACTGGTATCATGGACTGAACGGACCACTTAGAGCGTAAAATAGAGGAGCTGGTGGCCTCCCATAATGAGCTTATTTTGGCCCACGAGTCACAGCGTGCCAAGATGGAGGTGTTTAAAGACAAAATGGCCAATTTGGAAGACAGGTCTAGGAGAAATAATATTAAAATCCATGAGATTCCAGAATCAGTGGCTAATTCAGAAATTCAATACTATGCTACGTCTTTATTCCATAAACTGCTGACGAAGGTGGAGGATAAGGATCTTCTCATAGACAGAATTCATTGGCTTATCAGACCCCGGTCGGTTTCTTCCTCATACTCCCGGTATACGCTCCTTTGAATCCCCTTCTACACAATTAAAGAGCAAATCCTACATGCCACGAGATCTGTTTCGTTCTCCAATGATATGGGAGGTCTACAATTATTTCTGGAGATTTCTGCATTGACTATCTACAAACGCAGGCATTTAGCCCCATTTAGCGTCCAATTGCTTGCTGACTGGGATATCCCTGTCACACTACCTTCGACATCCAAGGAGCACATTTCACCTTCAATTGAATGGTCAACTACTTGACTGTATTCCTCATTTATGATTTAATGTGGTTTTTCATATTGTTTCTGTTTTCAGCGATACCAGAGTTATGCTCCTGATATGTGAGTTTCTTTGCTGCATTTATGTACACTGTTGGTTACTTTAGTTGCTATATAAGTGACCATGTGTATATATGTTTGTTTTCTCCCTGATATACCCCTTTATTTGTGTATTGACAGCGGAAGAATGTAGGCTATATTTGATATTGTGTTTGTGTCCAGATCTACCCGCAATGCTGCTTTTTGATAGGGTATATTCCTGCACTTAACATATATATATATATTTTTTTTTCATGCCGCGGGTGGTGAAGCTATTACCATTACCTTCTCTTTTTTTTCCTACCACACGCCTCTCCTCTGTGGTATGATGCAGTCCTGATTTCCTGGGTCCTTTTGTTTTTTTATTCCTTGTCCTGTCTTTTCCTTCCCTGTGTTTTGTTCCCCCCACCTCTATGGAATGTTAGTTGTTATCATATTTTTACTTTTTGAATGGTACGAGTTTATTCCTTAAATGTTAAAGGATTGAATTCTCCTCATAAACGTAGGTTAGCCCTGACTTCCAGCACAGGGCTGATGTAGTGGCGTTGCAGGAAACTCATTTTTCTGCATTGGGCCCAACCACTCTGAAAGATCAGAGATATCCGGTAGGATTTTTTGTAAATGGCCCTTTTAAACACAATGGAGTGGTCGTCCTCTTCCGAAATGCAGTCTCTTTTGAATTGAAATCGCATACAGCAGATAAGAATGGCTGTTACCTTATATTAACTGGAGTACTGGAGGATAGGCCGGTTACATTAGTCTCTCTTTATGCCCCAAATTCAAATCAGGTCCCCTTGTTACCTAAAGTTTGCTCTGCTGTCATGAAGGTCCGCTATGGTGCATTGATTGTTTTGGGTGATTTTAATTTAGTTTTAGACCCAAAATTGGAAAGATCTAACCATCCCACTACACAGTCTGCCTAGTCCCGCAATAGCTCCTCTTTAGCCTTTCATAATTTGTTGTCTGAGTATGATCTATATGATCTATGGAGGGTTCAGAATCTTTATGGACGGGACTATACATGTTTTTTGACTGTCCACAATTCTTACTCCCGCATAGACATTATTTTGTGAAAAAAATGGATGTTACAACATTCAGACCAGGTGGATATTCTACCTATATCATGGTCCGACCATGTTCCTCTCCTCTGGTACTGGAATGTTTCCCATCAATTTGCTCCCCCAAGACCTTGGTGCTTATCTCCCCACCTTCTTTCAGATCCTCTATCTAAGAAGGCGATAACTGGTTGTGTTTTAACTTATTTGGCCACTAATTCCCCCTCAGATACATCCTCTTCAACTTTTTGGTGTGCGCTTAAGGCAATAGTATGGGGCGCTGAAATCCAAGAAGGAGCCAGGCTGAAAAGACAGGCATTACAACAACAAAAGGATTTAGAAGCTAGACTTAAGGAAGTTGAGGATAAAAATAAGTTTCGCCCCTCTAGTTCCCTTCATAGAGAACTGACTGCTATTAAGGGCCAACTGCAGAAACTTCTCGACTCTGGGCCTAATTAAGACCTGATCGGTGCCGTGCGTTATCGCACAGCAGGTGTCGCAGTGCACTGGTGTCAATCAGGCAGAGGCGGTCGCTGGGCAGGAGGGGGCAGGCCGATGGCATTTGGCCGCCATTTAGGGGGTGCAGTTCAGGCAACATAGGTGTGCCCAAACCATTTAGGGGGTGGGCCACGGCAGCTACATGATGTCACACGCAGCTGCTGTGACCCTCACAGTAACAAGTAGCTTCCTGCCAATGCGCAGGAGCTGCGCTGGCTGTGAGCTACTCTTCCACTACAAAGGCATCGCCGCTGTGCTATACTTTTGTACTTGTGTGACAGGGCTGTGCCTGACATGTGGGGCGGACTAACCCTGTGCTGGGCGTCCCCCCGTATGTCAGTGTGCCTGATTGTAGCCAAGCAAAATTCTGCACAGCTATGATCAGGTCTGAATGAGGACATCAGTTCACGCTAAACAGGTTGCAGCAGAAGTTTTGTCTGTAACATGTCGTGTAGGATGCTAGCCCATACGTTTTGTGTTATGCAGGCTAGCAACAGGATTAAACATTGAATTCCCCCAAAGGTACTAAGGTGGCAAATCTGTTACACATATCTACTCAATTTTCTAATTACTATACTAATTTAAATAATTTATCCTCCGATCCCCACACTTTCCAGGCCACTTTGGAAACTGTTAATACCTTTTTAATGGACATTAAACTCCCCTCACTTAATGAGGAACATTTGGCATCCTTGAATACTTCTTTGTCTCCTTCGGAGGTGGCACAGGTGATTAAGGTGCTTCCTTGTGGCAAAGCTCCAGGTCCAGATGGCTTTATTAACGAGATTTATATTTCCCTTAAGGAGCACCTAACCTCTCTTCTATCTTAATATTTAATGAGGTGTCTACTCTTGGGGCTTTCCTGCAAGAAAAGCTAGAAGCCCAGGTTATCATGTTGCCCAAACCTGGCAAAAACCTATCGCACTGTCAGAACTATAGGCCTATTGCACTCCTGAATGGAGATGTTAAAATATACACCAAACTTATAGCTACCTGTTTGAATGCTTTTTTGCCATCCTTGATTCATACTGATCAAGCTGGTTTGTGCCCGGCAGACAGACCTCGGACAACACCCATAGTGTGTTTGACTTTATTGACACAATTGGTTCTAGTAATGGCTCCTGCTGCTCTCTCTGGATGCAGAAAAAAAACATTAAATGGACTTAATTGGTTGTACATGCATTCGGTCCTAGAGAAATTCAGATTTAGTGATCAAATTTTATCTTCAGTACTAGCCTTATACAGCTGCCCCTCTGCCTGTGTTTTCAGCAATGGGTTTTTATTGGATGCTTTCCCAATCACGAATGGTACCCAACAAGGATGCACTTTGTAGCCCTTGATTTTTACTTTGGGCATTGAACCCTTTGCTGAAAAAATTCGGATGACTAAGGAATTTCCCGAGTTTACAGTTGATAATAGTACACATAGATTATGTTTATTATTATTATTATTATTGGCTCATTCTAGGATGATCCTTCCCCACAGAAATGGAGACTTGGCTCTACCAGATCTTGTTTTATATCAGGAGTCTTGTGTGCTAGCGCAACTTAAATATTGGTTGGGTGGACCTTCTCTTGTCAGCTGGATAGCTATTGAGAGAGCGGGGTGCCCGGTGCTTCCCCTAGCAGACCTTCTCAAAATACCATCAAGCTTAAGACCTTCATCATTGACACTTCTCCCTTCTGTAAAACCATCCCTACAGGTTTGGGATAAATTGGTAGGACGCCTCCCTGGGCATTTAAATCCATACTCAGCTTTTTAATTACGCTCGGTAGCTAAATAAATCCCCAACCTTAATTTCTCCACTTGGTATACATGTTACCTACAGTCCCTAGGGGTTCTCTTGGATGGTAGTGTCATGTTCCCATTTTCATTACAGCAAACCTTACTGACAGGGAACTATCTCACTACCTTCAGGTACTACATTGGTATAAAAGTTTTCCTAGATCTTTAGTTAACTCAGGACCCTCAGCTCAGGCCATTGTAGCATGCTTAGGACTTCTTAACTTAAATAAAGATATCTCTTTTTGGTATAAAATTCTTTTAGGTTTATTCAAAACCACAAAATCTAGGGTGCAATTGAAATGGGACACAGACCTGAGGATTCCATTATCTGAGGATCACTGGGAAATTATATTTATTTCATCCTATCATAGGTCCAGATGTCTGAATCACACGGAGATGCACATTAAACTCTTACATAGGTTGAAACTAACGCCTGATAGAATTCATACTTTTTGGCCCTAATGTTCAAAATTTTGCTGGAGGAATTGTGGGGAGGTGGGTCATATTTTTTATATTTTTTGGACTTGACCATCTATCCAAAGCTTTTGGTCAGTAATATTTCAACTAATTCATGAGGTGCTGAATTTGTCATTGATTCCCTCTCCGGCCTTGGCTTTATTACACATTTTCCCTGCCAAAGTATTGCCTCATCAGAGATATCTGTTGGGACATATATGTATAGCTGCTAGAGCTGCATTAGGTCAGTGTTGGAAGCAATCATCTCCTCCCTCCCTTTCTCTGGTTGTTAAAAAGATTAAATTTCATTATACTATGGAAACTGAATTTATGCCCCATTCATCTCTGGCATCCTCACCTATGGTGAAATGGATGGCTTGGCATGAATATGTGTCGGGTGGTGCAGGAGCCTCCTCTCCATCTTAAATGTATCTAGACACCTTTTTTCTCTATATCTCACCACGTTTATGGGGTTATTACCTACTGTTCAGTTTTATAGTATGTCTAATGCTTACTTGTATAATTATTTCTTATTGTGTATGTACTCTCTGATTAACATGCTCGCTGTATTTGTATGTTTGATTTGTCTGGATTGTTTGCTACATCCCTTTTCCATGGTTTTTTTTTCCCCACATCTTGTTTTGTTCCCCCCTCTTTTTCTTTTCGGAATCCTATCCCCCCCCCCCAAAAAAAAAATAAAAAAAAAAATATATATATATATATATATTGCATTTTTTGCAATTAATAAAATGTATTGATGAAAAAAAGGGGAATTAAATTAACTGCAGTAACTTACCATGGCTAATGGATCCCTCGGGGGTTATCCAAGTAGCCCCTAAAGCCAGTGCTATTGAGAATTTTTTTTCACCTGACTAGAAGCAGACAAAGAAAATCCCTGAGAACTGACCATAGAAAAACCCTGAACACTGACCTGAGAAAAACCCTGAGAACTGACTCATTTTCACAGTCAACGCCATGAAAATAAATAAATCTAGCAACTTATCCCAGATCCATTTTTTTTGTAAGAAAATGGGTCAGTTTTCATATGACAATAACAGGGCTTAAATTGAGTTGCCCAATACAGACCAATGGGAAAAAAGTATTGTTAAAGCCCATTTTTTTTGTGCCAATTATTAGCGGGCACAATTGAATTCCCTACTTAATCTGTGCCAGTAAGTTTGCTGATGGCTGACATACATGTGGTAATTCCAGCTGCCTAGCAGGGTGGGTCCTATTGGAAAGATGTGGGGTCTTGCTAGAAATGTATGTTACCTGGACTAATTGGGGCGTTACTTAGAAGAATCAAACATCTACAGTAATTTAATAACTTTGCAATGGAAAATGTTATACGGTTACATTAAAGTAAATCACAAAGTCTCTTGTTCTCTGTGACATAAATCATCATCTATTCTTTGTCTCTATGCGGCTAATTCAGACACAGCAGATGATCAGGCCTGAAATGCGCATGCCCGGCGCATGGCAGACAGCCGATGGCTTTCAGAGCCCAGTGATGGCCTCTGCCTCATTGACAGGCAGAGGCAGTCGCTGGGTGGGAGGGGGCAGGAAGGTGGTGTTATGCTGCTGTTTAGGGGGCACAGTCCGGACAATGCAGGCGTGGCTGGACCAGGAACGGGTCGTGGCAGCTGCATGACTTCACACGCAGCTGCTGCGACTCGGCCAGCGCAGCTCTTGACCAGCACTCAGGAGCTGTGCTGGTAGGGAGCTACTCCTGATGTGCAAAAGCATTGCCACTGTGCAATGCTTTTGCCCTTCTGTGACGGGGCGGGGACTGACGTGCGGGGTGGGTTAGCACTGTGCTGGGTGTATCTCAGCATGTCTGTGATCCTGATCATACCTGTGCTAAATTTAGCACAGCTACGATCAAGTCTGAATTACCCCCAATGTCAGATATCAGTGGGATAATAAAATGATAACTGGGTCATTGTAGTAACTACGAGTCTGCTGAGTGAATGACAACAATGATCCCTGGTGGGTGACAGAACCACTCACAGATCACACATGAATCTCACACTCTTTAATCACACAGTAACCTGCAAGAAATGACAATTACTTTAACTGTTGATCAGGGTTTAACATCAGATCAATATAAATGTACAGTAATCTATGTGATTATTTATTACTAAGGTTTATCATTTGCAAATTGTCAGGAAGATCTGGTGTATTTATGTCTATTTGTATCTCAGACTTACAGTAGGGGCTGATCTGAGTCACAGGCTGCGGCCGCTTCTGTTGGTGTAGTTGTGTCTGCGACTATATGCTAATGCGGGTAATAGCCCTTCCCCTGGTGTACAAGCTGCGTCTGACTGTGCCAGGACTGAGACGCTGACCTCCAGCATCTGTAGATACTGTAACACCGCTCACTACGTCATTACATGTCACCATCAGTCACACCATAGACACTTACCCCAGCCCCATGCTAGGTGTGAGCATCTAAACGTCTGTGTATGCAGCCACTTCACTGACATACAGATGTGTCCTCATACACCTTTCCTATCAGTGGCGTGTGGTGAGGTCAGTTGCTGGTGAGGCACTGGCTGGTACCAAAGCCAGATTTACACACGTATATACTATGGACCCGAAAGAGGTACCTTAACTCCACCATTTGATTGGCAGGTTGCCTAGGTACATACATTTTCCTGTATCTCAATAGGATTTACAGCACAGGAATACTGAAAGCCAACAGCACAATAACTAGAAATACATTCACCTGTATTTGAACAACTCAAGATTTATTGATTTTTGCAATAGGTGGTTATAGTCCTGCAAAGAATCTAATTTATTCCAGTAGAAAAAACAAAACAGTAACACATATTTAAACGAGCATACAGCTTTAGAAATGCAGTTCCACTATTCAAAGTCTTTCAAATGAAAACATACATTGTATGGCCTGACCTTTACTTGTAAATGAAGTCCATTCACCTATCCTTCTGGACAAAGCTATCAGTGACTTTGCTGTAGAAGTCCACTCTAATTTCTTTTAGTTTTAGAAGTCTCTTCGTCTCAATAGAGATGATTGCCAGGGATGAAAGTCGCCCTTGATCAGTCTTATTCCTGGTGTATGTTTTGAGTCGTTTCAAAGCAGAGAATGACCTTTCAACAGACGCTGTTGTTGCTGGTATAGTAAGCACCAGTTGGAGTAACTTTGTTGCTTCGGGAACTGTTTGCATGAGATTATTCTCAGTCACAAAGCTGAGGAGCTGTGTGGGGGATTTGCATTCGTTCCTCACCATTTCTGAGCTATACAAGCCACTAAGATCACCTTTAGTCTAACAAAGTCAAAGTATTTTGCATATTTTGATAGACTCTGCAGTTTGGTGTCGTCAAAATGTTGGGACATATCATAAAATTTTGTGCAATCAACCAAACCTAGGAAACTTAGCTCAGCGAAATGGTCAAACCTAGCTTTCATTTGAACACTGGCATTGTCCAGAATGTTATAAAACATTCTTTTCCTCTCATCTCTCATCACCTGGTTGCTTCGGGCATTGTCTGTCAGGCCAAGGGTGACACATTTCTGCTCAAATCGGCTATAAAAACTATCAAACTCTTGTCTCTGGCGTTCTACTGCTCCCATCGTGTCACGGATTCGTGCACAGCAGAATCCAATGTCCATTATTTTATTCTGCAGCACACGAAAGAGTGCATCGGTTTCATTGAAAATGCCCTCATATGCCATAATGAAGAAGCATGTGGATGCTTTTGACAGCCAGAGATCATATCCATTGGCCATGTACAGGGTGTCATTGTCCCAGTCTCGAGGATTTTCTTTCATAATCTTAAACATAGCACGTATATCAGACTGGAACATGCTGATTGTCTGCACTAGTCTGGAATTTGAGCTCCATCTCGTGGGCGCTGCTCTTGGCAAACATCGCTTCACAACATCATCAAGTAGGTGAGTGCGCATGGTCGACTTATTGAAAAATCCTGAAAGTCCCTCAAGTGTTTTAAAAAAAGTGTTACACTGAGGCATACATTTTGCTGAATGCAAGAGAACCAGATTTAATTTGTACGCATAACAATGGATAAACATTGCTTCAGGTATCCTTTCTTTAATCTTGGCCTGCACCCCATTGAGATCTGATGCCATCACAGAGGCTCCATCATAAGTCTGAGATACCAGCTTTTTAACACAGTTATATTTCTCTAACACTCCCATAAGATATTCAGCAATCGCTGGTGCTCGTCTATCTTCACTCACATCATCGAAACCCAAAAATGCCTCCTTCACCTCACTTTTAGCAACATAACGCAAAATCACAGAGAGCTGGGCTTTGCTTGTGACATCTGTTGTCTCGTCTACTTCAACAGCTACAAATGGGGCGGCATTAATCTCCTCTTTCATATCATTTCGGATCACATCACCAGTTGCTTCAATTAAATCATTCTGGATTCTGTCAGATAAACCAGAAAACACAGTGGATGTCTCCAAATGCTTAGCTAACTTCTCATTTTCCACAGCAAAAGCTTGTACTAGCTCCACATAGTTGCCACGATTAGAAGAGCTTGCACTCTCATCGTTTCCACGAAATGCTAACTCCTGTTTCGCTAGGAAACAAGTGGCATTAATAAGGGATTTTAAAATCTCCCGGTTTTCCTTTACTTTAGCATTATGCATCCTGATATTTAATCTTCGCTATTCACTCAAAGCCAGATCTATCCTTGTGATTCCAAAAGTATTTAAAGTAATTTGGCTTTGGATATGAATTACTGATTTTTCATGTTTGCTGAGGTTCCTTGGCAGATTTTTCAAGTCACAAAATCCTGTGTTAGTCCAAACATTGTCGACGGTGGTAAACAGAAGGCAGGAAAGCAGTACAGGCGATTCCTCGTAGCACAGCCACACAACCAGTCTTTTTGTTGGTACCACTCCACTTGGAATGTCCGTGTAATTTTCTTCTGTCCTGCCGTTTGAAGAAGGCCCTTAAGCTCAGGCATTGGTCTTCCATTAGTTATCAGTCCCCGCTTTGCAAAGATGTAGAGGAGAAAAGTATCCCCAGTGGTATGCCAATCCCACTCTCCCGGCGCTGCTCAATAAACTTCTATAAATGTGAAAAGAAATTGTTGATATAAATATATCTCGTATATATAAACAGCAGCGTATGTTTTGAGACTTGGTTAGGGTCTCTAGCATAAACAAAATGATATAGATCTAAGAAACATCGCGCTATTTATTGAATAAAAAAAATAAAAAAAAATATATATATATATGTATATATATATAAAAATAAATTGTTATAAATATAAAAATAATGAGGCTGAGAAGTTGTCAGAAATGAGGTTGGGAGACTGTTTGTAAACAATAAAATACTTTTTATTTTAAGCCAAATACTCCACCATCAAGATAAAACATATATATAAAATTTCTATGCAAGCATCAGACATTTAATAATTATGAAGCATTCCAAGAACTATAAATAAATATGACTGTAGTAACAGCTCAAATGAACATGTTATATTGTATTTAAATAAATACCACATGTCCTTTTAAAGACAATGTGTTTCAAATTGTAATCCTTTGCAAGATCCAGACGGGTTTTGCAGATGGCTTTATGTGCCGGCGTCCCGGCTGTATTAGTGGTTCAGAGTAAAATGAAAGTTTAATATTTACCGCCTGTGGCTGTCACAATTGTGACTGAAATCGTCCTTCCTTTCCCGGTGGTGAGGCTATCACCGCCCCGGGCGTGCTGTGTTGGGTGTCCGTAAATAAATAGGAGCCAAAGGACTCACAGATCGTTCCTGCTGAGATTTTGTGTAGATATAAGGTGTCAGCTAGCCCCTAAATAGTCGGCAGGGATAAGCTGCCTTTAGAGTTTAAAATTTGGAAAAGGGGAGAATAGGGGTATCTGCGACTCGCAGTGTCTAATATATTAATATAAAAATGAAGAATATTGCAGGATACGGTTTATAAAAAATTGCAAAAATATTTATTTATACAATGTAAAACATGATATGGGATAAAAAGTATATGGAGAGTAAAAGCCTAAAAAATTACAAAGTACATAAAAATGACTAAATGACTATGTATAATTTAGCTAGAACCCAGGATAAAAAGTAATAAACAACCTAAAAATATATGTTTTAAAGATAAGAGAGTAGTGCTTATCTGTAAAAATGGAGAGTCAGTAGAGGTACACCCCAACGCGTTTCGTCCTTCAGACTTCATCATTTATTTTTTATTTTTATTCAATAAATAGCGCGACTATATCAGTCCCCGCTTTGCCTGAAAGTCCAACTTGGAAAACTGTTTAAGGTTTGCTATGATGTCGTTTTTCATTTTTTCAAATAAGCTTGAAGTCAGCTATCAAATCTAACAAAAAAGAGAGAGCGCTGATGTAGGACACATGATTTACTAGAAAGTTATATAAATAAAATATATACAATATATCCTGACCAAAAAAATAAATAATATGAAAAAATGACATGTACGCACACATATATCTATGGGGTCAATCCAAGTTCGTGCAAGTAGCATTGTATGAGTGCGATTTTCTCTGAAAATTTGCACTGTAAATTAATTTTGCAATCCAATTAGGAACGTCGCACTTAATCAGAGTAAACTCACATTTTTTTTGTTCACTACCCTGAGGTGTGAAATCTTTATTTTTATGTTAAAAATGTCTGGACTTGCTTCAGAACCTCTTTGACACCCCCCTATCCCCATGACTAGTTAGGTATTTTGGAAATGTTTAAATTAGCTTAACTGAGCCAATAATAACATGACATTTTTTAGAATAATAACATGGCCTCACACCCTTATTCGTTAAATCATGCACCCACAATTTCATAAAAAGTATTAAATAAAATAAATAGAAAAATATCTTTTAAAGTCACCTCAAACTACCCCAAAAGCTTTTTTCCTTTTCTTTTGGCATTTCCATTTAATTCCTTTATATTTAAATGAAATTAATTTGTGTTAGATTTCTTTAATGTAAAGAAACAAATGCAAAAACCTACACATTAGACACCTTTTAAAAGTATCCAGTACTTTCATTATCCCCACTTAAATCCTTCTCTATGATTCCACCTTTTTGGGGTCTATGAAAGTCTCCCCACTTTTCTCACATCGTATTTGGCATAGTTTGCAAACCCAAGCTGCAGGTGAGCATATATTCAAGTGAAAGCTGAAAATGATTTGCATACTTGCACCTAATTGGATTGGACCCCTATCTGGTTTTAACAAAAAATGGTATGATTTTGAATACTACTAAGTCAGTCAGCAAAGTGTGTGTGTGTGTGTGTGTGTGTGTGTGTGTGTGTGTGTGTGTGTGTGTGTGTGTGTGTGTGTGTGGGGTGGGATGGGGGGATGGGGGTGGGAGGCAACATGGGGTATCCCATTTTTCCTAATGAACCAGCCATGTTGATAATGCCATAGCAGTGGGAACACACAGCATAGACGTCGCTTACTATTACATTAACCAGACCCAAACTAGTTGCAAGGGCTGGAATTTCCTGGAAAAGCGGGGACTCAACATAGGATCCCCACCTCCCAAGCAATAACCTTTCAGTCCTGTGCTATGCCCCGCACCCCAGGATGGCAGTGGGTGGATGCACGTTTTATGAAATAAAAGTGTTAAGGTGGATATATATATATATATATATATAAAAGTATATATATATATATATATATATAAAAGTATATATATAAAAGTGTTAAGGTGGATATATATATATATATATATATATAGAGATATATCTGCAGATCAATCTGCGGATATATCTGTTGTTGAAGACATTGGAAAATGAATCTACAGTATGTGTGTATGTATATATATATATATATATATATAGCAGGTGTGTATATGTATATACAGTATATATATATATATATATACACACACACAATTCCACTTGCACAAAACAGCGGCACTCTGAGACGTACAGATGTGAAAATGGTATTTAGTTATGAACCGAAAACCAACGTTTCGGTGGTCTCTGGCCCATTTGTCAAGATAATAAGAACAATTAAAACATTTACATACCTTTCTGTAAAGAAGAAGCCAGCCAGTGTCTTGCGTCAATCCGTCAGTGCAGCCGCCCGTGTGACCAGAAAAGGAACACGGGCGGCTGCACTGACGGATTGACGCAAGACACTGGCTGGCTTCTTCTTTACAGAAAGGTATGTAAATGTTTTAATTGTTCTTATTCACCTTGATAAAGGGGCCAGAGACCACCGAAACGTTGGTTTTCGGTTCATATATACTGTTTTCACTTATGGACTTCTCCGAGTGCCGCTGTTTTGTGCGAATGGAATTCTGTTAATATCAGAGGGCACCGGAGCAAACTGTACTTGAGGTATAAGTGTTGGTTCTTTTGTACATATACATATATATATAATTTTATATTCAGTGTACCTAGCTGCGGCACTCTCAGGTCATTATCATACAAGTGAACTGGCTAACATCTCATTGATGCAACGTTTTGGTTTATTTCAAACGTCAGGCATTTTTGAGCCTGACGACAGTTGAAATAAAACAAAACTGTTGCATCAGTGAGAGTTAGTGGTTCACTTGTATGTTAATGACCTGAGAGTGCCGCTGCTATGTACACCGAATACACATATTCGCTATGCACACCGTCCAGGTGAAAACTAAATTAAAGGGAAAAAAAAACATGTAGGGGTCCCCCCTATTTAATGGACCAGCACCGAGCCCTAGGAGCCAGCCTGATTCTAAAAAATATGGGGGAAAAAAATTGTATGGATCCCCCATATTTTTAGTACCAGCACCAGGCTCCTCCAGTAAGGGAGGGTAATGCCACAGCCAGGGGACACACTTTACGGGGTCCGTGGCCAAAGCATTCAAACCCCCCTAACTAGTCAGCAAAGGCCACAGGTTCCTAGTGAAGTAGGGACCCCACAATACAGGGGTCCCCCTCTCCAGGTTACCCCAGGCCTTTGCTGAAGCCCGGTGCTATCCCCCACACCCCTGGGCGGTGGGTGCAGGGTTGATAGCTTATGTAAAAGCAATATTGTCCTTTACAATGGGTCTACAAGTCCCAGCAAGCCTGCCACTCATGCTGGTACTTGGAGAACCACAAGTACCACCATGCAAGGCATTAAAGGCCCGCTGGTACCTATAGTCCCCCTGTAATGGAAATATTGAAATAAAAACAAATACACTGGCTTTTTACAATATTTTATTTATCTGCAGCTTTGCCTGGTGGGTCGGCAGCCATATAGCTCTTTTGCGTGGCCGCCGACACACCAGGGCTTCCGCCGACTTCGCCTGGTGGGACAGCGCCCACCAGGGCTTCCTCCATCTTCGCCTGGCAGGACAGCGCCCACCAGGGCTTCCACCGTCTTCGCCTGGCGGGTCAGCGGCCATATAGTTCTTTTGCGTGGCCGCCGTCACACCAGGGCTTCCGCCGACTTCGCCTGGTGGGACAGCGCCCACCAGGGCTTCCGCCGTCTTCGCCTGGAGGGTCGGCGGCCATATAGCTCTTTTGCATGGCCGCCGATACACCAGGGCTTCCGCCGACTTCCCCTGGCGGGATAGCGCCCACCAGGGCTTCTGCCGTCTTCGCCTGGCGGGTCGGCGGCCATATAGCTCTTTTGCGCGGCCGCCGACACACCAGGGCTTCCGTCGACTTCACCTGGGTGGCAGCAGCCTGTTAGCTCTTACATGGCTGCGGCCCTCACCCAGGACTTCTGATGTCTTCACCTGGTGGGCGGTAGCCTTTAAGCTCTTTTGCATGGCAACCGCCCACCAGGACTTCTTTCTTCTGGAGCTCTTCTCTGCTCCTACACCTCCGACGAACTGCCTGCTCCGGGCTCGTGCTGGCTTCTATAAGCCAGCCCCGGGTGGGCGGGGCGATGACGCGGCGAGCCGTGATTGGCTCGTGGCGGCCATCTTTGATTTAAAAAATGGCTCTGCACATCAGCGCCATTTCTGTTACTGGCAAAGCCCTCACACATGTTGCCTTCATGGCTGCAGGGACTGGATCCATGATCCAGACCTGCAGCCAAAATGCCCGTAGAGTTCCGCTGCCCGCCGTCCACCGCAGAAGTCCCGCCGCCCGCCGCAGAAGTCCCGCCGCGAAGTCCTGCTGCCCGCCTCCGCCACTCAAGCCCCGCCGCGACCGTCCGCCCGCCGCCCAGCATAACTTCCCGGCCACTCCGCCACATAAGTCCCGCCGGCCGCCGCTGCTACAGCCCAACGCCGGGTTCAGCACCGCAATCAATGTGCCTGCTCATCAAACGTGATGAGCAGGCAAATTTACAAACTAGATGTGTGCACTGTGCACCACCGTGTAGGGAATATTCAATATTATTTATTTATTTAATGAATAAAGTTGAAATTGGAGTGGGGAAGGGGGGGGGGGGTAGGAGAAATTAATGTACTACTGTGACTGTGTGTGTTAATGTTCAGTGATTTCATTAACTTAGCAGCGCCGCGATTGTGGCGCTAATAAGTTAATGAAAGACCTGGACAGTGAGTGTCAGTGTACATCAAGAATAAAAAAAGCAGTGATGTGACAGTGTGTGTAACTGTGTAAACTAAACACTTACATGCACTGACACTGACTGCAGAAGAAGACACTGTTAAGGCACTAGCTCTCTCCTTCTCTCCCTGTAACAGCAGAGGCACTGACGGTGACAGCCGCATGCAGGTCACTGTCAGTGCTGCTGCTGCTGCTGCTGCTGCCCAATCACTATGACAGGGGCGTGCTTTTATAGCTGAAAGCACGTCCCTGCTGCACTGCGGCACCTCTATAGGTGCCGCTTCCAATGCTTTTCTTAATGGGCTTTTAGAGCCCCATGCATGGCCACGCCCCTGCCCGCCCCCTGCTTTCGGCAATTTACAATTAGCAGCGAGAGGCACCGTTCAAGGTGCCTCCGCAATCGTTTTTTTAATGCTAAAGCACATTAGGTTACTATAAGAAGATACTTATGACACAGAACATGTCATAAGTATCTTCTCTATATTTTTTTAAGCCCTTTAATGACATGGGAGGAACTGCCTCCCCTGCCTCCCCTGACTGCACGTCCCTGAGAGAGAGCGAGAGAGAGAGAGAGAGAAGACCCAGCCTCACTCACAGACAGCTCCCGGCCCGTTGCTAAGCGCCCGGCAACACGAGTCACAGTGGTGCCGCAGGCAGGAAGGAGATGGCAGCGGCTGGAGGCGGAGGGCCAGGAGGAGGGGTGAGCACTACAACGAGAACAACACAACACATACACACAAACATAGAACTCACCCCTCACTCCTGCTTCAGGCCCGTCGCTCCAATGCCAGTCACAGTTCCGCTGCGTCTTTCCCCTCCAGCGTCGTGTTGGTGATTGGACAGCGGATCCAGCTCTGGATCTGCTGCCCAATCACAGGTGCCTCGCTGACATGGGGGTGGTGTCCCTGTGCGCAAGGCACTCACTTCAGTGCTGCTTTCCCTATCTATTTGAATGGGCTTATACAGCCCAGTGCTTGGCCCCGCCCCCAGCTCTGCCCCCGTTCCCATTATCCACGGGAGGCACTGCTATCAGTGCCTCCCAAATGCATTTAAACGCATTAAATTATTAGAATTAAATAAAGAAGATACTTATGACACAGACTATGTGTCATAAGTATCTTCTTTGTATGATTTTAATAATTAATCACAGCCTCCCCTGCCTCCCCTGACTGCACATCCCTGCTGACACATTGTTGCGGGGTTAGTGGGCTAGATTTCAGTCCTTGGCTCCGTAGGCTAATGTTGTTGGAGTTTACTGTCCCTCTTATGTTTGCCAGGTTATCGAGCTGGCATGCAGGGGTTAGTGGAGCATTCCATTGTCCCAAACACTCTCAGGGCCTACTGTCACGTTTGGGCTGAGTGAGAAGAATTTTCTCATGGTCATGGGCATAGAGGTAAGAGTTGGCATCGGCTGATGCTTTCCTTTATATGACAACTTGATGTCTCTGGCAGGTCTAGAAAGGTGGTGTCTAGGTATCTTGCAGAGATATCCTTTTTCGCCAAGCTGAGGGGGCTCCCGGATATTACCAAAAGTTTTCTCCTAGTTAAGGTTCTGAAAGGGTGGGTGTGTCTGGTGACCATCCCACCTGACAGGGGACATTCTAATGATGGGTCACTCCTACCGGCTTTGTTGTGTGCAGTGTCTAGCGTGGCTGTCTCCATTTATGAGGTTCTTCTATTTCAGTTATCCTTTTCCATGATCTACCATAGGGCTTTTCGGGTCTCGGAGTTGGTTGCTTCGTCCAAATGGACGGAATCGGCCATGATCTGGGAGGATGTCATGGTGGGTGAGAGGGCCTTGCTGTGCAGGCTTTTTCAATCTAAGACGGACCAGCTAGCTAGAGGTCATTGGTTCACACTTGTCTCGTCATTGGATGTTCAGGTTTTCCCGGTCGCTTTGGCTTCCCGGTATGTGGATGTCCGGGCCTCTTTGGAGGGTTCTTGGCTTCTGCACTATGACAGGTTGCTGCTGACGAAGTACCAGTTCAGGTGGATGGTGAGGTGCAGCCTGATCAGCATGGGCCTTTCACCTGCTGATTTTGGACCCATTCATTTTGGATTGGGGCTGCGATGTCAGCAGCATCTGCTGGATTTTCAGCGGCGGACATTAAAGATGTATACACACTGAGCGCTTTTCCCCCCTGCCCAGCGATGTCAGCAGGGGTGATCGGTTTTCCATAGCAGGATGGTATGGAAAGCTGCTCACCCAACCGTTCATCTACTGGTAATACCAGTAGATGAACTGCAGCCACTGGCAATGAAGTGGGAGCTAACATCAGCGCTCATCATTTGGCCATACACACTGGCCGGCTTTGAGCTGAAAGCAGCTCAACACACCAAAAGTGAGCTGTTTTCAGCTCAAAATCGCCCAGTGTGTATGGGCCTTAAGTTTCTGGGCTGCTGGAAATCCTCCAGTTATAAATGATACATCCGGCCCTGAGGCTTTCCATTTTATCTTGTGCATTTCATCCTTTACTTGAATTGTTGGTAGTTCATTGCTTGGTGTGTAGTGTCATGTTCATCTCCCCTGTCCTTCATACTCGGGGTCTAGCTACCCACCACTGTTGGCAGTAGGGGGATCAGTGATTTTTTATGCTTTTTACTTATCTGTTGGACCTAATTTGGCTAAATGATTACTTATTTGGCAAATTGAACTTAAATTTTATGTCCCTCAGAAGGTTTTATGTTTTTCCTCTGGCCAAGTTTACTTGTGTTTCCCCATACAACCCATCACCACCCCCTCTCCCTCCCCCTTTTATTTTGTTTGCCTTTCCTCGTGTGTATTAATGTTGCTTTGATTGGCCTGAAGCTTGTTTCAATTGGCTTTGCCGTAGTTCAAAATTTTTCTTTCTTTTGGCAGATCCTTGTGTATTTTTATGCAATTTCAATGTTTTATGCACTTATTAACCTATTTTTCCTTCTTTTCTTCTCCTTCCTTATAGGATGGGTAGTTGATAAGTGTGTGGTGTGGGTGGTCTGTCACTCCTTTGTGTTCTGGGAATCTCGGTTCATGCCCTCAGAGGGGGCACAGTGTTTTTGGCAGGCTAATGAGATTCGATGGTTTGGCTGGTGTGGAATGTTGTGGCAAGATCTTAAGGCAAGGTTATTGGCACATTCCCAACAACACGGTGTCCCAATGGTGTTGGTGATGCATTTGGGTGGCAATGATTTGGGTAAGAAGACGTAGTTAGATTTGTGATGTATGCTGAAAAATTTGTCTTTCATTGCAGGCTTATCCTCATTGCACTATATATTATTTTGCCAATGTTATGTTGGTGTGGAGTGCCTGATGAATGACCTATTGATGAGGACAAGAAAAAGGCGAATTTGGCAGTTGCGAAGTAGGTGTTGTCCCACGGTGGTGCAGTGGTTCGTCATGATAGGATCAGGTACCATTATTATTACCTTTTATGGTCAGATGGTGTGCATTTGTCTAAGGAAGGTTTAGTGATTTTCTTGGAGGATCTTTTTTCGGTTTTTGATTCGGTAGGTTGGGGGTATGGTGGCGGTGCGAACTGTCTATCAGAAACTTCGCTGTAGTCAGAAAAGAGCGCCAATTTGTGTGTTTTGGAGTTATTAGTAGAGATGTGCACCGGAAATTTTTCGGGTTTTGTGTTTTGGTTTTGGGTTCGGTTCCGCGGCTGTGTTTTGGGTTCGAACGCGTTTTGGCAAAACCTCACCGAATTTTTTTTGTCGGATTCGGGTGTGTTTTGGATTCGGGTGTTTTTTTAAAAAAACCCTAAAAAACAGCTTAAATCATATAATTTGGGGGTCATTTTGATCCCAAAGTATTATTAACCTCAATAACCATCATTTCCACTCATTTTCAGTCTATTCTGAACACCTCACACCTCACAATATTATTTTTAGTCCTAAAATGTGCACAGAGGTCGCTGGATGACTAAGCTCAGAGACCCAAGTGGTCGACACAAACACCTGGCCCATCTAGGAGTGGCACTGCAGTGTCACGCAGGATGGCCCTTCCAAAAAATACTCCCCAAACAGCACATGATGCAAAGAAGAAAAAAAAGAGGCGCAATGAGGTTGCTGTGTGAGTAAGCTAAGCGACCCTAGTGGCCGACACAAACACCAGGCCCATCTAGGAGTGGCACTGCAGTGTCACGCAGGCTGGCCCTTCAAAAAACTACTCCCCAAACAGCACATGACGCAAAGAAGAAAAAAAAGAGGCGCAATGAGGTAGCTGTGTGAGTAAGCTAAGCGACCCTAGTGGCCGACACAAACACCTGGCCCATCTAGGAGTGGCACTGCAGTGTCACGCAGGCTGGCCCTTCAAAAAACTACTCCGCAAACAGCACATGATGCAAAGAAAAAAAGAGGCGCAATGAGGTAGCTGTGTGAGTAAGCTAAGCGACCCTAGTGGCCGACACAAACACCTGGCCCATCTAGGAGTGGCACAGCAGTGTCACGCAGGATGGCCTTCCAAAAAACACTCCCCAAACAGCACATGACGCAAAGAAAAAAAGAGGTGCAATGAGGTAGCTGTGTGAGTAAGCTAAGCGACCCTAGTGGCCGACACAAACACCTGGCCCATCTAGGAGTGGCACTGCAGTGTCACGCAGGATGACCTTCCAAAAAACACTCCCCAAACAGCACATGACGCAAAGAAAAAAAGAGGTGCAATGAGGTAGCTGTGTGAGTAAGCTAAGTGACCCTAGTGGCCGACACAAACACCTGGCCCATCTAGGAGTGGCACTGCAGTGTCACGCAGGATGGCCTTCCAAAAAACACTCCCCAAACAGCACATGAAGCAAAGAAAAATGTAAGAAAAAAGAGGTGCAAGATGGAATTGTCCTTGGGCCCTCCCACCCACCCTTATGTTGTATAAACAGGACATGCACACTTTAACCAACCCATCATTTCAGTGACAGGGTCTGCCACACGACTGTGACTGAAATGACGGGTTGTTTTAGACCCCCACCAAAAAAGAAGCAATTAATCTCTCCTTGCACAAACTGGCTCTACAGAGGCAAGATGTCCACCTCATCATCGTCCTCCGATATATCACCATGTACATCCCCCTCCTCACAGATTATCAATTCGTCCCCACTGGAATCCACCATCTCAGCTCCCTGTGTACTTTGTGGAGGCAATTGCTGCTGGTGAATGTCTCCACGGAGGAATTGATTATAATTCATTTTAATGAACATCATCTTCTCCACATTTTCTGGAAGTAACCTCGTATGCCGATTGCTGACAAGGTGAGCGGCGGCACTAAACACTCTTTCGGAGTAAACACTTGTGGGAGGGCAACTTAGGTAGAATAAAGCCAGTTTGTGCAAGGGCCTCCAAATTGCCTCTTTTTCCTGCCAGTATATGTACGGACTGTCTGACGTGCCTACTTGGATGCGGTCACTCATATAATCCTCCACCATTCTTTCAATGGTGAGAGAATCATATGCAGTGACAGTAGACGACATGTCCGTAATCGTTGGCAGGTCCTTCAGTCCAGACCAGATGTCAGCATCAGCAGTCGCTCCAGACTGCCCTGCATCACCGCCAGCGGGTGGGCTCGGAATTCTGAGCCTTTTCCTCGCACCCCCAATTGCGGGAGAATGTGAAGGAGGAGCTGTTGACCGATCAAGTTCCACTTGACTTGATCATTTTCTCACCAGCAAGTCTTTCAACCCCTGCAGACTTGTGTCTGCCGGAAAGAGAGATACAACGTAGGTTTTAAATCTAGGATCGAGCACGGTGGCCAAAATGTAGTGCTCTGATTTCAACAGATTGACCACCCGTGAATCCTGGTTAAGCGAATGAAGAGCTCCATCCACAAGTCCCATATGCCTAGCGGAATCGCTCCGTCTTAGCTCCTCCTTCAATGTCTCCAGCTTCTTCTGCAAAAGCCTGATGAGGGGAATGACCTGACTCAGGCTGGCAGTGTCTGAACTGACTTCACATGTGGCAAGTTCAAAAGGTTGCAGAACCTTGCGCAACGTTGAAATCATTCTCCACTGCGCTTGAGACAGGTGCATTCCACCTCCTATATCGTGGTCAGATGTATAGGCTTGAATGGCCTTTTGCTGCTCCTCCAACCTCTGAAGCATATAGAGGGTTGAATTCCACCTCGTTACCACTTCTTGCTTCAGATGATGGCAGGGCAGATTCAGGCGTTTTTGGTGTTGCTCCAGTCTTCTGTACGTGGTGCCTGTACGCCGAAAGTGTCCCGCAATTCTTCTGGCCACCGACAGCATCTCTTGCATGCCCCTGTCGTTTTTTAAATAATTCTGCACCACCAAATTCAAGGTATGTGCAAAACATGGGACGTGCTGGAATTTGCCCAGATATAATGCACGCACAATATTGCTGGCGTTGTCCGATGCCACAAATCCACAGGAGAGTCCAATTGGGGTAAGCCATTCTGCGATGATCTTCCTCAGTTTCCGTAAGAGGTTTTCAGCTGTGTGCGTATTCTGGAAAGCGGTGATACAAAGCGTAGCCTGCCTAGGAAAGAGTTGGCATTTGCGAGATGCTGCTACTGGTGCCACCGCTGCTGTTCTTGCGGCGGGAGTCAATACATCTACCCAGTGGGCTGTCACAGTCATATAGTCCTGAGTCTGCCCTGCTCCACTTGTCCACATGTCCGTGGTTAAGTGGACATTGGGTACAACTGCATTTTTTAGGACACTGGTGAGTCTTTTTCTGAGGTCTGTGTACATTTTCGGTATCGCCTGCCTAGAGAAATGGAACCTAGATGGTATTTGGTACCGGGGACACAGTACCTCAAACAAGTCTATAGTTAGGTTTGCAGTAATGATGGATACCGGAACCACGTTTCTCACCGCCCAGGATGCCGAGGCCTCAGTTATCCGCTTTGCAGCAGGATGACTGCTGTGATATTTCATCTTTCTCGCAAAGGACTGTTGGACAGTCAATTGCTTGGTGGAAGTAGTAAAAGTGGTCTCGACTTCCCCTCTGGGATGACCATCGACTCCCAGCAGCAACAACAGCAGCGCCAGCAGCAGTAGGCGTTGCACGCAAGGATGCATCGGAGGAATCCCAGGCAGGAGAGGACTCGTCAGAATTGCCAGTGTCATGGCCTGCAGGACTATTGGCATTCCTGGGGAAGGAAGAAATTGACACTGAGGGAGTTGGTGGGGTGGTTTTCGTGAGCTTGGTTACAAGAGGAAGGGATTTACTGGCCAGTGGACTTCTGCCGCTGTCGCCCAAAGTTTTTGAACTTGTCACTGACTTATGATGAATGCGCTGCAGGTGACGTATAAGGGAGGATGTTCCGAGGTGGTTAACGTCCTTACCCCTATTTATTACAGCTTGACAAAGGCAACACACGGCTTGACACCTGTTGTCCGCATTTCTGTTGAAATACTTCCACACCGAAGATCTAATTTTTTTGGTATTTTCACCAGGCATGTCAATGGCCATATTCCTCCCACGGACAACAGGTGTCTCCCCGGGTGCCTGACTTAAACAAACCACCTCACCATCAGAATCCTCCTTGTCAATTTCCTCCCCAGCGCAAGCAACACCCATATCCTCCTCATCCTGGTGTACTTCAACACTGACATCTTCAATCTGACTATCAGGAACTGGACTGTGGGTGCTCCTTCCAGCACTTACAGGGGGCGTGCAAATGGTGGAAAGCGCATGCTCTTCACGTCCAGTGTTGGGAAGGTCAGGCATCGCAACCGACACAATTGGACTCTCCTTGTGGATTTGTGATTTCGAAGAATGCACAGTTCTTTGCTGTGCTTTTGCCAGCTTAAGTCTTTTCATTTTTCTAGCGAGAGGCTGAGTGCTTCCATCCTCATGTGAAGCTGAACCACTAGCCATGAACATAGGCCAGGGCCTCAGCCGTTCCTTGCCACTCCGTGTGGTAAATGGCATATTGGCAAGTTTACGCTTCTCCTCCGACGATTTTATTTTAGATTTTTGAGTCCTTTTTTTTACTGATATTTGGTGTTTTGGATTTTACATGCTCTGTACTATGACATTGGGCATCGGCCTTGGCAGACGACGTTGATGGAATTTCATAGTCTCGGCCATGACTAGTGGCAGCAGCTTCAGCACGAGGTGGAAGTGGATCTTGATCTTTCCCTAGGCACAACAAAAAGGCACCTCAGGTAAACAATGGAGATGGATGGATACTAGTATACTTATGGATGACGAGTGACTGACGACACAGAGGTAGCTACAGCCGTGGACTACCGTACTGCGTCTGCTAGTATAGAGATGATAATGATATAAAAAAGATATATATATCACTACTGCAGGTATATATAATATAAGGACGGACCTGCTGGACACTGTCAGCAGACTGCTGAACTACTAGTATGAAGAAGATAGAAAAAAAAACCCACCACAGGTAGGTATACAATTATGGACGAGCACTGACGTGACGACACAGAGGTAGCCACAGCCGTGGACTACCGTACTGCGTCTGCTAATATAGAGATGATAATGATATAAAAAAGATATATATATCACTACTGCAGGTATATATAATATAATGACGGACCTGCTGGACACTGTCAGCAGACTGCTGAACTACTAGTATGAAGAAGATAGAAAAAAAAAACCACCAAAGGTAGGTATACAATTATGGACGAGCACTGACGTGACGACACAGAGGTAGCTACAGCCGTGGACTACCGTACTGCGTCTGCTAATATAGAGATGATAATGATATAAAAAAGATATATATATATCACTACTGCAGGTATATATAATATAATGACGGACCTGCTGGACACTGTCAGCAGACTGCTGAACTACTAGTATGAAGAAGATAGAAAAAAAACCCCACCACAGGTAGGTATACAATTATGAACGAGCACTGACGTGACGACACAGAGGTAGCCACAGCCGTGGAGTACCGTAATGCGTCTGCTAATATAGAGATGATAATGATATAAAAAAGATATATATATCACTACTGCAGGTATATATAATATAATGACGGACCTGCTGGACACTGTCAGCAGACTGCTGAACTACTAGTATGAAGAAGATAGAAAAAAAACCCCATCACAGGAAGGTATACAATTATGGACGAGCACTGACGTGACGACACAGAGGTAGCCACAGCCGTGGACTACCGTACTGCGTCTGCTAATATAGAGATGATAATGATATAAAAAAGATATATATATCACTACTGCAGGTATATATAATATAATGACAGACCTGCTAGACACTGTCAGCAGACTGCTGAACTACTAGTATGAAGAAGATAGAAAAAAAAACCCACCACAGGTAGGTATACAATTATGGACGAGCACTGACGTGACGACACAGAGGTAGCCACAGCCGTGGACTACCGTACTGCGTCTGCTAATATAGAGATGATAATGATATAAAAAAGATATATATATCACTACTGCAGGTATATATAATATAATGACGGACCTGCTGGACACTGTCAGCAGACTGCTGAACTACTAGTATGAAGAAGATAGAAAAAAACCCCACCACAGGTAGGTATACAATTATGGACGAGCACTGACGTGATGACACAGAGGTAGCCACAGCCGCGGACTACCGTACTGCGTCTGCTAATATAGAGATGATAATGATATAAAAAAGATATATATATCACTACTGCAGGTATATATTTATATGATATAATGAATGACGGAACTGCTGGACACTGTCAGCAGAATGCGTTTATAGAATAAAAAAAAAAAACACCACAGGAGTGTTTAACTTTTTCAGGCAGACAAACAATATACTGGTGGTAAGTCTCAGTGGTCACACTGGCAGCAAAAGTGTGCACTGTACTACTGCTATGCTCCCCAGTCTCCCTCACAATTAAACTGTGTGAGCAGCACTGGCAGTGAGCACTCAGCACAGTCAGCTAATTATATTATACATACATAGATGATATATCATGCAGCACACTGAGGCTGCTCAGGCTGAGCACAGATATGGTATGTGACTGTATCGTTTTTTTTCAGGCAGAGAACGGATTAATTAAACTGGTGGTCACGGTCACACTATCAGCAAAACTTTGCTGCACTGTACTAAGTAGTAGTACTCCTAATGCTCCCCCAAATTAGTAAATCAATCAGAATCAAGTAACCAACTCAAGTGGACTGTCTAATCTAAAGTCGGAGAGGACACCAGCCACGTCCTCTCCCTATCAATCTCAATGCACGTGTGAAAATGGCGGCGACGCGCAGCTCCTTATATAGAATCCGAGTCTCGCGAGAATCTGACAGCGGGATGATGACGTTCGGGCGAGCTCTGGTTAACCGAGCAAGGCGGGAGGATCCGAGCCTGCTCGGACCCGTGGAAAAAACCCTGAAGTTCGGGCGGGTTCGGATTCAGAGGAACCGAACCCGCTCATCTCTAGTTATTAGTGCAGTTTTAGTCAGTTCTGGTGTTTGGGTGCGCTCACCGTTGTTGACTGTTATATCTGTTGGACCACCCTTCAGGGGGCAGCGTCATCACCCATCAGGGTGGGCAGTCAAGCTAGAAGGTCTGAGTGGATACCTATGTTTGACTGGTAGTTACTGTAGGTTGATTTTGGATATTGGGTTAGATTGAGTTTCTTGAGGGTTGCTGTTGGAAGTGCAGCCGTTATTTTTTCTGGCCACTATACTCTTATTCTTTAGCTTTATTTGTTTTATTCTTCTCTTAATTACATGTCTTCTATTTATTAGAATAATTAATAAATAGCTAACAATGTTCTGTCAAATATAAGTCTCTGTGATAGTTTCATAATATAAGTCGTATTAATTGTCTTAATGGTATGCAGTGTGGTTCGGCCCTCAGCTGTTAGGAGGTTTATTAGTATTCTACATTCATGGTACAAACGAAAAAAAATTCAAACAAATTACTATGGCTCTAAATTAAAAAAAAAAACACTATGACCGGCCCAATATCAGTATACAGTATGTGTTTGCACTTTAAATATTTTAATGAAATTAGAGATGAGCGGGTTCGGTTTCTCTGAATCCGAACCCGCACGAACTTCATGTTTTTTTTCACGGGTCCGAGCGACTCGGATCTTCCCGCCTTGCTCGGTTAACCCGAGCGCGCCCGAACGTCATCATGACGCTGTCGGATTCTCGCGAGGCTCGGATTCTATCGCGAGACTCGGATTCTATATAAGGAGCCGCGCGTCGCCGCCATTTTCACACGTGCATTGAGATTGATAGGGAGAGGACGTGGCTGGCGTCCTCTCCGTTTAGAATTAGAATAGATTAGAGAGACACTTGATTTACTAATTTTGGGGAGCATTAGGAGTACTCAGTAGTGTACAGTGCAGAGTTTTGCTGATAGTGACCAGTGACCACCACTTTTATTTATAATCCGTTCTCTGCCTGAAAAAAGCGATACACAGCACACAGTGACTCAGTCACATACCATATCTGTGTGCACTGCTCAGGCTCAGGCCAGTGTGCTGCATCATCTATATATATTATATATCTGTCTGACTGCTCAGCTCACACAGCTTATAATTGTGGGGGAGACTGGGGAGCACTACTGCAGTGCCAGTTATAGGTTATAGCAGGAGCCAGGAGTACATAATATTATATTAAAATTAAACAGTGCACACTTTTGCTGCAGGAGTGCCACTGCCAGTGTGACTAGTGACCAGTGACCTGACCACCAGTATATAATATTAGTAGTATACTACCTCTTTATCAACCAGTCTATATTAGCAGCAGACACAGTACAGTGCGGTAGTTCACGGCTGTGGCTACCTCTGTGTCGGCACTCGGCAGCCCGTCCATAATTGTATATACCAGTGACCTAACCGTGGTTTTTTTTTCTTTCTTTATACATACATACTAGTTACGAGTATACTATCTCTTTATCAACCAGTCTATATATTATTAGCAGCAGACACAGTACAGTGCGGTAGTTCACGGCTGTGGCTACCTCTGTGTCGGCACTCGGCAGCCCGTCCATAATTGTATATACCACCTAACCGTGGTTTTTTTTTCTTTCTTTATACACACATACTAGTTACGAGTATACTATCTCTTTATCAACCAGTCTATATATTAGCAGCAGACACAGTACAGTGCGGTAGTTCACGGCTGTGGCTACCTCTGTGTCGGCACTCGGCAGCCCGTCCATAATTGTATATACCAGTGACCTAACCGTGGTTTTTTTTTCTTTCTTTATACATACATACTAGTTACGAGTATACTATCTCTTTATCAACCAGTCTATATATTATTAGCAGCAGACACAGTACAGTGCGGTAGTTCACGGCTGTGGCTACCTCTGTGTCGGCACTCGGCAGCCCGTCCATAATTGTATATACCACCTAACCGTGGTTTTTTTTTCTTTCTTTATACATACATACTAGTTACGAGTATACTATCTCTTTATCAACCAGTCTATATATTAGCAGCAGACACAGTACAGTGCGGTAGTTCACGGCTGTGGCTACCTCTGTGTCGGCACTCGGCAGCCCGTCCATAATTGTATATACCAGTGACCTAACCGTGGTTTTTTTTTCTTTCTTTATACATACATACTAGTTACGAGTATACTATCTCTTTATCAACCAGTCTATATATTATTAGCAGCAGACACAGTACAGTGCGGTAGTTCACGGCTACCTCATTGCGCCTCTTTTTTTCTTTGCGTCATGTGCTGTTTGGGGAGGGTTTTTTGGAAGGGACATCCTGCGTGACACTGCAGTGCCACTCCTAGATGGGCCCGGTGTTTGTGTCGGCCACTAGGGTCGCTAATCTTACTCACACAGTCAGCTACCTCATTGCGCCTCTTTTTTTCTTTGCGTCATGTGCTGTTTGGGGAGGGTTTTTTGGAAGGGCCATCCTGCGTGACACTGCAGTGCCACTCCTAGATGGGCCCGGTGTTTGTGTCGGCCACTAGGGTCGCTAATCTTACTCACACAGCTACCTCATTGCGCCTCTTTTTTTCTTTGCGTCATGTGCTGTTTGGGGAGGGTTTTTTGGAAGGGACATCCTGCGTGACACTGCAGTGCCACTCCTAGATGGGCCCGGTGTTTGTGTCGGCCACTAGGGTCGCTAATCTTACTCACACAGCTACCTCATTGCGCCTCTTTTTTTCTTTGCGTCATGTGCTGTTTGGGGAGGGTTTTTTGGAAGGGACATCCTGCGTGACACTGCAGTGCCACTCCTAGATGGGCCCGGTGTTTGTGTCGGCCACTAGGGTCGCTTATCTTACTCACACAGCGACCTCGGTGCAAATTTTAGGACTAAAAATAATATTGTGAGGTGTGAGGTATTCAGAATAGACTGAAAATGAGTGTAAATTATGGTTTTTGAGGTTAATAATACTTTGGGATCAAAATGACCCCCAAATTCTATGATTTAAGCTGTTTTTTAGTGTTTTTGGAAAAAAACACCCGAATCCAAAACACACCCGAATCCGACAAAAAAAATTCGGTGAGGTTTTGCCAAAACGCGTTCGAACCCAAAACACGGCCGCGGAACCGAACCCAAAACCAAAACACAAAACCCGAAAAATTTCAGGCGCTCATCTCTAAATGAAATGTTATAAATATTTTACAATATTTAAAAATAAATTGAAAAAATTATTTGTATGATGATTTATTTTGCTTTATGAGATGATCACACTGTCACCTGCATTCCCATGACAGCTCCAGAGGCTAATAAACCATCATGTGATAACACTGATATCCTGGTTACTGATAAATATACATAACTGGATCCTAGTGCATATAAACAAAATTCCTGAGCCAGTCATACATAAGAAGGAAACCGTGAGAGTCAGACGGCCTGTGACACAGTAATACAAGATGGATTCCAGCGTCCATAAATTCTATCCTATACACGGCTTTGATTCTAGAGAATATCTGGAAACATATTTAACTAGCAAACCAGACATGATCTTTGGAGACGATTCAATTAAATTTCCAATGGAATGGTTACACCGTGCATTCAGTGAGGGTATGTATATTGGCCCTCATTCCGAGTTGTTCGCTCGGTATTTTTCATCGCATCGCAGTGAAAATCCGCTTAGTACGCATGCGCAATGTTCGCACTGCGACTGCGCCAAGTAACTTTACTATGAAGAAAGTATTTTTACTCACGGCTTTTTCTTCGCTCCGGCGATCGTAATGTGATTGACAGGAAATGGGTGTTACTGGGCGGATACACGGCGTTTCAGGGGCGTGTGGCTGAAAACGCTACAGTTTCCGGAAAAAACGCAGGAGTGGCCGGGGAAACGGTGGGAGTGCCTGGGCGAACGCTGGGTGTGTTTGTGACGTCAACCAGGAACGACAAGCACTGAAATGATCGCACAGGCAGAGTAAGTCTGGAGCTACTCTGAAACTGCTAACTCGTTTGTAATCGCAATATTGCGCGTACGTCGGTCGCAATTTTAAGAAGCTAAGATTCACTCCCAGTAGGCGGCGGCTTAGCGTGTGTAACTCTGCTACATTCGCCTTGCGAGCGAACAACTCGGAATGAGGGCCTTTATACTGACAGTGTGTATACTATACTGACCAACTTACCCTAGTGTGAATGATTGCATGTACATGATTGTGTGTTTGGGGAATTTAGACTGTATTCTCTAATGGAGCAGGGACTGATGTGTAGGACAAATATATTCTTTGTACAGCGCTGTATAAAATGCTCAGACTATATAAATAAATTGTAATAATGATACTTTATGATGGATCTAAGATTATATATTTCTATGCAGTTGTTAAAGTGAAGAATTACTTTTAATTTGCTAAATGCAATGCCTATGACTCTTTGTTTGATGACGGAACATGACTGTGTACAGTACATACTGATTGTCATTGAGTGTTAGGAATATGCATTACATCATTATATCTGTCACTGACATGTCTATGTAACATACAGTACTGTACAGTAAAGTAGTTCTTGCGCTATAGTGTATTTCAATGGAGACCTCTCACATGTGCAATGGTGATTCTTGCACTATAGTATTTTATTTGACACCTCATGCATGCGCAACAGTGATTTTTAAAAGCCAAATCTGGTGGATGATCACTAGTATTACACTCACCAGTAATGCCATACGCCAAATGCCAGAGACGGATAGATGAGCGAGGCTCCATCTGTATGTATTACATCATTATATCTGCCCACTTACATACTGTAGTTACAGTGTATTGAGTGAGGATGGAAGAACCCTGTGTAATATCACTGTCAGATAACAAGGACTAGAAGGGATAATTGAGCACTTGAAATGGCCTCAGACAAGACCAACTAAAAAGTAGGTGGGGTTGACCAGAGCCAAAACTAGGACTTTTGTCACCCATGACAAGGCAGCAATTTGGCACACCCCCTTCTGACATAAAATGAATATCATTACTCCTCCCTACCACACTTTATACAGGACAGAGTGCACTGCAAACAGAGGGGTCTTACAGTAGGGTGGGAGGATCCCTGACAGCGATGATAACCCCAGGTCTTACTCCAGGGTCACAGGATCCCCGGCTGCACAGCACCAGCCCCCAAGACATGATGCAGGATCTCCTCACCTATGTGTAGCCACCAGCCCATGTGCAAGCTACTGTAACTCACCAGCTGGTTCCCTTGTCATATGTAATTTCTGGTTACACCATCTGGCTCCTCCCTCAGAGCTCAAAGTCAAGGCAGTGGCAGAAACAGGGCCACCATGATGCTACCAGAGCAGGATGTGGGACTGTAACATCACTAGGGAGTATGGAGCAGAAGATAGTTTAAGTAAGAGAAGGAAAATAACATGAGGGTAGAGGGCCCTGCTCATGAGAGCTTACATTCTAAATGGGAGGGGCAGATAGATAAGGGTGACACAGATGGGGTAAACAGTGAGTGTGGGAAAGAAGGACTAGGAGGAGAGTTTGCTGGGTTTGGTAAAGAAGTAACAGGTGGAGGGTGTACAGTTTTACCCGCCTTAAGCTGCTTTGTCCCCATAACAGAATGAAAAACAATGCTCAAAAAGTTTCCTACCTAGAGTAGAGCTGAGATGGGAAGGGCTGGCAAAACATATGTGGGGCCCGGAAGATACAGGGGGTGTGGCCAAATCCTGGAGGTTTGGCCATGCACCTCTAAAAAAATGAATCAGGAACACTTTGAATATAGTATGGACCGGAGCATTCATCCTTCTCAACAGCTGTCCCAGGTAATGAGTTTTTAAATCTGTTTTTGAAGTGCTACAATGCAGCAGCAACCCTTTATTTCCATGCCAAGTTCTGTTGTGCTTCACATACAGACTCATTTGCACACAGATATACAAGTGTTACATATCATATTAATCAGCACAGTCTCCTGGTACAGGCTAGGTGCATTGCATTGTAATAGATGCTAGCAGAGGGAACTGGCAACTCACACACACCAGGCATCAGTGATATATAAGTGTGTATGTTTCCTAAGAGTTTACATTATGGCACATTGGCCCTCATTCTGAGTTGTTTGCTCGGTAGCTACTTTTAGCAGCTTTGCACATACTAGGCCGCCACCCTCTGGGAGTGTATCTTAGCTTAGCAGAATAGCGAACAAAATAAATAATTATTTGCAGTTTCTGAGTAGCTCCAGACCTACTCACAGATTGCGATCACCTAGGTCCGTTTAGTTCCTGGTTTAACGTCACAAACACGCCCTGCGTTCGGCCAGCCACTCCCCCGTTTCCCCAGACACTCCCGCGTTTTTCCCTGACACGCCTGCGTTGTTTAGCACACTCCCGGAAAACGCTCAGTTACCACCCAGAAACGCCCCTTTTCTGTCAATCATTCACCGATCAGCAGTGCGACTGAAAAGCGCAGCAGAATCCACAGCAAAACTTCATACCAATAAAATAAATCTGAACTTGAAATAAATTTAGCAAAGAAAAAAAAACAAGAGTAAATCCGAAACCACACACCTCTACCAGTAACAGGACATTACAGAATGATGCATATTAGAGTACAGTAGATACTACATATTACAGTATATTACACTCTGTAATCACTGGGGTCTTTCCCTGCAGGTCACATTAAGGGAGACCTTTTAATTGACGTCAGTGCTGGATCCTTCATTCATCATCTGTATACAGCCAGTGGATATTTTAAACAGATCCTTGTGTTGAAGTGCTCTGAGCAATGTATTATGGAGCTGAACAAATGGATTAACACACGTACCGGAGCATTTGATTGGTCTCACGTAATGGAATATATTAAATGTACAGAAGAAAACAGGTAAGAAAACATATTTTCCAAAACATCTATCAAGTGTAAACCCAGTGTCAGTACCAGTGGCGTAAGTTTGTCCCAGTTGCCCGGAGGCAAGAAAAATATTGGTGCCCAATAAATATATATATATATATATATATATATATATACTAAGTGCTTCACACCGTCGGAAGGGGCTACGCCCCCTTAACCCCTGCACGCCTTTCTGGGGTTCAATATATGGAGTATTACCTGCATTCCTAGTTTTGTTAGTGTTTGAATATTGCACAATGATAGGGCGTCCGATGGTGAAGGGGGCATAGTCCCTTGCAACAGGAAGGGGTTTGGGGAGTGGGGACCGTGGATGGGGGAGGGGGTATGAAGGCACTGTGGGTGGGGTAGGAGCAGGGGTGTCGCAGGTGGGGGATGGCAGCTGCAGGGCTGTTGCAGATGGAGGAGGGGTTCCGAAGGCGCTGCAGATGGGAAGGGGTGGGTGCGGGTGTGCAGTGGATGGGGGAGGTGTCCATGGGGCGCGGTGGGTGGGGGAGGGGTGGGTGTGGGGGTAACGTGGGTGGGGGAGTGGCGGGTGCGGTGCTGTTGCGAATGGTGTAGCGATGCGGATTGGGAAGGGCCTGCTGCGTGGGTGGGGTAGGGGATCCAAAGGTGCAGCGGGCGGGGGAGAGCCAGATGCGGGGTGTGGCGGATGGGGGAGGGGCTGCTGCAGATGGGGGAGGGGTTTGGAAGACACTGCGGGTGGGGTAGGGGGTCCGAAGGTGCAGTGGGTGGGGGTGCCACGGGTGGTGGAGGGGCAGGTGCGGGGGTTTGCGGGGGATGGGGAGGGGTCCAGGGGCGCTGCAGGTGGTGGAGGGGCAGATGTCAGTGCACATAGTCTCTGTGGTAGTTAGTGAGGGTTGGTGATGGTGTGAGAGGGGTGAAGGCCAGTACACAGACAGGCAGTTAGAGAGCAGGATGAGGGTGACAGGGCATAGTGACGGGGAGTACTTAGCAGATATAGGGGTGGGCTTCAGGTGTGATGTCACAGTGTGTGTACCTTTGCTCTCATGTGTGAGGTATGTGAGGTATATGTGAGGTATATGTGAGGTATGTGTGAGGTATGTGTGAGGTAAGGATGTGCGGGTCGTGGTGGCCACTAACCTCCAGGCTGCGGATGGAGGAGGGGTTCCGAAGGCACTGCAGATGGGGAAGGGGTGGGTGCGGGTGTGCAGTGGATGGGGGAGGTGTCCAGGGGGCACGGTTGGTAGGGGAGGGGTGGATGCGGGAGTAACATGGGTGGGGGAGTGGCGGGTGCGGTGCTGTTGCGAATGGTGTAGGCGATGCGGATTGGGAAGGGCCTGCTGCGTGGGTGGGGTAGGGGATCCAAAGGTGCAGCGGGCGGGGGAGAGCCAGATGCGGGGTGTGGCGGATGGGGGAGGGGCTGCTGCAGATGGGGGAGGGGTTTGGAAGACACTGCGGGTGGGGTAGGGGGTCCGAAGGCGCAGTGGGTGGGGGTGCCACGGGTGGTGGAGGGGCAGGTGCGGGGGTTTGCGGGGGATGGGGAGGGGTCCAGGGGCGCTGCAGGTGGTGGAGGGGCAGATATCAGTGCACATAGTCTCTGTGGTAGTTAGTGAGGGTTGGTGATGGTGTGAGAGGGGTGAAGGCCAGTACACAGACAGGCAGTTAGAGAGCAGGATGAGGGTGACAGGGCATAGTGACGGGGAGTACTTAGCAGATATAGGGGTGGGCTACAGGTTTGATGTCACAGTGTGTGTTCCTTTGCTCTCATGTGTGAGGTATATGTGAGGTATATGTGAGGTATATGTGAGGTATGTGTGAGGTATGTGTGAGGTATGTGTGAGGTAAGGATGTGCGGGTCGTGGTGGCCACTAACCTCCAGGCTGCTGCTGTGAGATGGTGACTGCAGAGGGAGGGAGCTCAGACCCAGCAGCAATGGGTCGTGGTCAGCATTCCTTCCTGGCCCCGTTCCGCCGCACACTGTCCGCCCCGTCTGACGGGCGTCATTCCTCCATCCTGCATGGCAGCGTCAGCTGCTGTGATCGCGGAGCATAGGTAAGCATCCGGAGACCTGTGGGCGGGCAGGCATGGTGTTTCCCTGGAGAGGTGCGGCGCGCGTCCTTAGGCTGCAGAAGGAGGGAGCTCCGGCCCAGCAGCAATGTTGATTAGTGCGTGTCCCGTCCTGGAGCTGTCCCGCTGCACATGCTCCGCACCGCTTGCCGCTGAGCATGGCAGCCCTTGTCTGTATGCTGCAGATGCTGATCTAGCGGTGCCTGAGCTAGCGCCCTCTCCCTGGGGTGTGGGTGTCAGGTGGCAGGTATGGTGTGTAGGTGGGAGAGGAGCAGCGGGCGGCGACTCGCTGCCTGCAAGTACCCTCCATATCAGCGCTGTTCCCCTCCCTGCAGATAGTGTCAGTGGCCGTGGTGTACTTTTGCTACTGGTGGCCAGGGTGCTAGGGTGTTCGGCGTCCCCCTGCAAACTATGAATTTTGCGCCCTCCCATATTCCTTTGTTGTGCATCGGGAAAAGTGGTGTGGTCTCACAACTAAGGGGCATGGCCACACAATAGTACCCCCATTTAAAATGACGCCACAATGTAGCACAATCTTATTCATCTTATACGTAATGCCCCACCTGTAGTAGTAGCGTCCTTATACGTAATGCCCCACCCGTAGTAGTAGCGTCCATATACGTAATGCCCCCCCAATAGTAGTAGTGTCCTTATACATAATGCCTCCCCAGTAGTAGTAGCAGTTATATGTAATGCTCCCCAACAGTAATAGTAGCGTCCTTATACATAATGCCCCCCCAGTAGTAGTAGCATCCTTATACATAATGCCCCCCCAGTTGTAGTAGCATCCTTATACATAATGCCCCCCCAGTAGTAGTAGCGTCCTTATACATAATACTCCCCCAATAGTAGTAGTGTCCTTATACATAATGCCCTCCCAGTAGTAGTAGCAGATATATGTAATGCCCCACAACAGTAATAGTAGCATCCTTATACGTAATGCCCCACCCGTAGTAGTAGCGTCCTTATACGTAATGCCCCCCAGTAGTAGTAGCAGTTATATGTAATGCCCCCCAACAGTTATAGTAGCGTCCTTATACGTAATGCCACCCCTGTAGTAGTAGCATCCTTATACATAATGTGCCCCCAGTAGTAGTACCGTCCTTATACATAATGCCCCCCCAGTAGTAGTAGCATCCTTACATGTAATGCCCTCCCAGTAGTAGTAGCACCGTCCTTATACATAATGCCCCCCCCCCGGTAGTAGCGTCCTTATATGTAATGCCCCCCAGTATTAGTAGCCTCCTTATACGTAATGTCCCCCTATAGTAGTAGCGTCCTTATACGTAATGCCCCCCCATAGTAGTAGCGTCCTTATATGTAATGCCCCCCCTATAGTAGTAGCGTCCTTATACGTAATGCCCCCCCATAGTAGTAGCGTCCTTATACGTAATGCCCTCCCTATAGTAGTAGCGTCCTTATACGTAATGCCCCCCCATAGTAGTAGCGTCCTTATACGTAATGCCCCCCTATAGTAGTAGCGTCCTTATACGTAATGCCCCCCCATAGTAGTAGCGTCCTTATACGTAATGCCCCCCAATAGTAGTAGCGTCTTTATACGTAATGCCCCCCTATAGTAGTAGCGTCCTTATACGTAATGCCCCCCTATAGTAGAAGCGTCTTTAGATGTAATGCCCCCCTATAGTAGTAGCGTCCTTATACGTAATGCCCCCCCTATATTAATGCCCCCCCTATATTAGTAGCGTCCTTGCATGTAATGGCCCCCCCAGCAGTGGCCTCCATAAAGTGCGCACACACAGACATACTCCACACACACACAATTCACACATATATACAAACACACACACCCGACCATATACACACACACACACACACACACACACACACACACACACTATATACACACACACACACACACACACACACACACATTTCTCTCTCACCCTCCACTTGGCTGGCCGTCACTGCAATGCTGATTCCACCACTGACCAGCTGTCTGGTACCGTGTAGCTCCGCCCCTCTATTCCGTGAAGCCCCACCCCTCATGATGCCGTAGCTCCGCCCCTTTTCAGGACCCGCACAGCCCACAGCCCGCTGTTACAGGTGATTGGGGGGGGGGGGGAGGACAGGCACAGCAGCCAGCAGCCTCACCACCTATACTGTAAGGTAGGGTCTTGCACCTGACTGCTGCTCGCGCTGGGTATGGGGTAGCTCCCTGCGGCAGATGCAGTTGACTCTGCCCAGCTCTGTGACTCCGCCCAGCGTTATGAGCACAGAGTCACAGAATAAGGCAAATATATAGGAGATATATATATATATATATAAGCTAAGCTAAGCTTGTCTCACTGGTAGGTATTTCTGCTAGCTCCTTCCCCCAGCATTAGGGTCTACTAATGATAGCTGTTGCCGGCCAGCTCTGGAGTTTTTGACACAGGCAAAGAAAGCTGCTTGCTGAAAGACAACACTGGGACAGGTATTGTTAATGAATACACCGCAAAATAATTCTAATATATCTGCTGGCGTCTGACCCTGTCTGCTGGAGTCTCTGCATGTGCATATTGCAAACACCTGGCCCATCTAGGAGTGGCACTGCAGTGTCAGGCAGGATGGCCCTTCAAAAAAATACTCCCCAAACAGCACCTGATGCAAAGAAAAAAAGAGGCGCAATGAGGTAGCTGTGTGACTAAGCTAAGCGACCCAAGTGGCTGACACAAACACCTGGCCCATCTAGGAGTGGCACTGCAGTGTCAGGCAGGATGGCCCTTCAAAAAAATACTCCCCAAACAGCACATGATGCAAAGAAAAAAGAGGCACAATGAGGTAGCTGTGTGACTAATCTAAGCGACCCAAGTGGCCAACACAAACAACTGGCCCATCTAGGAGTGGCACTGCAGTGTCACGCAGGATGTCCCTTCAAAAAAATATTCCCCAAACAGCACATGACGCAAAGAAAAAAAGAGGCGCAATGAGGTAGTTGTGTGACAAAGATAAGTGACCCAAGTGGCCGACACAAACACCTGGCCCATCTAGGAGTGGCACTGCAGTGTCAGGCAGGATGGCCCTTCAAAAAAATACTCCCCAAACAGCACATGATGCAAAGAAAAAAAGAGGTGCAATGAGGTAGCTGTGTGAGTAAGCTAAGTGACCCAAGTGGCCGACACAAACACCTGGCCCATCTAGGAGTGGCACTGCAGTGTCAGGCAGGATGGCCCTTCAAAAAAATACTCCCCAAACAGCACATGATGCAAAGAAAAATGAAAGAAAAAAGAGGTGCAAGATGGAATTGTCCATGGGCCCTCCCACCCACCCTTATGTTGTATAAACAGGACATGCACACTTTAACAAACCCATCATTTCAGTGACAGGGTCTGCCACACGACTGTGACTGAAATGACTGGTTGGTTTGGGCCCCCACCAAAAAAGAAGCAATCAATCTCTCCTTGCACAAACTGGCTCTACAGAGGCAAGAAGTCCACCTCATCATCATCCTCTGATTCCTCACCCCTTTCACTGTGTACATCCCCCTCCTCACAGATTATTAATTCATCCCCACTGGAATCCACCATCTTAGGTCCCCGTGTACTTTCTGGAGGCAATTGCTGCTGGTGAATGTCTCCACGGAGGAATTGATTATAATTCATTTTAATGAACATCATCTTCTCCACATTTTGTGGAAGTAACATCGTAAGCTGATTGCTGACAAGGTGAGCGGCTGCACTAAACACTCTTTCGGAGTACACACTGGAGGGAGGGCAACTTAGGTAGAATAAAGCCAGTTTGTGCAAGGGCCTCCAAATTGTCTCTTTTTCCTGCCAGTATACGTATGGACTGTCTGACGTGCCTACTTGGATGCGGTCACTCATATAATCCTCCACCATTCTTTCAATGGTGACAGAATCATATGCAATGACAGTAGACGACATGTCAGTAATCATTGGCAGGTCCTTCAGTCCGGACCAGATGTCAGCACTCGCTCCAGACTGCCCTGCATCATTGCCAGCGGGTGGGCTTGGAATTCTTAGCCTTTTCCTCGCACCTCCAGTTGCGGGAGAATGTGAAGGAGGAGATGGTGACGGGTCACATTTCACTTGACTTGACAATATTCTCACCAGCAGGTCTTTGAACCTCTGCAGACATGGTTATTGAGGTTAATAATACTTTGGGATCAAAATGACCCCCAAATTCTATGATTTAAGCTGTTTTTGAGGGTTTTTGGAAAATTCACCCAAATCCAAAACACACCCGAATCCGACAAAAAAAATTCAGGGAGGTTTTGCCAAAACGCGTCCGATTCCAAAACACGGCCGCGGAACCGAACCCAAAACCAAAATACAAAACCCGAAAAATTTCCGGTGCACATCCCTAATTTCTAATTAGAAATGTGCACCGGAAATTTTTCGGGTTTTGTGTTTTGGTTTTAGATTCGGTTCCATGCCGTGTTTTGGATTCTGACGCGTTTTGGCCAAACCTCTCTGAAATTTTTTTGTCGGATTCGGGTGTGTTTTGGATTTGGGGTTTCTGCCGGAAAGAGAGATACAACATAGGTTTTAAATCTAGGATCGAGCACGTGGCCAAAATGTAGTGCTCTGATTTCAACAGATTGACCACCCGTGAATCCTGGTTAAGCGAATTAAGGGCTCCATCCACAAGTCCCACATGCCTAGCAGAATCGCTCTGTTTTAGCTCCTCCTTCAATGTCTCCAGCTTCTTCTGCAAAAGCCTGATGAAGGGAATGACCTGACTCAGGCTGGCAGTGTCTGAACTGACTTCACATGTGGCAAGTTCAAAGGCTTGCAGAACCTTGCACAACGTTGAAATCATTCTCCACTGCGCTTGAGTCAGGTGCATTCCACCTCCTTTGCCTATATCGTGGCCAGATGTATAGGCTTGAATGGCCTTTTGTTGCTCCTCCATCCTCTGAAGCATATAGAGGGTTGAATTCCACCTCGTTACCACTTCTTGCTTCAGATGATGGCAGGGCAGGTTCAGGAATGTTTGGTGGTGCTCCAGTCTTCTGTATGTGGTGCCTGAATGCCGAAAGTGGCCCGCAATTCTTCGGGCCACCGACAGCATCTCTTGCATGCCCTGTCGTTTTTTAAATAATTCTGCACCACCAAATTCAAGGTATGTGCAAAGCATGGAACGTACTGGAATTTGCCCAGATGTAATGCATGCACAATATTGCTGGCATTGTCTGATGTCACAAATCCCCAAGAGAGTCCAATTGGGGTAAGCCATTCTGCGATGATATTCCTCAGTTGCCGTGAGAGGTTTTCAGCTGTGTGCCTATTCTGGAAAGCGGTGATACAAAGCGTAGCCTGCCTAGGAACGAGTTGGCGTTTGCGAGATGCTGCTACTGGTGCCGCCGCTGCTGTTCTTGCAGCGGGAGGCAATACATCTACCCAGTGGGCTGTCACAGTCATATAGTCCTGAGTCTGCCCTGCTCCACTTGTCCACATGTCCGTGGTTAAGTGGACATTGGGTACAACTGCATTTTTTAGGACACTGGTGACTCTTTTTCTGACGTCTGTGTACATTTTCGGTATCGCCTGCCTAGAGAAATGGAACCTAGAGGGTATTTGGTATCTGGGACACAGTACCTCAATCAAGTCTATAGTTGGCTCTGAAATAACGATGGATACCGGAACCACGTTTCTCACCGCCCAGGCTGCCAAGGCCTCAGTTATCCGCTTTGCAGCAGGATGACTGCTGTGATATTTCATCTTCCTCGCAAAGAACTGTTGGACAGTCAATTGCTTACTGGAAGTAGTACAAGTGGTCTTCCGACTTCCCCTCTGGGATGACGATCGATTCCCAGCAGCAACAACAGCAGCACCAGCAGCAGCAGGCAGTGACATGGCCTGCAGGACTATTGGCATCCTTGGTAAGGAGGAAATTGACACTGAGGGAGTTGGTGGTGTGGTTTGCAGGAGCTTGGTTACAAAAGGAAGGGATTTAGTGGTCAGTGGACTGCTTCCGCTGTCACCCAAAGTTTTTGAACTTATCACTGACTTATGATGAATGCACTGCAGGTGACGTATAAGGGAGGACACAGGACACAGAGGTAGGTACAGCAGTGGCCTACCGTACTGCTATATATAGTATACTGGTGGACACTGTCAGCAAACTGCTAAACTAGTCTAAAATGCACCACAGGTATACAATGTAGATGGATAGTATACTTAATGGATGACGAGTGACGACACAGAGGTAGGTACAGCAGTGGCCTACCGTACTGCTATATATAGTATACTGGTGGACACTGTCAGCAAACTGCTAAACTAGTCTAAAATGCACCACAGGTATACAATGTAGATGGATAGTATACTTAATGGATGACGAGTGACGACACAGAGGTAGGTACAGCAGTGGCCTACCGTACTGCTATATATATAGTATACTGGTGGACACTGTCAGCAAAACTCTGCACTGTACTCCTGCTATAGCTGCTCCCCAGTCCCCACAAAGCAGTGTGAGCACTCAGCACAGATATATCATGCATCACACTGAGCACAGATATGGTATGAAGCGTTTTTTTCAGACAGAGAACGGATAAAAACTGGCGGTCACTTATCAGCAAAACTCTGCACTGTACTCCTAACAGCTGCTCCCCAATCCTCCCCACAATTAAGCAATAAAAAACAAACAAAAATCAACTGTCTTCTACAATAAACGGAGAGGATGCCAGCCACGTCCTCCCCTATCATTTCCAATGCATGAGTGAAAATGGCGGCGATGCACGGCTGCTTATATAGAATCCGAATCTCGCGAGAATCCGACAGCGGGATGATGACGTTCGGGCGCGCTCGGGTTAACCGAGCCATACGGGAGAATCCGAGTATGGCTCGGAACCGTGTAAAAAGGGTAAAGTTCGGGGGGGTTCGGTTTCTCGGAAACCGAACCCGCTCATCTCTAGTAAATACTGGCTGCTTTATTTTTACACTGCAAATTAGATTGCAAATTGAACACACCACGCCCAAATCTATCTCTCTCTGCACTTGTTATATCTGCCTCCCCTGCAGTGCACATGGTTTTGCCCAACTGCTAACAAAATTACTTCTGCGATCAACTTGGAATTACCCCCGTTGTCAGTGACTGCATGGCAGGGAGCTTTTAGCTATATCTGCTGGGTACTTTACTGACCCCTTATATGGGAGTTTATACATGTGCTTATTGCATGAATCTTTAAGCTCTCAATACTAACCATTGGAAAAAGCATTAACACCATAGGAAAAGCTTTGGTGTGGTACAAAGTGTGCTCATTTATTTTTTTGAGGCTAACTCCAGCTCTACTTTTTAATTGAAATCTCATTCGGTACTGCTGCTAATATATATTCCTATTACAGGTTGAGTATCCCATATCCAAATATTCCAAAATACTGAATATTCCGAAATACGGACTTTTTTGAGTGAGAGTGAGATAGTGAAACCTTTGTTTTTTGTAGCTCAATGTACTCAAACTTTGTTTAATACACAAAGGTATTAAAAATATTGGCCCTCATTCCGAGTTGATCGGTCGCAAGGCGAATTTAGCAGAGTTACACACGCTAAGCCGCCGCCTACTGGGAGTGAATCTTAGCTTCTTAAAATTGCGACCGATGTATTCGCAATATTGCGATTACTAACTACTTAGCAGTTTCAGAGTAGCTTCAGACTTACTCTGCCTGTGCGATCAGTTCAGTGCTTGTCGTTCCTGGTTGACGTCACAAACACACCCAGCGTTCGCCCAGGCACTCCCACCGTTTCTCCGGCCACTCCTGCGTTTTTTCCGGAAATGGTAGCGTTTTCAGCCACACGCCCCTGAAACGCCGTGTTTCCGCCCAGTAACACCCATTTCCTGTCAATCACATTACGATCGCCGGAGCGATGAAAAAGCCGTGAGTAAAATTACTTTCTACATAGCAAAGTTACTTGGCGCAGTCGCAGTGCGAACATTGCGCATGCGTACTAAGCGGATTTTCATTGCGATGCGATGAAAAATACCGAGCGAACAACTCGGAATGAGGGCCATTGTATTAGATTACCTTCAGGCTGTGTGTATAAGGTGTATATGAAACATAAATGAATTGTGTGAATGTACACACACTTTATTTAATGCACAAAGTTATTAAAAATATTGGCTAAAATAACCTTCAGGCTGTGTGTATAAGGTGTATATGTAACACAAATGCATTCTGTGCTTAGACTTGGGTCCCATCACCATGATATCTCCTTATGGTATGCATTTATTCCAAAATACGGAAAATCCAATATCCAAAATACCTCTGGTCCCAAGCGTTTTGGATAAGGGATACTCAACCTGTATAGGACGATTTGGAATTTATTGCTGTAGTGGTGTTATACTATATAATATTTTTTATATGTCATATATGTGTATTAGGATACTGGCCAGTATCTATGTATTGTAGTGCATTTTTAATGTATTAATATATATATTTAAAGTCAAAGCGCAGTCTCATATTTCTTTGTTCATTTCTATATATTTGGGGATATAGGGATCAAATCCCAGAGATTAGCTGCTCTGACTTAATCAGTGATGGCGCCAGGTGTAAAAATTCTGTTTCTGCATGTTTTGTGGGAGGATTTCTGTTGTCAGCTCTGGCCCAGATCATCCCAGCAGCTGAGTAAATCCTGGGCTGTGCAGAGACTACACAAACTACGGTTTGAGCAGCTCTCAAGCACAGGCGATCGCACACCTGCACACACACCATACCCTCCCCCTATAGGCGTCGACTACCTGCTCTCAGGGGTGCAAAAAATACACCTTAGCGATCAGGTGTGAATTAGGACCATTTTTGTAATGTAATTCTGTTTAAATGACATATAATACTATTGAGAGTTCTTTATGTTGTGGAGTCCTTGGTAAATCTTCCAAGAAGTCCTTATTGTGGAAACCATCCTTGTCTCTTTGGGAAGAGTGGAGTCTTAAAGAGACCTGTAGAGTCAAGAAGAGACAACATACTTCTAAAGAGACTTAGATCTACCTGCAATTTATAAAAGCATACTTACCTTTCAACACCTACCTGAGTGTGACAAATAAGAAGGTAAGGGCTGGTAGGAGAGCAGGGGCCAATTGGTTGAATTTGCCCCCCAGGCTGAGAGTTGCCAGCCAGCCCCTGGATGCAGCATTCTGCATTAGTGGGAACCAGTATATGAGGAAATTATATAATTTGCACAAGAGATGAGCGGGTTCGGTTCTCAGAGAACCGAACCCTACCAGACTCCATGCTCCGAGCCCGGATCCGAGTCAGGCTCAGGGTTTCCCACCTGACTTGGAAACCAGAACGAGGCAGAACGTCATCATCTCGCTGTCAGATTCTCGCGGGGTTTTGATTCCATATAAGGAGCTGCGCATCGCCGCCATTTTCACTCTGGCACTGGAGAGTGTAGAGAGAGGACGTGTTTCCATTTTGTCAGTTTCCCCAGTGTACTCAGTGTCTGTGTCTTGTGCTGCATCTGTCCAGTCACAGTGTTGTGTCCTCTGCTGCCATATGTCCAGTGCTGTCCAGTGGTGCTGTGTTGTGCTGCATCAGTTCAGTGGTGGTGTGCTGTGCTGTATCAGTCCAGTCACAGTGGTGGTGACCTCTGCTGCCATATGTCTAGTGCTGCTATATAATAAGTCACTTACAATGTTGCTGTGTTGTCCTGCATTAGACCAGTGGTAGTGTCCGGTGCATCAGTCAGTCCAGTGGTGGTGTATTGTCCTGCATCAGTCCAATTGTGGTGTCCCTGCGCGACTATATATGTCAAGTGGTACTGCCATATATGTCCAGTGATACAGCTGTATAATTCCAGTAATCCTGCCATATAATTCCAGTAATACTGCTGTATAATTCCAGTTGTACTGTCGTATAATTCCAATAATCTTTCCAGATAATTCCAGTAATACTGTCGTATAATTCCAGTAATTTTGCTGTATAATTCCAGTAATTCTGCCGTATAATTGCAGTGGTGCTGGCGTATAATTCCAGTAATCCTGCTGTATAATTCCAGTGCTACTGGTGTATAATTCCACTAATTCTGCTGTATAATCCCAGTAATCCTGCTGTATAATTCCAGTGGTACTGGCGTATAATTCCAGTAATCCTGCTATATAATTACAGTGGTACTGGCGTATAATTACAGTAATCCTGTCGTATAATTAAAGTAATCCTGCCGTATAATTCCAGTGATTCTGACGTATATTTACAGTGAGCCTGCCGTAGGATTCCATATAAATCCATATACATCTGTATAAATCCAGTCCAGTGTTGCTGCCATATAAATTCAGTGGTGCTGTCCTGTGCCTTATATTATGTTCTGCAAATAAAGGGGTTATTAATATTTAATCCAAATAATTTTTAGAGGTTTTGGCCTGTCATGTGTAGGGGTACGCTCTCCTGTGCTACATATTGTGTTATATAACTCTAGAAAAATAATAGAAAACAAAAATTTGGAGGATAAAATAGGGAAAGATCAATAACCACTTCCTCCTAGTGCTGAAGCTGCTGCCACTAGTCATGACATAGATGATGAAATGCCATCAACGTCGTCTGCCAAGGCCGATGCCCAATGTGATAGTAGAGGGCATGTAAAATCCAAAAAGCCAACGTTCAGTAAAAAGACCAAAAAAAAAATGTTTTTAATGGTCTGAGGAGAAATGTAAACTTGCCAATATGCCATTTACAACACGGAGTGGCAAGAAATGGCAAAGGCACTGGCCTTCACATGAAGATGGAAGCCCTCATCCTCATGCTAGAAAAATTATAAGATTTAAGATGGAAAAAGCTGAGCAAAGAACTGTGCGTTCTAAGATGGTATCACAAATCCCCAAGGAGAGTCCAAGTGTGTCGGCGGTTGCGATGCCTGACCTTCCCAACACTGGATGGGAATAGGAGACTCCTTCCACCATTTGCACGCCCCCTGCAAGTGCTGGAAGGAGCACCCACAGTCCAGTTTCTGATATTCAAATTGAAGATGTCTCTGTTGAAGTACACCAGGATGAGGATATGGGTGTTGCTGGCGCTGAGGAGAAAGTTGACGATGAGGATTATGATGGTGATGTAGTTTGTTTAAAAGAGGCACCAGGGGAGACACCTGGGCAAAATACCAAAAAGTCACCTCTTCAGTGTGGAATTATTCTCCACAAATCCAGACAACAGGTGTCTAGGCATGTGTTCTATCTGTCAATCTGTAATAAGTAGGGGTAAGGTTGTTAACCACCTAGGAACATCCTCCCTTATACGTCACTTGCAGCGCATTCATCATAAGTCAGTGTCAAGTTGTGAAACTTTGGGTAAGAGTGTAAGCATTTCACTGACAGCTAAATCCCTTCTTCCTCTTGTACCCAAGCTCCTGCAAGCCACACCACCAACTCCCTCAATGTCAACTTCCTTCTCAGTCAGGGACGTAATTAGTCCTGCAGGCCATGTCACTGGCAAGACTGAGGAGTACTCTCCTAACCGGGATTCCTCCAGAGGATCCTTGCATGGTATGCCTGCTGTTGTTGCCGCTGCTGTTGTTGCTGCTGGAAGTCGATCGTCATCCCAGAGGGGAAGTCAGAAGACCACTTGTACTACTTCAACTAAGCAATTGACTGTTCAACAGTCCTTTGTGAGGAAGATGAAATATGACAGCAGTTATCCTTTTGCAAAGCAGATAACTGAGGCCTTGATAGCTATGTTGGTGTTAGATGTGCATCCGGTATCCGCCTTTAGTTCAGTAGGACTTAGAGAATTGTTTGAGGTACTGTGTCCCTGGTATCAAATCCCATCTAGGTTCCAATTCACTAGGCAGACGATACCGAGAATGTACAGAGACATCAGAAAAAGTGTCCTCAGTGTCCTACAAATTGCAGTTGTACCCACTGTCCACTTAACCACGGACATGTGGACAAGTGGAACTGGGTAGACTAAGAACTATATGACTGTGACAGCCCACTGGGTAGATGTATTGCCTCCCGCAGCATCAACAACAGCAGCGGCACCAGTAGCAGCATCTTGCAAACGCCAATTCGTTCCTAGGCAGGCTATGCTATGTATCACCACTTTCCATAAGAGGCACACCACTGGCCACCTCTTGCTAAAACTGAGGGTCATCATTGCACATTGGCTTACCACAATTAGACTCTCCTGGGTATTTGTGATATCGGACAACAGCACCAATATTGTGCTTGCATTGCATCTGGGCAGATTCCAGCACGTCCCATGTTTTGCACATACAATTAATTTGGTGGTGCAGAATTTTTTTGAAAAATGACTGGGGTGTGCGTGAGATGCTGTCAGTGGGCCAAAAAATGTGGGCCACTTTTGGCATTCAGCCACCACGTGCTGAAGACTGGTGCACCATCCAACATGCCTAAACCTGCCCTTCTATCACCTAAAGCAAGAGGTAGTAACGAGCTGGAATTCAACATTCTATATGCTTCAGAGGATGGAGGAGCAGCAAAAGGCCATTCAAGCCTATACATCCACCTACAATATAGGCAAAGGAGGGGGAGTGCACCTGACTCAAGTTCAGTGGAGAATGATTTCTGTCTTGTGCAAGGTTCTCCAACCCTTCGAATTTGCCATACGTGAAGTCAGTTCAGACACTGCCAGCTTGAGTCAGGTCATTCCCCTCATCAGGCTTTTGCAAAAGCAGCTGGAGAAATTGAAGGAGGAGCTAAGTCAAAGCAATTCCGCAAAGTATGTGGGACTAGTGGATGGAGCCCTTCATTCGCTTTGGCAGGATTCAAAGGGTGGTTAGTCTTTTGAAATCAGAGCACTACATTTTGACCACCATGCTCGATCCTAGATTTAAAGCCTACATTGTATCTCTCTTTCCAGCAGAAACAAGTCTGCAGAGGTTCAAAGACCTGCTGGTGAGAAAATTGTCAACTCAAGCGGAACGTGACACGTCAACAGCTACTACTTAATTTTCTCTGCAACTGGGGCTGCGAGGAAAAGGATAAGATTTCCGAGCCCACCAGCTGTTCAGCACTTGAGATTCCGATGTCAATTTAGTATTTTTGTTCTCTCATGACCACATCCCAATAGCAGCTATATTAATACAAAGGTCTCATGAAGTGCTCTAAGGTGTAATACTGATGGCTGTAATTACAATGTTTAGACTGCAATAATTAAAAACAGCTGACTAGTAAATACTCACTCAATGAAGTGGTTGTTACTGAAATAAAGTGACCTTATAGAGTTGTATACTATATATCATCAAATCGCAGCTACATTACCTGACTGTGACTACAGATACTCCCAATAAAAGCCGCCCATATAGCCTATAATGATATCAGACACTGAGAGATACATTGTGTGATAATAGAACACTTCAGACAGAGTTTGTGTATGAATCTGTCACACCAGAACCAATTGCAATAATTGTTACCTCTTATGCAAGCTGAAGAACACTAACAGGTATATGGCGTTACTTAGTGGTCTATAAGAACAGCAAGATAATATGTGAAAGATAATAGCCGCTGTACTCACATGGAGTGTATTAAAAAAATGACAAATACTGTAGATAACAGTTCATATTGGATAATTATATATTATACACACATTTTCTCTTCTTTTTCACTATCCTTTATTTTATTTTTCACTGTTTTAGCAATGAAATAATGAGATATTTTAATGCATACCAATAAAGTGATAAACGTTTAATAGAAATTGTTTGGTCCCGTTGCACCTGGTAAACTGATTACCCTCTTCTTCTGTTACATCTCTAATGTATTTACCTTGGTTCTGATTTATGCTTTCAACTACAGATGGGTCCATGTTTATCTTGACCTTTAATAGGGTTAATTGAGACTGGGCAGTGAGACTTAATCCCCTGCTATAATGACTTAATCCCCTGCTGTAATGACTTAATCCCCTGCTGTATTGTTATTTCTTATTGTATTGAAGCTGAGAACAATAGATGAAGGGTTTATGTTAATAAACCATGTTGCGCATAGGTGCAGTAAACTAGCCAAGATAACCGTGACCCCATTGTACAACCAGATCTCATTTCTTTATAATTTATTCAGAAAGTTATTATTAGTGCCAAAAGCCATTGTTATCATTGGCTGAATCCCACCATGGCTAGTAATGTGGAAACATCTAGGGTAAATAATTTGTGAGCCACTTAGTTCAGAGATGGGGACCCTTTGGCCCTCCAGCTGTTGTTGACCTACACATCCCAGCATGCCCTGCAACTGTTTAGCATGGCCAAATAGATGGCACTGACTTAGATGGTCAATAATAAAGTAAATCAGCCAAACATGTCACACCCTGTCCTATAAGGTATATTCTCACAACGATTTCATGTAAATAAATGTAATAACCAGGGGTGTGCAGGCAGGGGAGGCCGGGGAGGCAGAGCCTCACCTGTCATGCTGCCTATTATACTCAGAGTTCTCACTATAACAATGACTGGGAGAACACAAAGAAGAGATGTATAAGTTACAGTATAAGCATCTTCTTTGTTCTAATGCAGTCATCTTTATAGATAAAATTTACCAGAGTTGCCGGGCTCCTGCTATTGCAGGCAGAGATAGAGATGAGGCAGCAGCAGCTCAGCCTCATCTCTCACACTGTCAGACACTGCCTGTACAGATGGGCGGGGCTACACAGCGGCCAATATAACAGCATAGAACAGAATAATGTGAGGCATGCCTCACGGTGGGGGCGTGTGTGAGCTCTGATGGACAGCTCAGATTGCTCATGTGACCAATCCAGGAAGTGAAGAAAGGCAAACAATGGAGTTGAGCTGTTTGGCAGGAGAGGAGGGAAATGGAGACCTGCAGTGCCAGCAGCAGCCACCTGTGCACAGTGACTGGGGGAGTAGCTGCCAGTACCTGGATTCTGTGTGTGTGTGTGTGTGTGTGTGTGTGTGTGTGTGTATCATCTGTAGTGTGTATGTGTGTAATCTGTAGTGTGTGTGTGTGTGTGTGTGTTAGATTTGTAGTGAGTGTGGGGACAGGACCGTGTGTGTGTGTGTGTGTGTGTGTGTGTGTGTGTGTGTGTGTGTATATGTGTGTGTGGTATCTGTAGTGAGTGCTCTCCCTCCTCAGGTGCTGCTGACAATATCACTGATGACTGTATTGACCTATCTAACCTGCTGTACCAGGCCAGCGGTGTTCTGCAGGTGAAGGGCAATGGGGAGCTCCTCACCCAGAAGTTAGTATGCACCAGTTTACTCACAACACTAGGGTGATGGCTGTGACCTGGCTATTACTGTATGTAAGTTTTCCCTGTGTTTGCCTGGATGTAGTGCGGGGGCATAAGAGTTAAATTGTGTAGGGGGTGAGACAGGCTCCTGGCACTGAGAGCCTAATTGTGCCTCCCCAGCCTCTGACCTCACCGCACGTCACTGGTAATAACTCACTTTCTGGTAAGGGGTTCACTACGGCTGGCCGGCGGTCAGGCTCCCGGCGACCAGCATACCGGCGCCGGGAGCCCGACTGCCGGCTTACCGACAGTGTGGCGAGTGCAAATGAGCCCCTTGCGGGCTCGCTGCGCTCGCCATGCTACGGGCACGGTGGCGCGACACTATTTCTCTATCGTCCTAGTGGATGCTGGGGTTCCTGAAAGGACCATGGGGAATAGCGGCTCCGCAGGAGACAGGGCACAAAAAGTAAAGCTTTAGGATCAGGTGGTGTGCACTGGCTCCTCCCCCTATGACCCTCCTCCAAGCCTCAGTTAGGTTTTTGTGCCCGGCCGAGAAGGGTGCAATCTAGGTGGCTCTCCTAAAGAGCTGCTTAGAAAAGTTTAGCTTAGGTTTTTTATTTTACAGTGAGTCCTGCTGGCAACAGGATCACTGCATCGAGGGACTTAGGGGAGAAGAAGTGAACTCACCTGCGTGCAGGATGGATTGGCTTCTTTGGCTACTGGACATTAGCTCCAGAGGGACGATCACAGGTACAGCCTGGATGGTCACCGGAGCCTCGCCGCCGGCCCCCTTGCAGATGCTGAAAAGAGAAGAAGGTCCAGAATCGGCGGCAGAAGACTCCTCAGTCTTCTTAAGGTAGCGCACAGCACTGCAGCTGTGCGCCATTGCTCTCAGCACACTTCACACGGCAGTCACTGAGGGTGCAGGGCGCTGGGAGGGGGGCGCCCTGGGCAGCAATGAAAATCCTTTTTTTGGCAAAAAATAGCTCACATATAGCCTCCGGGGCTATATGGAGATATTTAACCCCTGCCAGAATCCATTTTTAAGCGGGAGACGAGCCTGCCGAAAAGGGGGCAGGGCCTATCTCCTCAGCACACAGCGCCATTTCCTCACACAGTTCCGCTGGTCAGGAAGGCTCCCAGGCTCTCCTCTGCACTGCACTACAGAAACAGGGTTAAATCAAGAGAGGGGGGGCAAAATTTGGCGAAATTGTGATTATATAAAAGCAGCTATAAGGGAGCACTTATTATAAGGCTATCCCTGTAAAATATAGCGCTTTGGTGTGTGCTGGCAAACTCTCCCTCTGTCTCCCCAAGGGGCTAGTGGGGTCCTGTCCTCTATCAGAGCATTCCCTGTGTGTGTGTGCTATATGTCGGTACGTGTGTGTCGACATGTATGAGGACGATGTTGGTGAGGAGGCGGAGCAAATTGCCTGTAATGGTGATGTCACTCTCTAGGGAGTCGACACCGGAATGGATGGCTTATTTATGGAATTACGTGATAATGTCAACACGCTGCAAGGTCGGTTGGCGACATGAGACGGCTGGCAAACAAATTAGTACCTGCCCAGGCGTCTCAAACACCGTCAGGGGCGTTAAAACGTCCTTTTACCTCAGTCGGTCGACAGACACAGACACGGACACTGATTTCAGTGTCGACGGTGAAGAAACAAACGTATTTCCCTTTAGGGCCACACGTTACTTGTTAAGGACAATGAAGGAGGTGTTACATATTTCTGATACTACAAGTACCACAAAAGAGGGTATTATGTGGGATGTGAAAAAAACTACCTGTAGTTTTTCCTGAATCAGATAAATTAAATGAAGTGTGTGATGATGCGTGGGTTTCCCCCGATAGAAAATTATTGGCGGTATACCTTTTCCCGCCAGAAGTTAGGGCGCGTTGGGAAACACCCCTTAGGGTGGATAAGGCGCTCACACGCTTATCAAAACAAGTGGCGGTACCGTCTATAGATAGGGCCGTCCTCAAGGAGCCAGCTGACAGGAGGCTGGAAAATATCATAAAAAGTATATACACACACATACTGGTGTTATACTGCGACCAGCGATCGCCTCAGCCTGGATGTGCAGAGCTGGGGTGGCTTGGTCGGATTCCCTGACTAAAAATATTGATACCCTTGACAGGGACAGTATTTTATTGACTATAGAGCATTTAAAGGATGCATTTCTATATATGCGAGATGCACAGAGGGATATTTGCACTCTGGCATCAAGAGTAAGTGCGATGTCCATATCTGCCAGAAGATGTTTATGGACACGACAGGGGTCAGGTGATGCAGATTCCAAACGGCACAAAGGTATATTGCCGTATAAAGGAAGAGGAGTTTATTTGGGGTCGGTCCATCGGACCTGGTGGCCACGGCAACTGCTGGAAAATCCACCGTTTTTACCCTAAGTCACATCTCTGCAGAAAAAGACACCGTCTTTTCAGCCTCAGTCCTTTCGTCCCTATAAGAGTCATATCTGCCCAGGGATAGAGGAAAGGGAAGAAGACTGCAGCAGGCAGCCCATTCTCAGGAACAGAAGCATTCCACCGCTTCTGCCAAGCTCTCAGCATGACGCTGGGACCGTACAGGACCCCTGGATCCTACAAGTAGTATCCCAGGGGTACAGATTGGAATGTCGAGACGTTTCCCCTTCGCAGGCTCCTGAAGTCTGCTTTACCAAGGTCTCCCTCCGACAAGGAGGCAGTATGGGAAACAATTCACAAGCTGTATTCCCAGCAGGTGATAATCAAATTACCCCTCCTACAACAAGGAAAGGGGTATTATTCCACACTATATTGTGGTACTGAAGCCAGAAGGCTAGGTGAGACCTATTCTAAATCTAAAAAAATTTGAACACTTACAAAGGTTCAAATCAAGATGGAGTCACTCAGAGCAGTGATAACGAACCAGGAAGAAGGGGACTATATAGTGTCCCGGGACATCAGGGATGCTTACCTCCATGTCCCAAATTTGCCCTTCTCAAAGGGTACCTCAGGTTCGTGGTACAGAACTGTCACTATCAGTTTCAGACGCTGCCGTTTGGATTGTCCACGGCACCCCGGGTCTTTACCAAGGTAATGGCCGAAATGATGATTCTTCTGCTTCGAAGAAAAGGCGTCTTAATTATCCCTTACTTGGACGATCTCCTGATAAGGGCAAAGTCCAGGGAACAGTTGGAGGTCGGAGTAGCACTATCTCGGATACTGCTACAACAGCACGGGTGGATTCTAAATATTCCAAAATCGCAGCTGATCCCGACGACACGTCTGCTGTGCCTAGGGATGATTCTGGACACAGTCCAGAAAAAGGTGTTTCTCCCGGAAGAGAAAGCCAGGGAGTTATCCGAGCTAGTCAGGAACCTCCTAAAACCAGGAAAAGTGTCAGTGCATCATTGCACAAGGGTCCTGGTAAAAATGGTGGCTTCCTACGAAGCAATTCCATTCGGCAGATTTCACGCAAGAACTTTTCAGTGGGATCTGCTGGACAAATGGTCCGGATCGCATCTTCAGATGCATCAGCGGATAACCCTATATCCAAGGACAAGGGTGTCTCTCCTGTGGTGGTTACAGAGTGCTCATCTTCTAGAGGGCCGCAGATTCGGCATTCAGGATTGGATGCTGGTGACCACGGAGGCCAGCCCGAGAGGCTGGGGAGCAGTCACACAAGGAAAAAATTTCCAGGGAGTGTGATCAAGTCTGGAGACTTTTCTCCACATAAATATACTGGAGCTAAGGGTAAATTTATAATGCTCTAAGCTTAGCAAGACCTCTGCTTCAAGGTCAGCCGGTATTGATCCAGTGGGAAAAACATCACGGCAGTCGCCCACGTAAACAGACAGGGCGGCACAAGAAGCAGGAGGGCAATGGCAGAAACTGCAAGGACTTTTCGCTGGGCGGAAAATCATGTGATAGCACTGTCAGCAGTGTTTCATTCCGGGAAGGGAAACTGGGAAGCAGACTTCCTCAGCAGGCACGACCTCCACCCGGGAGAGTGGAAACTTCATCGGGAAGGTTTTCCACATGATTGTAAACCGTTGGGAAATACCAAAGGTGGACATGATGGCGTCCCCTCTGAACAAAAAACGGGACAGGTATTGCGCCAGGTCAAGAGACCCTCAGGCAATAGCTGTGGACGTTCTGGTAACACCGTGGGTGTACCAGTCGGTGTATGTGTTCCCTCCTCTGCTTCTCATACCTAAGGTACTGAGAATTACAAGACGTAGAGGAGTATGAACTATACTCATGGCTCCGGATTGGCCAAGAAGGACTTGGTACCCGGAACTTCAAGAGATGCTCACAGAGGACTTATGGCCTCTGCCGCTAAGAAGGGACTTGCTTCAGCAAGTACCATGTCTGTTCCAAGACTTACCGCAGCTGCGTTTGACGGCATGGCGGTGGAACGCCGGATCCTAAGGGAAAAAGGCAGTCCGGAAGAGGTCATTCCTACCCTGGTCAAAGCCAGAAAGGAGGTGACCGCACAACATTATCACCACATGTGGCGAAAATATGTTGCGTGGTGTGAGGCCAGGAAGGCCCCACGAAGAAATTTCAACTCGGTCGATTCCTGCATTTCCTGCAAACAGGAGTGTCTATGGGCCTCAAATTGGGGTCCATTAAGGTTCAAATTTCGGCCCTGTCGATTTTCTTCCAGAAAGAATTGGCTTCAGTTCCTGAAGTCCAGAAGTTTGTCAAGGGAGTATTGCATATACAACCCCCTTTTGTGCCTCCAGTGGCACTGTGGGATCTCAACGTAGTTCTGGGATTCCTCAAATCACATTGGTTTAAAACCAGTCAAATCTGTGGATTTGAAGCATCTCACATGAAAAGTGACCATGCTCTTGGACCTGGCCTGGACCAGGCGAGTGTCAAATTGGTGTTTTTTTTCTCAAAAAAAGCCCATATCTGTTTGTCCATTTGGACAGGGCAGAGCTGCGGACTCGTCCCCAGTTCTCTCCCTAAGGTGGTGTCAGTGTTTCACCTGAACCAGCTTATTGTGGTGCCTTGCGCCTACTAGGGACTTGGAGGACTCCAAGTTGCTAGATGTTGTCAGGGCCCTGAAAATATAGGTTTCCAGGACGGCTGGAGTCAGGAAAACTGACTTGCTGTTATCCTGTATGCACCCAACAAACTGGGTGCTCTTGCTTCTAAGCAGACTATTGCTAGTTGGATGTGTAATACAATTCAGCTTGCACATTCTGTGGCAGGCCTGCCACAGCCAAAATATGTAAATGCCCATTCCACAAGGAAGGTGGGCTCATCTTGGGCGGCTGCCCGAGGGGTCTCGGCTTTACAACTTTGCCGAGCGGCTATTTAGTCAGGGGCAAACACGTTTGTAAATCCTACAAATTTGATACCCTGGCTAAGGAGGACCTGGAGTTCTCTCATTCGGTGCTGCAGAGTCATCCGCACTCTCCCGCCCGTTTGGGAGCTTTGGTATAATCCCCATGGTCCTTTCAGGAACCCCAGCATCCACTAGGACGATAGAGAAAATAAGAATTTACTTACCGATAATTCTATTTCTCGGAGTCCGTAGTGGATGCTGGGCGCCCATCCCAAGTGCGGATTATCTGCAATACTTGTACATAGTTACAAAAATCGGGTTATTATTGTTGTGAGCCATCTTTTCAGAGGCTCCGCTGTTATCATACTGTTAACTGGGTTCAGATCACAGGTTGTACAGTGTGATTGGTGTGGCTGGTATGAGTCTTACCCGGGATTCAAAATCCTTCCTTATTGTGTACGCTCGTCCGGGCACAGTATCCTAACTGAGGCTTGGAGGAGGGTCATAGGGGGAGGAGCCAGTGCACACCACCTGATCCTAAAGCTTTACTTTTTGTGCCCTGTCTCCTGCGGAGCCGCTATTCCCCATGGTCCTTTCAGGAACCCCAGCATCCACTACGGACTCCGAGAAATAGAATTATCGGTAAGTAAATTCTTATTTTTATTCTCCCTCTATGGGGGTCGTGGACTCCCACGAGGGAAAATAAGTGTCGGTATGCCGGCGGTCAGGCTCCCGGCGCCGGTATACTGAGCACCGGGAGCCCGACCGCCGGCATACAGAAGACCACACCTGGTAAGGGCTGATAAAGCGTCAGGTGTCTTGTCAGATCATCCTTCTTTCTCCATGATAAGAGTCACGCTACTTGGTGACTTGATAGCTCTATACTTTTTGGGTGGTTTTTTTTTTGAGATCTGCACTGGAACAGATTGTACATTGCTTGATAAGAAATATATAGTACTAGTGAAATTTCTAATTGCAGTTTAAACCAACATAAAGCTGCCAATTTCGCCTCAAAAGGCTTTAAGGACAGAACAACGGTTGGTGGTGCTCCCGGACATTTATAGCAGAAAGAGCTAATATGGGTGGTTTTGCAAAGAAGCAAAAGACAGAGCTGTTTGATATGTCTCTCTGGGGCACACTTTGTAAATTGATTTAATGACAAGGTTATGTAACGATAGAGTATATATAAAGCATTAAAACGTAACTTTTATTTAATTTTACAGACGAAAAAGTTTAATTAATTATATGAAAAAAAGGGCATTGCTGTATGAAACAGCAAAAAGGGTTAAAACAAGTATTAAATAGTGTATAACAACGACGATATAATGATGATATGTCACTCGCCTATTGAAAAATAGGTGACAGAAAATTTGTCTGCACACCCTCTGGATTCTCAGCGAGTATTATTGTAAGACATATGTCCACTGCGAAAATGAAAGTTCTTGTTATCTCTATGAGTTTATGATTGAAAATACACATGTATATTTCATATGAGAGACACAAGAAGGAAAAACCGGCTTTTTTATTATCGGACTCCTTTTGATGTGATCAACTCTACTACGTATTCTGCAGTATTGTCTGACAAATAGGTTCTGCTGCTCAATGAAAGGTATGTACCTTGAAAAGACTACAGTACCCAGTATACCCAGAGGGTCACCCTTTCTGGTACTGACCGGGCCCAATGCTGCTTGGCTTCCAAGATCAGACGAGATCGGGCAGATCCAGCATGGTATGACTGTAGAAGATGTGGTAAACACCTCTCAGCATACTTGCTGCTGATAGTGTGACCAGTGACCAGTGCCACCAGTTTAGTTACTAGTACAGAGAGACACAAATTTTGGGGAGCATATAGGAGGAGTACTACTTGCTGCTGATAGTGTGACCAGTGACCAGTGCCACCAGTTTAGTTACTAGTACAGAGAGACACAAATTTTGGGGAGCATATAGGAGGAGTACTACTTGCTGCTGATAGTGTAACCAGTGACCAGTGCCACCAGTTTACTAGTACAGAGAGACACAAATTTTGGGGAGCATATAGGAGGAGTACTACTTGCTGATGATAGTGTGACCAGTGACCAGTGCCACCAGTTTAGTTACTAGTACAGAGAGACACAAATTTTGGGGAGCATATAGGAGGAGTACTACTTGCTGCTGATAGTGTGACCAGTGACCAGTGCCACCAGCTTAGTTACTAGTACAGAGAGACACAAATTTTGGGGAGCATATAGGAGGAGTACTACTTGCTGCTGATAGTGTAACCAGTGACCAGTGCCACCAGTTTACTAGTACAGAGAGACACAAATTTTGGGGAGCATATAGGAGGAGTACTACTTGCTGATGATAGTGTGACCAGTGACCAGTGCCACCAGTTTAGTTACTAGTACAGAGAGACACAAATTTTGGGGAGCATATAGGAGGAGTACTACTTACTGCTGATAGTGTGACCAGTGACCAGTGCCACCAGTTTACTAGTACAGAGAGACACAAATTTTTGGGAGCATATAGGAGGAGTACTACTTGCTGCTGATAGTGTGACCAGTGACCAGTGCCACCAGTTTACTAGTACAGAGAGACACAAATGTTGGGGAGCATATAGGAGGAGTACTACTTGCTGCTGATAGTGTGACCAGTGACCAGTGCCACCAGTTTAATTAATCCGTTCTCTACCTGAAAAAAAACTAGAGATGAGCGGGTTCGGTTTCTCTGAATCCGAACCCGCACGAACTTCATGTTTTTTTTCACGGGTCCGAGCGACTCGGATCTTCCCGCCTTGCTCGGTTAACCCGAGCGCGCCCGAACGTCATCATGACGCTGTCGGATTCTCGCGAGACTCGGATTCTATATAAGGAGCCGCGCGTCGCCGCCATTTTCACACGTGCATTGAGATTGATAGGGAGAGGACGTGGCTGGCGTCCTCTCCGTTATAGTAGAAAAGAGTAAAGACTGAGTGACTTAGTTATAATTGTGGGGAGGATTGGGGACGGGGAGCAGCTGTTAGGGAGTACAGTGATTTAGATTAGGAGAGAGAGAGAGAGAGAGAGATTGACCTGATTTACTGGAGCTTAGGAGTACTGTAGAAGAGAGTGCAGAGTTTACTAGTGACTGACCACAGTGACCACCAGACAGTGCAGTTTTATTTAATATATCCGTTCTCTGCCTGAAAAAAACGATACACACAGTGACTCAGTCACATACCATATCTGTGTGCACTGCTCAGCCCAGTGTGCTGCATCATCTATGTATATATTATATATCTGACTGTGCTCAGCTCACACAGCTTATAATTGTGGGGGAGACTGGGGAGCACTGCAGTGCCAGTTATAGGTTATAGCAGGAGCCAGGAGTACAAGACAGTCACATACCATATCTGTGTGCACTGCTCAGCCCAGTGTGCTGCATCATCTATGTATATATTATATATCTGACTGTGCTCAGCTCACACAGCTTATAATTGTGGGGGAGACTGGGGAGCACTGCAGTGCCAGTTATAGGTTATAGCAGGAGCCAGGAGTACATATTATATTAAAATTAAACAGTGCACACTTTTGCTGCAGGAGTGCCACTGCCAGTGTGACTGACCAGTGACCTGACCACACTGACCACCAGTATAGTTAGTAGTATACTATATTGTGATTGCCTGAAAAAGTTAAACACTCGTCGTGTGACTTCACTTGTGTGGTGTTTTTTTTTTTATTCTATAAAAAACTCATTCTGCTGACAGACAGTGTCCAGCAGGTCCGTCATTATATAATATATATACCTGTCCGGCTGCAGTAGTGATATATATATATTTTTTATATCATTATTTATCATCCAGTCGCAGCAGACACAGTGCGGTAGTTCACGGCTGTAGCTACCTCTGTGTCGGCACTCGGCAGTCCGTCCATAATTGTATACCACCTACCCGTGGTTTTTTTTTCTTTCTTCTTTATACATACATACTACGACATCTCTTTATCAACCAGTCTATATTAGCAGCAGACACAGTACAGTACGGTAGTTCACGGCTGTGGCTACCTCTGTGTCGGCACTCGGCAGTCCGTCCATAATTGTATACCACCTAACCGTGTTTTTTTTTTCTTTCTTCTTTATACATACATACTACGACATCTCTTTATCAACCAGTCTATATTAGCAGCAGACACAGTACAGTACGGTAGTTCACGGCTGTGGCTACCTCTGTGTCGGCACTCGGCAGTCCGTCCATAATTGTATACCACCTACCCGTGGTTTTTTTTTCTTTCTTCTTTATACATACATACTACGACATCTCTTTATCAACCAGTCTATATTAGCAGCAGACACAGTACAGTACGGTAGTTCACGGCTGTGGCTACCTCTGTGTCGGCACTCGGCAGTCCGTCCATAATTGTATACCACCTACCCGTGGTTTTTTTTTCTTTCTTCTTTATACATACATACTACGACATCTCTTTATCAACCAGTCTATATTAGCAGCAGACACAGTACAGTACGGTAGTTCACGGCTGTGGCTACCTCTGTGTCGGCACTCGGCAGTCCGTCCATAATTGTATACCACCTAACCGTGGTTTTTTTTTCTTTCTTCTTTATACATACATACTACGACATCTCTTTATCAACCAGTCTATATTAGCAGCAGACACAGTACAGTACGGTAGTTCACGGCTGTGGCTACCTCTGTGTCGGCACTCGGCAGTCCGTCCATAATTGTATACCACCTAACCGTGTTTTTTTTTTCTTTCTTCTTTATACGTACATACTACGACATCTCTTTATCAACCAGTCTATATTAGCAGCAGACACAGTACAGTACGGTAGTTCACGGCTGTGGCTACCTCTGTGTCGGCACTCGGCAGTCCGTCCATAATTGTATACCACCTAACCGTGGTTTTTTTTTCTTTCTTCTTTATACGTACATACTACGACATCTCTTTATCAACCAGTCTATATTAGCAGCAGACACAGTACAGTACGGTAGTTCACGGCTGTGGCTACCTCTGTGTCGGCACTCGGCAGTCCGTCCATAATTGTATACCACCTAACCGTGGTTTTTTTTTCTTTCTTCTTTATACGTACATACTACGACATCTCTTTATCAACCAGTCTATATTAGCAGCAGACACAGTACAGTACGGTAGTTCACGGCTGTGGCTACCTCTGTGTCGGCACTCGGCAGTCCGTCCATAATTGTATACCACCTACCCGTGGTTTTTTTTTCTTTCTTCTTTATACATACATACTACGACATCTCTTTATCAACCAGTCTATATTAGCAGCAGACACAGTACAGTACGGTAGTTCACGGCTGTGGCTACCTCTGTGTCGGCACTCGGCAGTCCGTCCATAATTGTATTCCACCTAACCGTGGTTTTTTTTTCTTTCTTCTTTATACATACATACTACGACATCTCTTTATCAACCAGTCTATATTAGCAGCAGACACAGTACAGTACGGTAGTTCACGGCTGTGGCTACCTCTGTGTCGGCACTCGGCAGTCCGTCCATAATTGTATACCACCTAACCGTGGTTTTTTTTTCTTTCTTCTTTATACGTACATACTACGACATCACTTTATCAACCAGTCTATATTAGCAGCAGACACAGTACAGTACGGTAGTTCACGGCTGTGGCTACCTCTGTGTCGGCACTCGGCAGTCCGTCCATAATTGTATACCACCTAACCGTGGTTTTTTTTTCTTTCTTCTTTATACGTACATACTACGACATCTCTTTATCAACCAGTCTATATTAGCAGCAGACACAGTACAGTACGGTAGTTCACGGCTGTGGCTACCTCTGTGTCGGCACTCGGCAGTCCGTCCATAATTGTATACCACCTAACCGTGGTTTTTTTTTCTTTCTTCTTTATACGTACATACTACGACATCTCTTTATCAACCAGTCTATATTAGCAGCAGACACAGTACAGTACGGTAGTTCACGGCTGTGGCTACCTCTGTGTCGGCACTCAGCAGTCCGTCCATAATTGTATTCCACCTAACCGTGGTTTTTTTTTCTTTCTTCTTTATACATACATACTACGACATCTCTTTATCAACCAGTCTATATTAGCAGCAGACACAGTACAGTACGGTAGTTCACGGCTGTGGCTACCTCTGTGTCGGCACTCGGCAGTCCGTCCATAATTGTATACCACCTAACCGTGGTTTTTTTTTCTTTCTTCTTTATACGTACATACTACGACATCTCTTTATCAACCAGTCTATATTAGCAGCAGACACAGTACAGTACGGTAGTTCACGGCTGTGGCTACCTCTGTGTCGGCACTCGGCAGTCCGTCCATAATTGTATACCACCTAACCGTGGTTTTTTTTTCTTTCTTCTTTATACGTACATACTACGACATCTCTTTATCAACCAGTCTATATTAGCAGCAGACACAGTACAGTACGGTAGTTCACGGCTGTGGCTACCTCTGTGTCGGCACTCGGCAGTCCGTCCATAATTGTATACCACCTACCCGTGGTTTTTTTTTTTTCTTCTTTATACGTACATACTACGACATCTCTTTATCAACCAGTCTATATTAGCAGCAGACACAGTACAGTACGGTAGTTCACGGCTGTGGCTACCTCTGTGTCGGCACTCGGCAGTCCGTCCATAATTGTATACTAGTATCCATCCATCTCCATTGTTTACCTGAGGTGCCTTTTAGTTGTGCCTATTAAAATATGGAGAACAAAAATGTTGAGGTTCCAAAATTAGGGAAAGATCAAGATCCACTTCCACCTCGTGCTGAAGCTGCTGCCACTAGTCATGGCCGAGACGATGAAATGCCAGCAACGTCGTCTGCCAAGGCCGATGCCCAATGTCATAGTACAGAGCATGTCAAATCCAAAACACCAAATATCAGTAAAAAAAGGACTCCAAAACCTAAAATAAAATTGTCGGAGGAGAAGCGTAAACTTGCCAATATGCCATTTACCACACGGAGTGGCAAGGAACGGCTGAGGCCCTGGCCTATGTTCATGGCTAGTGGTTCAGCTTCACATGAGGATGGAAGCAATCAGCCTCTCGCTAGAAAAATGAAAAGACTCAAGCTGGCAAAAGCACAGCAAAGAACTGTGCATTCTTCGAAATCCCAAATCCACAAGGAGAGTCCAATTGTGTCGGTTGCGATGCCTGACCTTCCCAACACTGGACGTGAAGAGCATGCGCCTTCCACCATTTGCACGCCCCCTGCAAGTGCTGGAAGGAGCACCCGCAGTCCAGTTCCTGATAGTCAGATTGAAGATGTCAGTGTTGAAGTACACCAGGATGAGGAGGATATGGGTGTTGCTGGCGCTGGGGAGGAAATTGACCAGGAGGATTCTGATGGTGAGGTGGTTTGTATAAGTCAGGCACCCGGGGAGACACCTGTTGTCCGTGGGAGGAATATGGCCGTTGACATGCCAGGTGAAAATACCAAAAAAATCAGCTCTTCGGTGTGGAGGTATTTCAACAGAAATGCTGACAACAGGTGTCAAGCCGTGTGTTCCCTTTGTCAAGCTGTAATAAGTAGGGGTAAGGACGTTAACCACCTCGGAACATCCTCCCTTATACGTCACCTGCAGCGCATTCATAATAAGTCAGTGACAAGTTCAAAAACTTTGGGTGACAGCGGAAGCAGTCCACTGACCAGTAAATCCCTTCCTCTTGTAACCAAGCTCACGCAAACCACCCCACCAACTCCCTCAGTGTCAATTTCCTCCTTCCCCAGGAATGCCAATAGTCCTGCAGGCCATGTCACTGGCAATTCTGACGATTCCTCTCCTGCCTGGGATTCCTCCGATGCATCCTTGCATGTAACGCCTACTGCTGCTGGCGCTGCTGTTGTTGCTGCTGGGAGTCGATGGTCATCCCAGAGGGGAAGTCGTAAGACCACTTTTACTACTTCCACCAAGCAATTGACTGTCCAACAGTCCTTTGCGAGGAAGATGAAATATCACAGCAGTCATCCTACTGCAAAGCGGATTACTGAGGCCTTGGCATCCTGGGTGGTGAGAACCGTGGTTCCGGTATCCATCATTACTGCAGAGCCAACTAGAGACTTGTTGGAGGTACTGTGTCCCCGGTACCAAATACCATCTAGGTTCCATTTCTCTAGGCAGGCGATACCGAAAATTTACACAGACCTCAGAAAAAGAGTCACCAGTGTCCTAAAAAATGCAGCTGTACCCAATGTCCACTTAACCACGGACATGTGGACAAGTGGAGCAGGGCAGGGTCAGGACTATATGACTGTGACAGCCCACTGGGTAGATGTATGGACTCCCGCTGCAAGAACAGCAGCGGCGGCACCAGTAGCAGCATCTCGCAAACGCCAACTCTTTCCTAGGCAGGCTACGCTTTGTATCACCGCTTTCCAGAATATGCACACAGCTGAAAACCTCTTACGGCAACTGAGGAAGATCATCGCGGAATGGCTTACCCCAATTGGACTCTCCTGTGGATTTGTGGCATCGGACAACGCCAGCAATATTGTGTGTGCATTAAATATGGGCAAATTCCAGCACGTCCCATGTTTTGCACATACCTTGAATTTGGTGGTGCAGAATTATTTAAAAAACGACAGGGGCGTGCAAGAGATGCTGTCGGTGGCCAGAAGAATTGCGGGACACTTTCGGCGTACAGGCACCACGTACAGAAGACTGGAGCACCACCAAAAACTACTGAACCTGCCCTGCCATCATCTGAAGCAAGAAGTGGTAACGAGGTGGAATTCAACCCTCTATATGCTTCAGAGGTTGGAGGAGCAGCAAAAGGCCATTCAAGCCTATACAATTGAGCACGATATAGGAGGTGGAATGCACCTGTCTCAAGCGCAGTGGAGAATGATTTCAACGTTGTGCAAGGTTCTGATGCCCTTTGAACTTGCCACACGTGAAGTCAGTTCAGACACTGCCAGCCTGAGTCAGGTCATTCCCCTCATCAGGCTTTTGCAGAAGAAGCTGGAGACATTGAAGGAGGAGCTAACACGGAGCGATTCCGCTAGGCATGTGGGACTTGTGGATGGAGCCCTTAATTCGCTTAACAAGGATTCACGGGTGGTCAATCTGTTGAAATCAGAGCACTACATTTTGGCCACCGTGCTCGATCCTAGATTTAAAGCCTACCTTGGATCTCTCTTTCCGGCAGACACAAGTCTGCTGGGGTTGAAAGACCTGCTGGTGAGAAAATTGTCAAGTCAAGCGGAACGCGACCTGTCAACATCTCCTCCTTCACATTATCCCGCAACTGGGGGTGCGAGGAAAAGGCTCAGAATTCCGAGCCCACCCGCTGGCGGTGATGCAGGGCAGTCTGGAGCGACTGCTGATGCTGACATCTGGTCCGGACTGAAGGACCTGACAACGATTACGGACATGTCGTCTACTGTCACTGCATATGATTCTCTCACCATTGAAAGAATGGTGGAGGATTATATGAGTGACCGCATCCAAGTAGGCACGTCACACAGTCCATACTTATACTGGCAGGAAAAAGAGGCAATTTGGAGGCCATTGCACAAACTGGCTTTATTCTACCGAAGTTGTCCTCCCACAAGTGTGTACTCCGAAAGAGTGTTTAGTGCTGCCGCTCACCTTGTCAGCAATCGGCGTACGAGGTTACATCCAGAAAATGTGGAGAAGATGATGTTCATTAAAAAGAATTATAATCAATTCCTCCGCGGAGACATTGACCAGCAGCAATTGCCTCCACAAAGTACACAGGGAGCTGAGATGGTGGATTCCAGTGGGGACGAATTGATAATCTGTGAGGAGGGGGATGTACACGGTGATATATCGGAGGATGATGATGAGGTGGACATCTTGCCTCTGTAGAGCCAGTTTGTGCAAGGAGAGATTAATTGCTTCTTTTTTGGGGGGGGTCCAAACCAACCCGTCATATCAGTCACAGTCGTGTGGCAGACCCTGTCACTGAAATGATGGGTTGGTTAAAGTGTGCATGTCCTGTTTTGTTTATACAACATAAGGGTGGGTGGAGGGCCCAAGGACAATTCCATCTTGCACCTCTTTTTTCTTTCTTTTTCTTTGCGTCATGTGCTGTTTGGGGAGGGTTTTTTGGAAGGGACATCCTGCGTGACACTGCAGTGCCACTCCTAAATGGGCCCGGTGTTTGTGTCGGCCACTAGGGTCGCTTATCTTACTCACACAGTCAGCTACCTCATTGCGCCTCTTTTTTTCTTTGCGTCATGTGCTGTTTGGGGAGGGTTTTTTGGAAGGGACATCCTGCGTGACACTGCAGTGCCACTCCTAAATGGGCCCGGTGTTTGTGTCGGCCACTAGGGTCGTTTATCTTACTCACACAGTCAGCTACCTCATTGCGCCTCTTTTTTTCTTTGCGTCATGTGCTGTTTGGGGAGGGTTTTTTGGAAGGGACATCCTGCGTGACACTGCAGTGCCACTCCTAAATGGGCCCGGTGTTTGTGTCGGCCACTAGGGTCGCTTATCTTACTCACACAGTCAGCTACCTCATTGCGCCTCTTTTTTTCTTTGCGTCATGTGCTGTTTGGGGAGGGTTTTTTGGAAGGGACATCCTGCGTGACACTGCAGTGCCACTCCTAAATGGGCCCGGTGTTTGTGTCGGCCACTAGGGTCGCTTATCTTACTCACACAGTCAGCTACCTCATTGCGCCTCTTTTTTTCTTTGCGTCATGTGCTGTTTGGGGAGGGTTTTTTGGAAGGGACATCCTGCGTGACACTGCAGTGCCACTCCTAAATGGGCCCGGTGTTTGTGTCGGCCACTAGGGTCGCTTATCTTACTCACACAGTCAGCTACCTCATTGCGCCTCTTTTTTTCTTTGCGTCATGTGCTGTTTGGGGAGGGTTTTTTGGAAGGGACATCCTGCGTGACACTGCAGTGCCACTCCTAAATGGGCCCGGTGTTTGTGTCGGCCACTAGGGTCGCTTATCTTACTCACACAGTCAGTTACCTCATTGCGCCTCTTTTTTTCTTTGCGTCATGTGCTGTTTGGGGAGGGTTTTTTGGAAGGGACATCCTGCGTGACACTGCAGTGCCACTCCTAAATGGGCCCGGTGTTTGTGTCGGCCACTAGGGTCGCTTATCTTACTCACAGTCAGCTACCTCATTGCGCCTCTTTTTTTCTTTGCGTCATGTGCTGTTTGGGGAGGGTTTTTTGGAAGGGACATCCTGCATGACACTGCAGTGCCACTCCTAAATGGGCCCGGTGTTTGTGTCGGCCACTAGGGTCGCTTATCTTACTCACACAGTCAGCTACCTCATTGCGCCTCTTTTTTTCTTTGCGTCATGTGCTGTTTGGGGAGGGTTTTTTGGAAGGGACATCCTGCGTGACACTGCAGTGCCACTCCTAAATGGGCCCGGTGTTTGTGTCGGCCACTAGGGTCGCTTATCTTACTCACACAGTCAGCTACCTCATTGCGCCTCTTTTTTTCTTTGCGTCATGTGCTGTTTGGGGAGGGTTTTTTGGAAGGGACATCCTGCATGACACTGCAGTGCCACTCCTAAATGGGCCCGGTGTTTGTGTCGGCCACTAGGGTCGCTTATCTTACTCACACAGTCAGCTACCTCATTGCGCCTCTTTTTTTCTTTGCGTCATGTGCTGTTTGGGGAGGGTTTTTTGGAAGGGACATCCTGCGTGACACTGCAGTGCCACTCCTAAATGGGCCCGGTGTTTGTGTCGGCCACTAGGGTCGCTTATCTTACTCACACAGTCAGCTACCTCATTGCGCCTCTTTTTTTCTTTGCGTCATGTGCTGTTTGGGGAGGGTTTTTTGGAAGGGACATCCTGCATGACACTGCAGTGCCACTCCTAAATGGGCCCGGTGTTTGTGTCGGCCACTAGGGTCGCTTATCTTACTCACACAGTCAGCTACCTCATTGCGCCTCTTTTTTTCTTTGCGTCATGTGCTGTTTGGGGAGGGTTTTTTGGAAGGGACATCCTGCGTGACACTGCAGTGCCACTCCTAAATGGGCCCGGTGTTTGTGTCGGCCACTAGGGTCGCTTATCTTACTCACACAGTCAGCTACCTCATTGCGCCTCTTTTTTTCTTTGCGTCATGTGCTGTTTGGGGAGGGTTTTTTGGAAGGGACATCCTGCGTGACACTGCAGTGCCACTCCTAAATGGGCCCGGTGTTTGTGTCGGCCACTAGGGTCGCTTATCTTACTCACACAGTCAGCTACCTCATTGCGCCTCTTTTTTTCTTTGCGTCATGTGCTGTTTGGGGAGGGTTTTTTGGAAGGGACATCCTGCGTGACACTGCAGTGCCACTCCTAAATGGGCCCGGTGTTTGTGTCGGCCACTAGGGTCGCTTATCTTACTCACACAGTCAGCTACCTCATTGCGCCTCTTTTTTTCTTTGCGTCATGTGCTGTTTGGGGAGGGTTTTTTGGAAGGGACATCCTGCGTGACACTGCAGTGCCACTCCTAAATGGGCCCGGTGTTTGTGTCGGCCACTAGGGTCGCTTATCTTACTCACACAGTCAGCTACCTCATTGCGCCTCTTTTTTTCTTTGCGTCATGTGCTGTTTGGGGAGGGTTTTTTGGAAGGGACATCCTGCGTGACACTGCAGTGCCACTCCTAAATGGGCCCGGTGTTTGTGTCGGCCACTAGGGTCGCTTATCTTACTCACACAGTCAGCTACCTCATTGCGCCTCTTTTTTTCTTTGCGTCATGCTGCTGTTTGGGGAGGGTTTTTTGGAAGGACATCCTGCGTGACACTGCAGTGACACTCCTAAATGTGCCCGGTGTTTGTGTCGGCCACTAGGGTCGCTTATCTTACTCACACAGTCAGCTACCTCATTGCGCCTCTTTTTTTCTTTGCGTCATGTGCTGTTTGGGGAGGGTTTTTTGGAAGGGACATCCTGCGTGACACTGCAGTGCCACTCCTAAATGGGCCCGGTGTTTGTGTCGGCCACTAGGGTCGCTTATCTTACTCACACAGTCAGCTACCTCATTGCGCCTCTTTTTTTCTTGCGTCATGTGCTGTTTGGGGAGGGTTTTTTGGAAGGGACATCCTGCGTGACACTGCAGTGCCACTCCTAAATGGGCCCGGTGTTTGTGTCGGCCACTAGGGTCGCTTATCTTACTCACACAGTCAGCTACCTCATTGCGCCTCTTTTTTTCTTTGCGTCATGTGCTGTTTGGGGAGGGTTTTTTGGAAGGGACATCCTGCGTGACACTGCAGTGCCACTCCTAAATGGGCCCGGTGTTTGTGTCGGCCACTAGGGTCGCTTATCTTACTCACACAGTCAGCTACCTCATTGCGCCTCTTTTTTTCTTTGCGTCATGTGCTGTTTGGGGAGGGTTTTTTGGAAGGGACATCCTGCGTGACACTGCAGTGCCACTCCTAAATGGGCCCGGTGTTTGTGTCGGCCACTAGGGTCGCTTATCTTACTCACACAGTCAGCTACCTCATTGCGCCTCTTTTTTTCTTTGCGTCATGTGCTGTTTGGGGAGTGTTTTTTGGAAGGGCCATCCTGCGTGACACTGCAGTGCCACTCCTAAATGGGCCCGGTGTTTGTGTCGGCCACTAGGGTCGCTTATCTTA